>NW_012098177.1:779229-785810 GCF_000951045.1 Mandrillus leucophaeus
AATTCATGCATGCTGTGAGACAAATGTTGAAAAATAAAGTCAAATAGTAGCCTTAACATGTGCACACAAAAAAATTTTAAATGTCAAAGAAATTTATGTAAAATTAAAGAATATAAAATTACTAAAAGAGAATGAAATAAATATATTTATAACTATAATGTAGGGAAAGCAATAAAAATAAGATAAATATTTAAAAAGAAAAGAGTGGTCAATTTGACTGTATCAACCCTAAAACTTCAAAATATATCCATACAAACAAGGGCACATACCAAGTTAAAAGACAATTGACAGCATGCAGAAAAATATTTTAATTATATGTATTACAGACGAAATATTAATATTTAAACTGCATTGTGAACAGATCATCTGGATCAAATCAGTAAGAAAAAACTAAAACAATGACAAAAATAGAAAAATGAGTAAAGCTTATAAACTGGTTTTTCACAGACATGGAAATACAAATGGCCAAATGAATAAGTAAAGCTGTTCAACCATCCTGGAACTATTAAAATACAAATAAAACAATCAGGAGATTTTTTTTTTTTTTTTGGCTCCAAATGGGCATAAATTTTAATGATAAACTTTTTGAGTTTGTAGGGAGATAGGAAAAATGTCTGTGATTGCCTCTTAGGAATATAAATTGATGCTGACTTTCTGGAGGATAATTTGACAATAGCTTTAAATTTTAAATGTGTATATCTTTAAACCAAGCAATTTGCTTTTGGTAGGTTTCAGAGAAATGTGAACCAAAACAAGTATGTATCAAGAGTTTCATGACAATGTTGTAATACTGAAATGTAGTAATTCTCTAAGGACCCATCAAAAGGGAAATCATTAGATAAATAAAATATATCTATGCAATGAAATCCCTTGTAACAAACAAAAAGAATGAAGAGGGTCTACTTCTATGAACATGGATAGATTCCAAAATAGGGACTTTAAAGGAAAATACATGTCATTCATCATTCAAGTTTTTACAAAAGGAAATTAAAAATAAGAATATATCACTGTAATCCCAGCACTTTGGGAGGCTGAGACGGGTGGATCACGAGGTCAGGAGATCGAGACCATCCTGGCGAACACGGTGAAACCCCGTCTCTACTAAAAAATACAAAAAACTAGCCGGGCGAGATGGCACTTGGGAGGCTGAGGCAGGAGAATGGCGTGAACCCGGGAGGCGGAGCTTGCAGTGAGCTGAGATCCGGCCACTGCACTCCAGCCCGGGCGACAGAGCGAGACTCCGTCTCAAAAAAAAAAAAAAAAAAAAAGAATATATCAGATCAGTAGTAAAGTATAAAGAAAGATGTGTATGTATAAATATACACACATATACATAGATATATATAGATATATATCTATATATGTATGTATTTATACATATTTATACATATGTATATGTATACGTACATATACACATATACTATATATACAAATATGTGCATATGTGTGTGTATGTGTATACATCTCAGATGTGAGAAAAGAACTAGAACTAGAACTTTTGAAAAAAAGGGGCCAATGTTAGTATTATTTGGCTCTTTTATAAAAGGATATATCATATGTACATAGTGTTAAGAAAGGTTTAATGTTGATTGTCTGCAAATTAACTAAAAGTCCAATGCAATACCAAAAAAAAGTCCATTTCTTTTTAGAACCTGACAATTGATCATCTAAGGAAAAAAAACTTAAATGTAGCCAATGCCTTTTTGTAATAGAGTAATGAGGGAAAAAATAATTGACACAGCATGTTATTAGTATCGAAAAAGGCTGGTAGAGCAAAGGAATACAATAGGAAGTCTGGAAACAGGTACATGCATACTAGTTGAGAACCTCTGATTACTAAGTCTAATTTGTTGTTACTAAGTCTAACATGGCGGATGTTTGTCTTGTCTTGTGTTGTCTTGTGTGTTCATTCCTTTGTTTAGGAAACATGCAGACTCCAACACTAATTTGCTTAAGCAAGACAAAAAAGTACATCAAAGAAACAAATAAAAAACATAAAAAACAATCTATATACACCCATGTTCATCGCGATATTATTCATAATAGTCAAAAGCTGAAAGCAACCCAATTGTCCCCTGACAGATGAATGGATAAACAAAAAGTAATATATATGCACAATGAAATGTTCTTCAACCTCAGAAAGGAAAGAACTTCTGACACATGCTACAGCGTGAATAAACTTTCAAGACATTGTGCTAAGCAAAACAAGTCGGTCACAAAAGGACAAATACTGTATGAATCCAGTGATATGAGGTACCTATAGTAGTCAAATTAATAGAGACAGAAAGTAGAGTGGTGGCTGCCAGGGACTACAGGAGGAGAGAAACATGAAATTATTGTTCAGCGGGGATGAAGTTTTCGTTTGGGAAGACAAAACAGTTCTTCTGGGATTAGTAAATAACTGGAATCAAGATGGCCCACACAACCAGGTTTCTTTCCATTGCATTTCTCTGTAAACTTGTTTTATTTACTTTTACTACACACTGCGTTTTCCCATTTAATAGAAAGCACAGATGTCAAATAGTCCTTGAGTTTTATACCACATGGTCACCTGGTTTACAACAAAGATACCATTATAGCATGTTTCAATAAAGGGTACAGAGTCAACTGGATATCTACATGGAGGAAATCGGAGTACACCACATAAAATTAAGATGGATTGTCAATCTAACAAAAAAAAAAAAGTGAAGCAATAAAGCTGCTAGTAAAAACCACAACCTTAGGTAGTCCAACATTTCTTAAGCAAGTCACAAAAGGTAATAATTACAAAGGAAAAGTTTGAAAAAAACAGATTTCTTTAACATTAAGAACTTGTTTATTGACAGACATGATTAAGAGAATAAATATTTCTAACTATAAATATGAGACATTACATATATCAAGGAACACATACCCAGAAAAAGAAAGAACACCTACAAATAAATAAGAAAAAGACAACCCAATTTTTAAAATAGGCAAAAGACGTGAAAAGTGTTTCGCAAAAGACGTGAAAAGTGTTTCACAAAAGAGAGCATCCAAATTATGGATAATCATACGAAAAGGTGCTAAACTTCCCTAATAATCAGGAAAATACATTGAAAACTATGATAATATACCTTTACAGAACCATCAGAATGACCAAATTTTTAAAAATAAATAATACCAAAAATTGGCAAGAATATACAACTAGTACTACCCCACATTGCTGACACAGTGATAAACTGGCACAGTTCCTTTGGAAAACTAGCAGTATCTTTTACAGTTGAATGGACACCTATTCTATGAACTAGCAGTTCTACTCTGAGTTACATGTCCAACAGAAATGTGTACATGTATATGCCGAAAGACATGTGGAAGAATCATAGTAGTGTTATTTGTAATAAACATATAAAACAAACATACAGAATGCTCGTTCACAATGGATAATTTACAATATATTCCTGCAGTAGAATACAGGAAGATGAATGAACTATTGATACCGGCAACAACAGGGATAGCTATAGTCATCCAATACATGCAAAATATTGAGTAAAAGAAGCCAGACTATAAATGAAAACAAGACTAAACTATGGTGCCATAAGTAGGATAGCACTTAACTTTGGAAGGAAAGAAGCAAATTAGGACAAGGTAGGAACCCAAGGGAGGCCCCCAGAGTGATGGATATGATACGTACTCTGCCTTGATCTGAGTGTTGGTTACACAACTGGTTTCACTTTGTTGAGCCAGTACCTATAATGTGCATGTACTTTTCTATATGTCTGTGATGCTTCTATTGAAAAGTTTAATTTAAATGGTGTGAGAAAACAAGTATTCTTTATTCCTTGATGATGGGAGTATAACTTGAGAGGACCTCTTTGAAGGGCAATTTGATATTTAACAACTGAGTAATTTCATTTCTAGAAGTTTGTCATATGGACATATTCACTAGCAATGAAGAAAATAAAGAGAATAATACATTTATAACATTTTGAAGCACTTGTTGTCATACATTTTTTCAGATATTTTACATGTATTAGTGTATTTATTAATTTCAATAAACCTATGAGACAGGTGATGATGTGTTCAGAGATGTAAATAGCAGCATTACTTGCAATAATAAAAACTGGAAATCTTAATAATCCCCAATAATGAAATAAATTAATTATTATCTCATTTATATTGTAAAATGAATAAAGTAAACATATATTAAAATAGGTTGATAATTTATTAATAAAATTTAAAACACAGGGCTAAAATGATCATTTTAGAGCTCATTTTGTTTTATAAACTAAAGATGAACATCATACACACAGAAATAAACCTGCAAAGCTACAAACTAAACTGCTAAGTCTGGTTATCTCTGGGAGGTGGGATTGTGAGGAAGACGTATTCTTTGCAGTTTATACATTTCTCTATTGATGGAATGTTTTACTGTAAGCAATGCATTATATTCATAATTAGGAATAAAAATGTAAAGCTATTTCCCATTTTATTAAAAAAGTAATGATAATAATGATATATCTTAATTTGTCCATTCTTCAGCTAAAACGCCAAACAATATGGAATAAATTCAAGAAACTAGCTTATTTTAAAATATATTCAGAAACATAGTTTTTATATTAAAATGAGATTAAACGGAATATATCTCAAAATGCCTGCATCTAAATCCCTTTGCATTTTTTTTGGTCAACTCTTAAGAGTGATCTTTAAATCCATTTTATCTTAACACCAGCCAACATCAAAAAAAGGTATGGTAATGAGTACCTTTACCTTTATATTCTCTTTATAGAAAATTATGTCTATATTTCCTGCCTCTTTGTTTTGGTGATACTGAATGGAAACTTTAATTCACGAGATTTGAAAGTAAACTTTGTAAAATGACACAAGTGTAAAAACCATTAGTGGCAACAACATTTGCTAAATACTGACATCTAACTGTGTGATAGATCAAGTTTAGCTGCTTGGGCTATCTAATTAGAAAAATGAAGGTATATGGAAAAAAATAAAAAGTCGTTGGCACCCAGGTCAATAGAATAACTTGTAATAGAACTGTTTTTCAGCCTTACCTAACTAAAAAAGAATGTTTTCAAGAGTTGGAGTTTAAAATATGTCAGCCAAATTGCAAGGCATAAACAGTGTATTTATATGCACACTAGGAAAATTCATAGCCAGGAGAAATGCATGTTAAACCAAAGTGTTTAAAATCTCTTTTTCTCTTTCTCTTTCACTATGGACTTCTGATTAAACAATTCTTCAAGAAGATAAATCGCAAGCCTTCTAGTATTCACGCATAAAAGTTCAGAAGACACTGGCAAGAAGGAGGAAAAGAAAGAAAGAAAGAAACAAAAATAAACAACGGACCTGAAGGAACTGTGAGCATTCAAAGCTTGGCATTAGATTTGGCAACAGGTGAATTTTCTTTGGAGGGTATTAATTTTGTAAGTCAAAGCTATTAAAATCCAACTTCCCTTTCAGGTCTGGAAGGCATAATGCACAGGTCTCTTGCTCCAGCTCTCCCTAGGGATTGCATTTTATCCAAGCAGTCCCACCCCCTTCACTGGCTCATATTTTAAGTACAAAGTCTGCTGGCCAAGACCATTCATTTAGTCTTGCCACATACTGTGAGGAAGTCTATGTCAATGTTAATCTGGCCTTCCCGGATAAGGATACATGCCCTTACCAAATGCACAAACCTACAGTTTCCAAAAATGTCTCATGATACTTTTAAATCTCGGGAAAAAGTAAAACCTTTAAAAAGGGTTTAATACCCTTTTTCTTCACAACTCTGTTGGAAACAGATTGTTATTCATTTATAAGTTATTCACTACCCTTTATTTTCAGCTTACTCTTTCAAGATGTCTGACACCAAGAATTCTTTGACCACGCTGGATTCAATCCATCACATTTCCTTCATATATAGATTCTCCTATTTTTTTCTCCTAAAGGATTGTTCCATACATTCTCCATTTTTCCTCTTAAACTTCTATTCATCCTATAATCTGTGCTGTCAGTCCCATTAAAATGGGTGACTCTATGAGCCTGTCTGATGTCAGCTCTTTTACTTTTACCCCAGCTTCCATCCTCTCTTACTCAAGTCTGTCTTCTCTCTCCTATATTGTCCATTTTTTTTCCCATTCTACCTGCTGTTATTTAAAAGCAAACATCCCATTCTCTCCATCTCACTTCAAAGAGACTTCACCTCACCTCTCCACGGAAGCTGCTCTGGTTAAGTGCCCTAAGAACCTCCACATTGCCAAATCCAATGGTCATTCCTCAATCTTCATTTAGTTGGTCAGTTGTCAACGTTTGACACAATCCCTGCCTCCTCCTGGAAACATTTTTTCTCACTTTCAGTAGCCGTAAGACAGGGCTACTTTTCTGGTTTTCCTCCTACCTGATTTTCTGCTTCTCAGTGTCGTTTTCCGGTTCTATCACCTCTCCTAACTAGTAGTTCCCCACAACGCAGTCCTTGGTCTTCTTCTCTGAGTTTACTTACTCTCTGGTTAATCTCACCCAGACTCATGGCTTCAAATATCATGTATTTGCTGAGCTCTCCCAGATTTATATTTTCAACCTGACCTCTTCTTTGACCTCTGGACTTAAATATCCAGCCATGCATTCAA
>NW_012098177.1:785860-794888 GCF_000951045.1 Mandrillus leucophaeus
CTTTACCTTTATATTCTCTTTATAGAAAATTATGTCTATATTTCCTGCCTCTTTGTTTTGGTGATACTGAATGGAAACTTTAATTCACGAGATTTGAAAGTAAACTTTGTAAAATGACACAAGTGTAAAAACCATTAGTGGCAACAACATTTGCTAAATACTGACATCTGACTGTGTGATAGATCAAGTTTAGCTGCTTGGGCTATCTAATTAGAAAAATGAAGGTATATGGAAAAAAATAAAAAGTCGTTGGCACCCAGGTCAATAGAATAACTTGTAATAGAACTGTTTTTCAGCCTTACCTAACTAAAAAAGAATGTTTTCAAGAGTTGGAGTTTAAAATATGTCAGCCAAATTGCAAGGCATAAACAGTGTATTTATATGCACACAAACAATTTAGGAAAATTCATAGCCAGGAGAAATGCATGTTAAACCAAAGTGTTTAAAATTTCTTTTTCTGTTTCTCTTTCACTATGGACTTCTGATTAAACAATTCTTCAAGAAGATAAATCGCAAGCCTTCTAGTATTCACGCATAAAAGTTCAGAAGACACTGGCAAGAAGGAGGAAAAGAAAGAAAGAAAGAAACAAAAATAAACAAGGGACCTGAAGGAACTGTGAGCATTCAAAGCTTGGCATTAGATTTGGCAACAGGTGAATTTTCTTTGGAGGGTATTAATTTTGTAAGTCAAAGCTATTAAAATCCAACTTCCCTTTCAGGTCTGGAAGGCATAATGCACAGGTCTCTTGCTCCAGCTCTCCCTAGGGATTGCATTTTATCCAACCAGTCCCACCCCCTTCACTGGCTCATATTTTAAGTACAAAGTCTGCTGGCCAAGACCATTCATTTAGTCTTGCCACATACTGTGAGGAAGTCTATGTCAATGTTAATCTGGCCTTCCCGGATAAGGATACATGCCCTTACCAAATGCACAAACCTACAGTTTCCAAAAATGTCTCATGATACTTTTAAATCTCGGGAAAAAGTAAAACCTTTAAAAAGGGTTTAATACCCTTTTTCTTCACAACTCTGTTGGAAACAGATTGTTATTCATTTATAAGTTATTCACTACCCTTTATTTTCAGCTTACTCTTTCAAGATGTCTGACACCAAGAATTCTTTGACCACGCTGGATTCAATCCATCACATTTCCTTCATATATAGATTCTCCTATTTTTTTCTCCTAAAGGATTGTTCCATACATTCTCCATTTTTCCTCTTAAACTTCTATTCATCCTATAATCTGTGCTGTCAGTCCCATTAAAATGGGTGACTCTATGAGCCTGTCTGATGTCAGCTCTTTTACTTTTACCCCAGCTTCCATCCTCTCTTACTCAAGTCTGTCTTCTCTCTCCTATATTGTCCATTTTTTTTCCCATTCTACCTGCTGTTATTTAAAAGCAAACATCCCATTCTCTCCATCTCACTTCAAAGAGACTTCACCTCACCTCTCCACGGAAGCTGCTCTGGTTAAGAGCTCTAAGAACCTCCACATTGCCAAATCCAATGGTCATTCCTCAATCTTCATTTAGTTGGTCAGTTGTCAACGTTTGACACAATCCCTGCCTCCTCCTGGAAACATTTTTTTCTCCCTTTCAGTAGCCACAAGACAGGGCTACTTTTCTGGTTTTCCTCCTACCTGATTTTCTGCTTCTCAGTGTCGTTTTCCGGTTCTATCACCTCTCCTAACTAGTAGTTCCCCACAACGCAGTCCTTGGTCTTCTTCTCTGAGTTTACTTACTCTCTGGTTAATCTCACCCAGACTCATGGCTTCAAATATCATGTATTTGCTGAGCTCTCCCAGATTTATATTTTCAACCTGACCTCTTCTTTGACCTCTGGACTTAAATATCCAGCCATGCATTCAACACCTCCAGTGGGATGTCTAATAGGCACCACAAATTTAACTGATATAAACTAAGCTCCTTCCCGCCTTGCCAAAAACTGCTCTCCCCATCGTCTTTTTCACTATAATACATGACAACTCCATCTGTCCACTGGTTCAGGCCAATAAATCCCAGAGTCTCCCTTTGCTCCTCCTTCAATCACCTTCCCTCCACCCTACTTTGAATTCATCAGAAAGTCTTACTGACTGTAGTTTCAAAATGTATGCAGAATCTGACCAGTGTTTACCACCTCCACTGCTACTACCATGGTCCACACCACTATCACTGTCATTTGGATTGCAACAAACGCTTAACTGGTCTTCCTATTTCCACTCTTGTTTCCTCACTCGTTTTATTCTCAACACAGCTGACAGACTGATCCTTTGAAAACATATCATGTCATGTCACTCCTCTGCTCAAATTGGCTACTTGTGTCACTCAAAATGAATGACAAAGTCCTCACAATGATCTCAAGAGCTTCTTCTTTGTTCTGCCCCTTTCAACATCCAAGTTTCTTCTCTTACCTCCTCTTCTACTATTTCACCCTTCTCTGATTCTGCTCCAGTCACATTGGGCTACTTGCTGTTTCTGGAATAACCCAGGCTTACTCCCACTTCAGGCTATTACCTCTGCCAGGAGTATTCTTTATCTGAGATAGAAACATGGCTCATGGCCGGGCACAGTGGCTCATGCCTGTAATCCCAGCACTTTGTGAGGCTGAGACAGGCAGATTGCCTGAGGTCAGGAGTTTGAGACCAGGCTGGCTAACATGGTGAAACCCTGTCTCTACTAAAAATACAAAACTTAGCCAGGCATGGTGACACGTGCCTATAGTCCCAGCTACTCAGTCCCAGGAGGCTGAGGCAGGAGACTCGCTTGAACCTGGGAGATGGAGGTTGCAGTGAGTCAAGATTGCAGCTCTGCACTCCAGCCTGGGTGACAGAGCAAGACTCTGTCTCTACACACACACACACACACACACACACACAAATCAAATCTTCACTCAGTGAGACCATCCTTACGGAAGTAACTACAGCCCTCCAAACTCTCCTACCTCCCCTTCTCAGCTTTTCTTTACAACAGTTATCATCACATATGTTTTACAGTTTATGTACAATGTTAAGTTCCATGAAGACAGGAATATTTGTTTATTTTGTTTACTGCTGCATTCCCAGCACTTGAAATAGTGCCTGGGACACAGTAAATGCAGTCAGCTTGCGGCCAGGAAATGTGCTAGTTGCTAGATACAGTACTGGTTTATTCCTGTAACCACATTGTCTTAGTCCTTTTTCTGCTGCTATAACAGAATACCACAGACTGGGAAATTTACAAAAAAAGAAGTTTATTTCTCACTGTTCTGGAGGCAGGAAAGTCCAGGAGCATCGCAGTAGCATCTGGCAAAGGTCATCCCACAGAGCACAGGTGAAAGGCAGGAGTACAGGAGAGAGAGGAAATGGGGCAGAACTTCACCCTTTTATCAGAAATCCACTGTTGTGATAACTAACTGTCTCTTGAGACAATGGCATTAATCCAACCATGAGGGCAGATCCTGCATGAGAATCACCCCTTTTAAAGGCCCCACCACCCAATACTGTTACATTGGCAATTCCATTTAAATATGACTTTTGAAGGGGACATTCAAACCATCGCAAACATGATCATTTCTCTGAGGTCAAACATTCCCATTCAGATATCTCTGAAAAAAAATTTTATTTCAGAAAACATACCAAGTAAAATATTTATTATTACTGCACTTATGTCCCAGAAAAATGCCAGGTTAACTCCTTTTGCTGATATCCTCATAAATCTGCCTGACAGTATAAATCAGAGTATCTTTTCTTAAAAGTGTGTTTCCTAATAAAAGTCAATAGAAGAAAACAAGTTGTCTACCTACTTTAAAATTAAGTCAAAGAGGAACTCTATAAACAAACTCAATAATAATACCACTTTATTAATTTTTCACTGTGTATAACATGGATTTTTTCTGATTTTTGGCACCAGGATTCCTGTATTCTGTGAAGTCCTTGCCAAAAATTACATGTCATGTTTTTTAGAGAGAATTCATTACATGCACTAGACTTGTTTGATTAACTTTTAAAATTTGAAGAAAATAATCATTTATAATGAAAGCAGAAGAAATTTAAGAGAACCAACAGCAAAGAATTATTTAATAAGCTACTTTTTATTTTTTCTCATTCTAGTCTCATCTCTTTGAATAAAGCACTGTTAAAGCTATCTGTTGTTGAAACAACAGGATTCGGCTGGTGGCTTCCAGACCACCTTGTGACTGAAACAGCAAAGTGTTCATCAGAGCTACTTTTCTTCTATTTCTTCTATGTCTATGTCAACAATAGATGACATTGGCATTCCCTTTGCACTTGGGTGTGGCCATATGACTGGATCATCATGTGTGATTTTGTCCTATGATTCAGGCTGAAGCATTAAGAAACCTCTTATGTGATTCTGTTCACTCATTTTTTAGCCGAATGTGAAGGAAGCTTGAGTCCTTGAAGGACCACAAGATAGACTGCTCACTGATCAGGAACATCTACTTTGGATCTGGTATATCAGCAATAAATATACTTTTATTGTGTTAAGCCATTAGGAGTTGGCAGTTTATTGTGGCAGACATTGTTACTTATTTTAAGTAAAATACTAGTAGAAATTGGGCCCCCAGAGGTAACTGGTTCATAGTCCTATCACAGGTATATTCTCCAGATGTCTGGCAGGAGCACGTGTAAAATAAACATACCACATAGCATCAAGAAAAGCTGCCTTTCATCTGTTTTATGCAATGACTACCACAGCATGGCAGAAGTAAATTAAGGCTTCCCAGAACCAAGAAATGTTCTTAAATATAAGTTGAAATGATTTGGAATGCAGTTCAGTGAATAAGAGCCTTTCTTTACTTTTTAAAACAAAGTTAAGCTTCATTTCTGCTCCCCGCCCTTTGCTCTCATTAGTAATGAATTTAATAAGAATTTTTGAACCTATTTTCCCCAGTCAGAAAAATCTTTGAAAGAGTTCTCTAAACATCCCTAATATACCATGACCTATTTCCCCTTAAAACTATAAAATAAATCTATTCATATATATTTTTTGAATGTCTACTAGACCCAAAGCACTGAGATAATCCTGTGGAGAAAGAAAAGTACAATACATGGTGCCTACTCCTATTCCTAAGTTTAACTTTCCTAATTCAATCCCTCCAGAATTCAAACAGTGCTTTATAAAATATGAACATATGTGTCTATGATGATCAAGAAAGATGAGTTGGGATTATACTTGGAAGTAGGAGACTAGAGATGAGACAGAAATCAACAATGGAGAAGTGAGAACAGGAGTGGACTAATGAGGACAGGGAGGTAGGACCAGCTATTAACAAGATTTTGTTTTCTGGTTTTGAGGGGCAGAGGTGTTCCCACAATTATACAGGTGTTGCCTAGTGCCATGGCTCCTGAACACTCCAGTGTTGCGTTTCTAGACAGATATTACCTATGTCTGTGGTTGTTGAACTGTACTCCAACCTAGACGCTTCTTAGACTAAGGCTGCATTTACAAGGATGAGGATTCTAGGAACAGGTCTAAGGGACAAGAGCAGCCCGGAACCAGGGCCTGGAGGTGGCCTGGGTTAGAAAATTGCCTGTAAAGTAATTCAGGCCCAAGTGTTCTTAGAAGACAGACATGGAGCCCAGTTTCTGAATCTTTTGTGATTGCCAATGGCACTAAACAGATAGAGGTTTGCATTCTTGTTCTGCGGCTTGTGAGCTGGTGATGTTATTTGTATATCACTTTGCTTCTCTGAACCTCCAGTTTCCTCACCTGTAAGATGAGACTGCTCACAGGACATATTTCATAGTGTTATTATAGGAATTGAGATGACATATGTAAAGGACTCAGCACAGTGTTTAACACATAGTAACCACTCCACAAATGGTTATTATTTAAATGCCTCATATGCATAATATCCAAGGTTCTAACAGAAGATCTTTTAATTTCATCCATCCTTTCAACCAACCAGAAAATTTTAAAAACCACCACCTCCACAACAAAAACACTTGATTATCTGAATGACCTGATTATGGACACATATGAAGAATGCTCTGAAAAATATATATATGATTTTTTTTGAGACAGAGTGTCACTCTGTCGTCCAGGCTGGAGTGCAGTGGCACAGTCTTGGCTCACTGCAACCTCCGCTTCCTGGGTTCAAGTGATTCTCTCACTTTAGCCTCCTGAGTAGCTGGGACTACATGCGAGCACCATCACACCCAGCTAATTTTAGTATTTTTAGTAGTGACAGGGTTTCACCTTGTTGGCCAGTCTGGCCTTGAACTCCTAACCTCAAGTGATCCACCCGCCTCGGCCTCCCAAAGTGCTGGGATTATAGGTATGAGCCACAGTGTCCAGCCTGAAAATATTTTTGAACGCAATAATACAGGCTTTAAATATTTAACAAAAGATCTTCATGAAGATTTCCCCAAACTGTATGGCAGACTGAAGAAAATATTGTTTTGCTACTACTTTATGGTCATTACCAAATAACCTGACTGATACGGTTTGAACGTTTGTCCCTTCCAAATCTTATGTTGAAATATGATCCCCTGGGTTGGAGGTGAAGCCCAGTAAGAGATGCTGGATTACGGGGACGGATCCCTCATGAATGGCTTAGCGCCATCTTGGTGAAGAGTGAGTTCTTTCTCTGGTAATTCACATGAGAGCTGTTTGTTTGTTTGAGACGGAGTCTCGCTCTGCCGCCCAGGCTGGAGTGCAGTGGCGCCATCTCGGCTCACTGCAAGCTCCGCCTCCTGGGTTCACGCCGTTCTCCTGCCTCAGCCTCACGAGTAACTGGGACCACAGGCCCCTGCTACAGCACTCGGCTAATTTTTTGTATTTTTAGTAGAGACGGGGTTTCACTGTGTTGACCAGCATGGTCTCGATCACCTGACCTCATGATCCTCCTGCCTCGGCCTCCCAAAGTGTTGAGATTACAGGCCTGAGCCACCGCGCCCGGCCCTTTGTTTGTTTTTAAGTGTGGCACCTCCCCCATCTCTTTCCTGCTCCTGTTCTCACCATGTGACATGCCTGCTCCTCCACCTTCTTGAAGCCCTGGCCAGAAGGAGATACCAGCACCACCCTTCCTCTACAGCCTGCAGAACCGTGAGCCAAAATAAATCACTTTTCTTTATAAATTATCCAGTCTCAGGTATTCCTTTATAGCAACGCAAAAACAAACTAACACACTGACACTGACTCTGAATATCAGCCCTACTTATCTCGCCACACATCCAACAACGAATGGCTCATACCAAAAGGAAGTGAATTTAGAACTCTTAGTATTTACTTCTCATTTGCAACTTCTCATTTGCAACCCAATGCTGACCTTCCCTTTTGCTCTTACTAGAGAATACTTACATTATAAAGCCTATGAGGCACATTCTTATTGCTATAAATGTACAAGACTTTAAAAAATAAATAAATAAATAGAAGCTTAAAGTACAGTTAGCTCCCAATTATTCATGTACAAAATAGGGTCTTTGTGAGTTAAACACATCAGATTAGCCTGAAATAAAAAACTTTCTACATTCAGTAGGCACCCAGTTTTTCCTACACCACAAAGGCAGACTGAGATCACTCAAAATACAATTGCATTTTACTGGATTCTAAATAAAACCAAAAAGATAGTCTTCTGTCAAACAAATCCCCTAAAACATATTAGCTAGTTGACCTTGGATGAGATATTTGCATTCTCTGGTCTTATTTTCCTCCTCTGAACAGTAAGGGAGTGCGACTAAGCAGTTTCTGAAGTTCTTTCCAGATGCAATATTCTGACATTCTCTCTTGAAGCTGATATCCCCCATTAGCAGTGACTCATAGGGACTTCTAAGATAGTCTAGCCAAACCATATCCAATGCTGGAAGCCCCACTACTGATTGACCACCTCCATTGACAGGAACTTTACCACCTCCTAAGATAGTCCAATCAAACTTCCAGCAGCTATTTTCAATACTAGGTTCTTCCTTAGACTAAGCAAAAATCTACCTGTATTAGACGGGGTTCTCTCGAGAAAGAAAATCAGCAACATATATACTATGAAAAACCAGCTCATGTGATTATGGAGGCTCAGAAATCTTAGTCTGCAGTCTGCAAACTGAAAACTCAGGAAAGCCAATGGTGTAATTCTAGTCTGAGAATTAGACAGGAAAGGGGTCCCCATCCAGACCTCAAGAGAGGGTTCTTGGATCTTGCACAAGAAAGAATTCAGTAAAGCAAGAGTAAAGTGAAAGCAAGTTTATTAGGAAAGTAAAGGGATAAAAGAATGGCTACTCCACAGACAGAGCAGCCCTGAGAGCTGCTGGTTGTCCATTTTTATGGTTATTTCTTGATGATATACTAAACAAGGAATGGATTATTCATGCTTCCCCTTTTTAGACCAGATAAGGTAACTTCCTTTTGTTGTCATGGCATTTGTAAACTGTCATGGCACGGGTGGGAGTGTAGCAGTAAGGACAACCAGAGGTCACTCTCATGGCCATCTTGGTTTTAGTGGGTTTTGGCTGGCTTCTTTACTGCAACCTGTTTTGTCAACAAGGTCTTTATGACCTGTATCTTGTGCCAGTGTTGGAAGTAAAAGCTTGGTGCCGCAAAGTGAAAATTAGCACTCAGGCAAAAGTTTTTTCAGCAAGGCAATTTTCTTCTATAGAAGGGTATGGCTCACTGGTGGATCAATGGCAAGAGCACACCGAACAAGGGAAGGGAAGGGGTTTTATTCCTAATGCACTAGTCCCTACTGCTGTGTCTTTCCCCTATTGGCTAGGGCTGGACCGCACTACGTAAACTGACCCGATTGGCTAATGTTTGAAATTGAACACAGCTAACTAGGCAGGAAGGGGAAGGTTATCTGTTATGGCACAAGGCATGTCTAGGCTTGTCAGGGAAAGTCGGGGTGCAGCAAGGGCGGGAAGGGTTGTTTACAGCACGGGTAACTATAGAAACTAGAGAAACAAAGAACCAGAAGACCAGGGAATTAAAATCTTTTGAAGAGGAATTTATCATCTCTATCACCAACCTCCTATCTCATCCTGTGACTTAGAATGGCTTGTCTAGGAATGCAGTCCAGTAGGTCTCATTTTACCCAGACT
>NW_012098178.1:0-1019 GCF_000951045.1 Mandrillus leucophaeus
AGCTGTGACCACCGGCATGTGCCACCATGCCCAGCTAATTATTTTATTTTATTATATTTTTTGTAGAGTCGGAGTCTCACTATGTTGCCCAGGCTGATCTTGAACTCCTGGGCTCAGGCGATCCTCCTGCCTGGGCCTTCCAAAGTGTTGGGACTACAGGCATGAGCCACTGCACCATGGCTGCTTTTCAGCTATTGAATTACAAATTATGTGCTCAAAGGGAAGTTTAGAGGGCTAGGAGAGGAGACCCCATGTCTGAGGGCCTAGGTGAAGAGTGAGGGGCATTTCTTGGGGTGGGGGAAGCAGGGAAGAGCTGAGTTGTGCATGAGGATCTAGGAGGAAGCCGGGGCAGAGAGGAGCTGGATGAGGCTGGAGAGGGAGGCAGGAACACAGTTAAGCAGGGCATTAGAGACTAAAGTGAAGGGTTTTCGGCCTCTTTCTAAGCCATTAAAGATTTTTTCATGTAAGAGAATGTCATTATCAGCTTAGCATTTTTTTAAGAGATCAACATGAATTTTGTGTTGCGAATGGAGTGGAGTTGCATGCGTTAGGAGACCAGATGGGCCATATAGATAGAGAAGAGTAAATGGACTCAACAGGAAGTAGAATTGATAGGACTTCATGATTCACTGGATTGAGGAGGAGACGACAGCCTCATATTTCTGGAATGGGCAACTGTGTGAATAGAATAATGGTTTCCCCAACATCTGAAGCATCTAGATCTTGTCAGTGGACCCCAGGAATGTGCCTCAGCCCTGTTTCCTCCTTTCCATCTGCACTGCCATCCTTCTTCCCTAGGCTGCCGAGGACGTCCCTTGAGGTGTCCTCTGCAGATTTGCTTCTCTCTAGTCCAGCACATGGGTGTCCTGTTCTTCTGGAAGCATTCTTCTGGACATCTTACTGTGCCCATGCAAAACCTTTGATCAATCTCCCTTTTCTGCAGATTAAGCATAGGGTGGGGGAGCCCTATAATCCACCTTCAAACAGGATTTTCTGTTCTGTTCCTTTTCTCTTTCTCT
>NW_012098179.1:0-1366 GCF_000951045.1 Mandrillus leucophaeus
CCAGGCGCACAATGGTGTTTTCTGCACACCGCAGTGAGTCACCCAAGACGGACTGGAAGCCGGGCCACCCTGCATTCTTGTCCGGGCGCCAGGTCACGCTTCCTCTGCGGTTTTTCTGTGGTGTTCCCCTGAGGACCGGCGGGCCCTCCAGGTGGGCCTCGTGCCGCCAGCAGGCGTGGCCAGGAGGGTGGGAGGCGGACAGAGAGTGGGCTGTGTGCCCCCAGGTCTCCCTGGCAACCCGACGGGGGGCTCCCAGGCTCCCCCACCCCCGCAGAGCCAGTCTTACTGCCCCCTTCTGAGAGTGCTGACCACCCTCACCCGTCCTTGAGGGCCCTGCAGCTGCCGCCCTAAGGATGCGGCAAGGACAGGGGGCGGGAGGCCGGCCTGAGACCCAGAGCGAGTGGGCGGCCAACACCAGCTTCAGAGCCCCCAGAAGCTGTCATCCCCCAAGGGAGGCCTTCGAGGCCGGTCCCCTCCCCACCTCATATTGTCTGACACGGCAGCCACAGCTGAAAGTGCAAAACACGTGATTAAAGACAGTGTCACTATGTCTGTGACAGCTTTTTATATCGACTGCATGTGGAAATGGCAATATTTTGGGTATACTGGAGTCAAATAAAATATATTATAAAAATAAATTCACTTGTTTCTCTTTTTTTTTTTTTTGAGACAGAGTCTCGCTCTTTCGCCCAGGCTGGAGTGCAGTGGCCGGATCTCAGCTCACTGCAAGCTCTGCCTCCCGGGTTTGCGCCATTCTCCTGCCTCAGCCTCCCAAGTAGCTGGGACTACAGGCACCCGCCACCTCGCCCGGCTAGTTTTTTGTATTTTTTAGTAGAGGCGGGGTTTCACCAGGTTAGCCAGGATGGTCTCGATCTCCTGACCTCGTGATCCGCCCGTCTCGGCCTCCCAAAGTGCTGGGATTACAGGCTTGAGCCACCGCGCCCGGCCTGTTTCTCATTTTTTAAACGTGCCTACAAGAAAACTTAAAAGCCTCCTCGTCATAAAACTCCAGGTGCCCACCGGGGCCCTTCTAGGAGAAGCAAACAGGCCTGCGGCCACCGCTCCCCAATCTCAGGGGAAACCAGAAAACCTTCCACATGGGACAGGGTGGATACCCCGGAGCCCCCCGGGAGCAGCCCCTAGAAGCACGAGGGCACAGCAGGATGAGCTGATGCTGGCAAGATGACGATGCGCAGCCAGGGCCCCTCGGGAGGGAGGCTCAGGCCTCCTCAGTGAACAGCAGCCTGACTCACACACTGTGTCCACCAGCTTCAAAGGGAATTCCAGGCCGGGCGCGGTGGCTCAAGCCTGTAATCCCAGCACTTTGGGAGGCCGAGACGGGTGGATCACGAGGTCAGGAGATCGA
>NW_012098180.1:0-1408 GCF_000951045.1 Mandrillus leucophaeus
AAAATTTAGCTTTAGTTGTCTAGAATTGTATCATATAATGTGATGTGGGGTGTGTATGTGTGGTTGTGTGAGTGTGTTTTATTTATATAGCCCTCCATTCTGTGGTCTACCTCCTAATGTTCATTTTTGGTTTGACTGTTGATATTGAAAAGGCTTTTTTGTTTTTATTTTATGCTCATGATTGCTGTTATATTGAATACTGTTGAATAATAACTGTGGGTTCTCTCTTTTGTGGGGGAAGGTGCTATATTCCTTGGGTTTTCTACTGTGAATAAGATTAGCTGATACCCTTTCTTATTAGCTAATAACCTCTCTTCCCCATCCCTCTTCCTCGATAACTAATTTCAAGTAATATCTTATTCCCAGCTATTTCCTGTAAAGTGATCTGGTGCTTATTTATGTTTTCATATACTCTTCCCAATACCCATTCCCCTATTACTTTTACATTGTAAAGGCATGTAGCCATTAAATGTCCTGGACCCATTACAATTACAATTTAATTTTATTACTGTAGAATGTTACCCATTTAATGCTCGGTGCAAGTCCTTATGCCAATATCACCACTGTCGTCTTTGTTGCCCCAGTTTGTTTTTTAGTAGATTCTTGGGCAATATTACAACAAACACATTTTCTAAGCTTTTGTGTGTTCAGCCATTTTTTTCTGTTTCCTTTATATGTGAAGATCCATTTGTGAGATATAAAATCTTTGACTCACATTTCTGGTCATTGAGTACATTAACTTGTATAATGTACTGTCTTCTAGCACAAAGCATTGCTGTAGAAATGTCTGAAGACAAGTTTTTTCCTCTCCTCAAGCTTAAATAATTTCAGAAAAACATATCCTGACTTTGATTTTTTGGGGTTGAAATTCTAAGAAATGTGGTATAACATTTTAGTGTAAATTTTTCCACTAAATTGCCAGAAAGTTTTCTTAATTATAGCATTAAAATATATTTGTACATTTTCTAAATTTATTGCTTTTTTTCATTTTTTAATTTTTATAAAAGCCTCCTCTTTTGCTTTTTCAATTTCTTCTAAGGCATCTTCGATGTTGAAATGATACTTGTATTTTAGTCTTCATTTCTTAATACAATTAATTATTATTTTTTGACTTTTTTAGCTTTCTTTTTTTTTGAGAATTTTTTTTCTAATTCTGATTTGTTTGGTCTTTCTGTAGCTTCTGTCATTTCCTTCATCTTATTTAGCTACATTTGAAATATTAGATTACAATTTTCATCTATCATTTTAGATTGCTTTTATCAGTGGGAGAATTACTCTGCCTTTTTTTTCTTATGATAACTTTGAGTAAAAGTCAAAGAACAGAATATTGTCTGAAATTCATTTTAAGTTATCTAAGTTTTCTTGCACATTTAGGAAGAATTGGGCCAAGATAACTTCTAGCTTAACA
>NW_012098181.1:0-1751 GCF_000951045.1 Mandrillus leucophaeus
ATATATTCTGTGTACACTGCTTCGTACTGAAATTGGTGATTTAAAAAGAAGTTAAAATGTGTTCTTTATTAATACTTTCTGGGAACATTCATTGTACATGTGTATCAAAGACATGCACATAGGAAGAATCTACAACAATTTAATTTACATACAATATGAACTATAAAAATGTGTAATACAGAAAATGTGTCGAAAATAACAAACTAGCCCTACAGGAAATAAATTAGAAAGACAATGAGAATCCGTACTTGGACTGGACATTGAACAATGAGAATCTGTACTTGGACTGGACATTGAACAATAAGTAAATTTTAAGAGCCAATGCGAATAGAAAGACAATTGAAAAATTAGTTTTATGAAAAATAATATTTTTTGAAAACCTCTTTTCTGTTTTTATTCCAATAAAATGTTAGTATGTTGGTGCAAGATAAATCTAAGAGATTACCATAGAATAGTAAATATGTATTATAGACCTTAATGGTTTTCTAAATGCAGAAGTTTATTATATAGTTTCATTCTGTATTTATTCAGAAAAATGCATTATTCCTATATTTACTTTCCCTGATGAGTCATTTGGCCTTCTTTTTAGAAATGTATATTGGTTATTTACATTATATCAACCACATGTATAAACAATTGAAGAAAGCCGTAAACAAAAAAAAAATTGCTCTGATCCTCACATAATTTATATTCTAGAAACAAAAGATTCAGTTTAATAAATAAGTCAAATAATATGCACTTCATGACAGGAGATATTATCCATGTCAAAGTTTCATAAACAATCACCTGGATATGGCCATGTCATGCCAATATATGTATTGTGGAAATATAAGACCTTCTGTATGAAAAAGAATTGAAAAGAATCCTGGACTCAAACGAATATGTAAAAAGTTTTTATAGAGTGTTAAGCAGGAGATGATTGTCATTTGAAATAACAAGCTATAGGTGGGAACGGAAAGAGTAAATAGACCAAGGAAACATTTGAGGGAAACATACTTTCTGATGTTATATTTATGCTGCAAGGGAACAGAGAAAAGTAATAAATGATTATGTTTCAAATTTCTGGCTTAAAAATTTGTTCATCCAGCTCCTGATACAGGGGATATTAGTTAAGACTAACTGCTTTGGTTGCCAGGTAAAGAAACTCTACTTTGTCAGAAACAGGCAGGAGCCAATAAACTGTGGTCCATGGCTAAATTGATCTTGCCACCTGTTTTTGTAAATCAAGTTTAATTGCAGCACAGCCATATCCATCATTGGAGCTTAATAGTTGCACCAAAACTGTATGTTCCATAAAAGCCTAAAATATTTGCAATCTAGCCCTTTACAGAAAATGCTTACTGACCTTGGACTAAAACAGAACAGTAAAGTTCATCAGTGTTCACGTGTTTTCAGGTGCTCAGACAGTGTCATCCGGATTCTGCCTCTGCATCTTTTGGTTCTGCTTCAACACTGGCTCCTGCTTCAGCAGGCGGTGAAGGTGCTGCACTGAGACAACATTACCCTATCCATTTAGAATCCAAAGGGAGTAAACGTTGTCCACAATTTTTAGCAAAGTTCATGGAAATCACTCTCTGTACTGAGGTTTGGATTTCATGGCGTCTGTGGAGTTATAGGTGGAATAAAGTCATTTGGACTGAGGATTTGGAGTCTCCAAAGGAAAATCATGGTACTATTATCACCCACACCTGATGTCCAGCATATTGGGAACATAGGAGAAGCATAAGGTCTTGGAAAGAGAAAACATTTTT
>NW_012098182.1:0-1097 GCF_000951045.1 Mandrillus leucophaeus
TTGAACCCAGGAGGCAGAGGTTGCAGTGAGCCAAGATCATGCCATTGCACTCCAGCTGGGTGACAGAGCGAGACTCCATCTCATTAAAAAAAAAAAAAAAAAAAAAAGTTGGAGAACACTGCTTTACACTATGGCTTGCACAAAAGTATTCTATCCTGAACCGCTGCAATTTTTTTTTTCTTTTTTGAGAAAAAAATGAATAAATGAACGAACTGGCTTATTTCAGTCAAACTGGTGCAATCTAAGCTCACTGCAACCTATGCCTCCCTGGGCTCAAGTGATCCTCCCACCTCAGTTTCCTGAATAGCTGGGTGTGCCACCACACCCGGCTAATTTTTTGTATTTTTGCTTGAGACGGGGTTTCACCATGTTGCTCAGGCTGGTCTAGAACTGCTGAGCTCAAGCAATCTTCCCCGCCCCACCCCCAGCCTCCCAAAGTGCAGGGATTACAAGCATGAGCCACCATGCCAGGCCTGCAATTCTTAACAGTGATTCATCTACAAAATTACATCAAGACATACTGTTTTTGCTTCTTTCTTTACAAATATATGTCAGGTTAGCGCACAAACATAACCTGGTTGTGTGACTCCTGGTTGTGCAGGAGTCATGGCCCCAGCCCAGGTTCCCTTTAGGCTGGCACCTGAGATGCATGATTTTTGTTTTGTTTTGTTTTGTTTTTTTGAGATGGAGTCTCACTCTGTCACCCAGGCTGGAGTGCAGTGGCGCGATCTCTGCTCACTGCAAGCTCCGCCTCCCGGGTCCACGCCATTCTCCTGCCTCAGCCTCCTGAGTAGCTGGGACTACAGGCGCCGGCCACCATGCCTTTTTTTTTTTTTTTTTAGTCCGGGAGACAGAGTATCGCCGTCACCCAGGCTGGAGTGCAGTGGCGCAATCTCTGCTCACTGCAAGCTCCGCCTCCCGGGTTCACGCCATTCTCCTGCCTCAGCCTCCCAAGTAGCTGGGACTACAGGTGCCTGCCACCCATGCCCAGCTAATTTTTTGTATTTTTAGTAGAGATGGGGTTTCACCGTGTTAGCCAGGATGGTCTCAATCTCCTGACCTTGTGATCCGCCCGCCTCGGCCTCCCAAAGAGCCAC
>NW_012098183.1:0-1289 GCF_000951045.1 Mandrillus leucophaeus
CACTGCAACGTCCACCTCCCAGGTTCAGGCAGAACAATCCTTTTTTTAAATTTTTTATTTTATTTTATTTTTTGAGACGGAGCCTCTCTTTGTTGCCCAGGCTGGAGTGCAGTGGCGCGATCTCGGCTCACTGCAAGCTCCGCCTCCCGGGTTCACGCCATTCTCCTGTCTCAGCCTCCCGAGTAGCCCGGACTACAGGCGCCCGCCACAACAACCGGCTAATTTTTTTCTATTTTTAGTAGAGATGGGGTTTCAGTGTGTTAGCCAGGATGGTCTCTATCTCCTGACCTCGTGATCCTCCCGCCTCAGCCTTCCAAAGTGCTGGGATTACAGGCGTGAACCACCGTGCCCGGCCAGAACAATCCTTTTTAAAAAAATTATTTACCTTCTTTCTAACTTGGCTTTCACTAATTCATTTTTCCTCTCTCATTTTTTTTTTCCATCAGGAAATTTTTTCCCCCATCCCATCTCCTTGAGGAACAGGAAGGGCCTTTAATTTTTAGCGGAGCAGTGTTGGAAGGGTCATTGAGGAGAAGAGAGCAGAGCATATGGAACTGTGGGTTTCAAAACCAGCTCCGCTGGGCTGCTCTGATTTTGAGTCGGAAGGGTGGATCAAGTGCTCTGTTCATATCTGATCTTATAATTGCTTTTCTTTAGAAGAGCTGCTCTCAGAATTATAAATACTCTTCCCTGCATTGCAGTTTAGTTAAGGACATTCTTAAGGAATTGATGTTAGTTTTCCAGCATCTTTGCTGAAGTACTTTATTTATTTGTTCTTGTTTAGTTAGGTTTCTAGGTCTCCAGGCTTTGATTCTGGCAACAAAATGACTAGTTGGTTTCACAGATAACTATGATTTTTACAGCTTAGTGTCTATAAGCATCTTCTGCATTTTTATAAGCACTACATGGTAGTAGAAGGCTTTCTAATTTTCTCTGTATTTGAAGACTTTACTTACTAAGGGCTTTAAAACCTTTTATTTTTATGTTTTTTAAATTATACAGACCAAGAATTTAAAGTTTTTCTTCTCTTAATCTTAGGTGTTTTATTCCTGATTTACTTTTCCCTCCATACTAAATGAAAATGTAGCACTTAAGGCAACTGTTTTCCTGTTAAAGAAGTTGCTTCTCTAGTTCTGGAAAGAAAAACCCAAATTTGCAGCTTTTTAATATTTGAAACCTATTGTACTAAATCTTGCTAGTAAGCAGATAACCTTCTGTTTGGTTAACTTTTTCATATCATGTTGTGGCTTTAGTTTTCAAAGAGTTATGCAGTGTACTTTATCGTGTGT
>NW_012098184.1:0-2358 GCF_000951045.1 Mandrillus leucophaeus
CCCAGCTACTCAGGAGGCTGAGGCAGGAGAATCACTTGAACCTGGGAGGCAGAGGTTGCAGTGAGCCGAGATCATGCCATTGCACTCCAGCCAGGGCAACAGAACAAGACTCCATCTCAAAAAAAAAAAAAATTTAAATTTAAAAGTTAACCAGGCTGGCTGGGCGCGGTGGCTCATGCCTGTAATCACCACTTTGGGAGGCTGAGACAGGCAGATCACGAGGTCAGGAGATCGAGACCATCCTGACTAACATGGTGAAACCCTGTCTCTACTAAAAATACAAAAAATTAGCTGGGTATGGTGGCGGGTGCCTGTAGTCCCAGCTACTCGGGAGGCTGAGGCAGGAGAATGGCATGAACCGGGGAGGCGGAGCTTGCAGTGAGCCGAGATCATGCCATTGCACTCCAGCCAGGGCAACAGAACAAGACTCCATCTCAAAAAAAAAAAAAATTTAAATTTAAAAGTTAACCAGGCTGGCTGGGCGCGGTGGCTCATGCCTGTAATCACCACTTTGGGAGGCTGAGACAGGCAGATCACGAGGTCAGGAGATCGAGACCATCCTGACTAACATGGTGAAACCCTGTCTCTACTAAAAATACAAAAAATTAGCTGGGTATGGTGGCGGGTGCCTGTAGTCCCAGCTACTCGGGAGGCTGAGGCAGGAGAATGGCATGAACCGGGGAGGCGGAGCTTGCAGTAACTGAGATCGCGAAACTGCACTCCAGCCTGGGCAACAGAGCGAGACTTCGTCTCAAAAAAAAAAAAAAAAAAAAAAAAAAATTAACCAGGCTTGGTGGTGCATGCCTGCAGTTGCAGCTACTGGGTGGGAGGCTGAAATGGGAGGACTGCTTGAGCCTGGGAGGTCAAGGCTGCAGTGTGCTGTGATCGCCTCACTGCAAGCCAGCCTGGGCAATAGAGCGAGACCCTGTCTCAAAAAAAAAAAAAAAAAAAAAAAATTCGAAAGTGCTGAAATTCCTTTCAGCTTTTTTCCTTCCTATGAATTTCTCCATACCCAAGGTAGAAGCTGAATTAGAAACCAAATTATGGCTGGCACAGTGGCTCATGTCTTTAATCCTAGCACTTTGGGAGGTGGAGGCGGGTGGATCATCTGAGGTCAGGAGTTCAAGACCAGCCTGGCCAACATAGCAGAACACTGTCTCTACTGAAAATACAAAAATTAGCTGGGTATGCTGGTGCATGCCTGTAATCCTAGCTACTCAGGAAGCTGAGGCAGGAGAATAACTTGAACCCAGGAGGCGGAGGCTGCAGTGAGCCGACATCACACCACTGCACTCCAGCTGGGCAACAGAGTGAGACTTGGTCTCAAATTAACAAAAAAACCAAAAAAACAAATCATGAGTATTGCACACAATTGTTGTCAGTTGGTGCTAATCAGCATTATTTTACATATACAGACATACTCAATTACTGAACAATTACCATGGTTTTTCCTGGTCTAATGGTACTGACCATTGGCCAAGGAATGGGATTGCTCTGTGGCCACTTGAGGTGCCTTCTATCTAGCTTATTCTCAGCTTCCAAATGTATATACCACCTTCCCAAAATGACTATTTATTTATTTATTTTTGAGAAGGAGTCTCACTGTCGCCCAGGCTAGAGTGCAGTGATGCGATCTCGGCTCACTGCAACCTCTGCCTCCCGGGTTCACGCCACGCCATTCTCCTGCCTCAGCCTCCCCAGTAGCTGGGACTACAGATGCCTGCCACCACACCCGGCTAACTTTTTGTATCTTTAGTAGAGACAGGGTTTCACCGTGTTAGCCAGGATGGTCTTGATCTCCCGACCTCATGATCTGCCCGCCTCGGCCTCCCAAAGTGTTGGGACTACAGGCGTGAGCCACTGCGCCCAGCTGATGACTTTTTGAGACAGAGTCTCACTCTGTCACCCAGGCTGGAGTGCTGTGGTGTGATCACAGCTCACTGCAACCTCCACCTCCTGGGTTCAAGCAATTCTCACACCTTAGCCTCGAGAGTAGCTGGGACTACAGGCATGCGGCACCATGCCTGGCTAATTTTTTTTTCTTCTTTTTTTTGAGATGGAGTCTAGCTCTGTCGCCCAAGCTGGAGTGTGGTAGTGCGATCTCGGCTCACTGCAACCTCCACCTCCCGAGTTCAAGCGAGTCTCCCGCCTCAGCCTCCTGAGTAGCTGGGATTATAGGTGCCTGCCACCACGCCCAGCTAATTTTTGTATTTTTAGTAGAGACAGAGGTTTCACCGTGTTGGCCAGGCTGGTCTCAAATGCCTGACCTCAAGTTATCTGCCCACCTCGGCCTCCCAAAGTGCTGGGATTACAGGTGTGAGCCACTGCGCCCCGACTGATTTTTTTTTTTTTTTTTTT
>NW_012098185.1:0-2322 GCF_000951045.1 Mandrillus leucophaeus
AACTAGGACAGCTGCAGTGGCTCATGCCTGTAATCCCAGCACTTTAGGAGGTTGAGGTAGACATATCACTTGATATCAGGAGTTTGAGACCAGCCTGGCCAACATAGTGAAACCCTATCGCTACAAAAATTAGCTGGGCATGGTGGTACATGCCTGTAGTCCCACCTACTTGGGAGGCCAGTGTGGGAGAATTGCTTGAGCCCAGGGAGGCTCAAGGGAGCCCAGAGATTGCAGTGAGCCAAGATCACGCCACAGCACTCCAGCCTGAGTGACAGAGCGAGATCCTGTCTAAAAAAAATACTGGGAACTAACATCAAAAGGCCATGCAAAGGCTATAACACCAGAGCATGGAGGAACCATAGAATTTGTATAATAATAGGTCAAAATCACTAAGAACTATATATAGTAAATGTAGATCAGCCTTTCATGAAGAGGTAAAGTAGATGTTAGCTTGTGTTAATGAGCAGAACAATTGGGCAAAACGCAAGAAGAAGCCAACATTTGCATTGCTGGGGAATCAAGGAGGGATGCTACATGCTAACTGTGGACTCTTGCAATTATCTCCTGAACATGGGCTACCCAGACATCTGCTCTGAATAATACAAACTGACCCGCAGACTAAATCTGCCCACACTGGGCACTTCCCGACCCTGAGTGAACTGTTTGATATCTGGGTAGTGAGTAAAGGCTGCAATGGTTATTTCAACTTGTGTATTTTATCTGTGTGGTCCTAACCTCCGATTTCATCTCAGAATCATAAGGGCTTGATTCCTAGGACCTTGTGAGGCTGAGTGACCTGCCCAGGTGCCACAAGTCAGAACAGTTTTCTTTTCCCTGTATCGCACTGGGCCCTTCTATTTTTCCTCTTTAATTGGTTGGGGAAAGAAATCGGTGCTTGTGATGTTAATAAGGAAAATGAATCTTTACCCAAGGTAAAACCAGCCGTGCAATGATCCAATGTGCTGATTAAGTGATTGTCATCAGAAGTAGACAGGGTCACAGTCCGAGAGGGAGAGTGCTTCAGAACAATAGGGAACAGGCTGGGAAGAAAGTGACTGTCAGAATTAACCAACTTCAGACTGAGGACAGCTACTTGTGAATCTCATTCCAGTCTCATTCTAAGTTATGAAAAGTTTTGTTTTTTTTTTCCTAGTGGCTATTGTCCTTGAACACTTGAGCTTTCATGACTCTACAATGAGATCAAGTTGAGATGGAATTAGCCACTGTGGAACCATCCTTACCACCAGGCCCGTGGAAGCAACTAATTCTCTGATTGGTTAATTAACCTATTCCTTCAGGGGCTCTTATTAGAACTATCCTTGGAGTTCCTTCTTGTATTTTAAGTGAAAACCTAAAGTGGTGGCCTTTCACTGATAAAGATGATGGATAAACTTTTAACAGAATGCAAAAGCTGTTCCATTGCTGATTCTCTCCCACCACCCCCCTATAATTTGGCCAAAATGTGAGCTTCCTTAGTGCAGATCAGGAGTCACCACCTGCCTAGAAGTTCTTCTTGAGTCTGGGTCAGTCTGCCAGAGGTTTCCTATCCAACCCCAGAACAAGGACTGGGAGGCAGACTTACAGAAACATGTTTTCACACCACTGCAAAAAAATAAACGGAAAGAAAATAACTGCTTTACCAGCAGCGAGAGTCTCATCACTGGAAGCGTTTGCTTCCTTGTCCTAGACATTGAAGGGCTTTCAGCGTCAGTTGGAAAATAGACAAGATAGACACAGATTACATTCTAACTTTATGACTATCATTCTGTAGTTTAAATGGAAGCATTTTTTTTTGTATTTTTATGTGATTTAGTAATATCTCCTCATGTTATGAGCTCCCATCAAAAAAGAAAAGGGGAGAATTCTTAGTGTTTTAGCTCTGTGGGGAGACAGTGATTTGTGTCGTCCTCTGCGCTGTTCCCTTAGTGTTTCAGGGGAACTGGTTTGATGGACTAGCTTGTGGTTCACGGTGATGGGGCCAAGCTTGCCGAGTCAATAACTTGATATAAGGTATTCCTTCCTGACTTCACCGGAACAAAGAACTGAACGGTTTGGAACTCTTGAAACAGAAACTCATGGAGGAGAGTTAACACAAGGAAAATTCCAGGCTCAAAGAAAGGGGGGAACATGTAATAAGAGCTGTTGAAAAACATGGGATGCATTGCCCTAACGTATAGTGAGTGTTCTGCACTTGAGCTTTTATAGAGAATCCATGTGCCTTCCATGTCTATGGCTCTGGGCTTTCACAATATGCACTAAAGACTTTCCATCAAAGGAGAAGGGAAAACAAAGTGGTTCCTGGAGAGCTGAGCTCCCTTAGAT
>NW_012098186.1:0-1082 GCF_000951045.1 Mandrillus leucophaeus
TCTAACGCTTTTTTTTTTTTTTGAGATGGAGTCTTGCTCTGTTGCCTAAGCTGGAGTACAGTGGCATGATCTTGGCTCACTACAACCTTCGCCTCCCGGGTTCAAGCAATTCTTCTGCCTCAGCGTCCCGGGTAGCTGGGACTACAGGCGCACGCCACTATGCCCAGCTAATTTTTGTATTTTCAGTAGACATAGGATTTCACTATGTTGGCCAGGCTGGTCTCGAACTCCCAACCTGAGGTGATCTGCCCACCTCAGCCTCCCAAAGTGCTGGGATTACAGGTGTGAGCCACCGCATCCAGCTGCATTTTTTTTTATAGCCACTGTGTCTCTTTTGCCTTTCAAGTGTCTTATGCTATACAGAAATTTTAATTTTTTACATAGTCTTTCAAAAGTGTTTTAGTATAAAATTATCTAATTCTTTTCCCACCCTCATAAAAGCAAAACCTTGTCAAAATTCTAATTAAAATGACATTACATTTATATAACTGACATTTTTAAATAAAATTAAGTATTCCAACCAAGAACCTGGTATATCCTTCCACTTGCCAGACCTTATTTTATATCTTCAGTAGAGTTATGATCCTCTTTATGCAGGTCCTGTATCTTTCTTGGAAAATTTATTCCAAGTATTTTCTTTGTTGCTACTGTAAATATAATATTTTCCTGTTTTCCATCTCTAAGTACTTCTATGGAGAAAATATATTGATATTTAGATATTTATCTTATATCCAGCTACCTTGTCAATTTTATTTATTCTAAAGGTTTTTGTTTTTATTTTTTAAACTTGAATTTCTCATGGGCTTCCTGGGCATGGATTCATGTTACCAATGAAAAGAAGTAATTTTATATCTTCATTTCCAATTCTTATGTAATCTATTTAATTTTCTCCAAAAATCAGAGATAATATTAAATAATAATAAAGATACTGGGCTACTTGCTAAGTTCCTAATTTTAATTAAGGTGGTTGTGATGGTTTACCATTTAGGAAAATATATGTGCTTGCTTTTTTTTTTTTTTTAATTTTACTTTAAGTTCTAGGGTACATGTGGATAACGTGCAGGTTTGTTACATATGTATAC
>NW_012098187.1:0-1059 GCF_000951045.1 Mandrillus leucophaeus
CCCGCCACCTCGCCCGGCTAGTTTTTTTGTATTTTTTAGTAGAGACGGGGTTTCACTGTGTTAGCCAGGATGGTCTCGATCTCCTGAACTCGTGATCTGCCCGTCTCGGCCTCCCAAAGTGCTAGGTTTACAGGCTTGAGCCACCGCGCCCGGCCCTACACTAACTTCTTATAACGTGTCTGAACAGAACATATTGACTTTGCATGATACAGCTAAGGCAATGTTTAAGGGAAAATTTACAGCATTGAATGCTTGTATTAATAAAAGGAAATCAATGATCTATGCTTCTACCTTTAGAAACTAGAAAAAGAAACAAATTAAACTTAAAGCAGGCTGGGCATGGTGGCTGACTTCTGTAATCCCAGCACTTTGGGAAGCTGAGGCGGGCAGATCACTTGAGGTCAGGAGTTCGAGACCAGCCTTGCCAACACGGTGAAACCCTGTCTCTACTAATACAAAAAATTAGCTGGGTGTGGTGGTGGTGCATGCCTGTGATCCCAGCTACTTGGGAGGCTGAGGCAGGAGAGTTGCTTCAACCTGGGAAGCGGAGGTTGCCATGAACCGAGATTGTGCCATTGCACTCCAGCCTGGGTGACAGAGCAAGACTTTGTCTCAAAAATAAAAAAAACAAAAACCACGTTAAAGGAAACAGATGGAAGGAAACACTAAAGACAAGAGCAGAAGTCCATGAAACAGAAAACAGAAAAGCAACAGGAAAAAATAATCAAGGAAACCAAAGTTGCTTCTATGAAAAGATTAATGTAATTGACAAGTCTCTGATCAGACTGATCAAGAAAAAAAGAGACCTTTGGGAGGCCGAGGTGGGCGGATCATGAGGATCGAGACCATCTTGGCCAACACGGTGAAACCCCGTCTCTACTAAAAAAATACAAAAAACTAGCCAGGCGTGGTGGCGGGCGCCTGTAGTCCCAGATACTCGGGAGGCTGAGGCAGGAGAAGGGCGTGAACCCGGGAGGCGGAGCTTGCAGTGAGCCGAGATCGCGCCACCGCACTCCAGCCTCGGTGACACAGCGAGAGACTCCGTCTCAAAAAAAAAAA
>NW_012098188.1:0-6547 GCF_000951045.1 Mandrillus leucophaeus
ATTATCCATCTTATTGTCCCATATATTATGGCATTTCCCCCATATGTGAATATATTGCCACATAGAAGGAAATGACCTCATTTTCCTAATATATAGTTAGACACATGAGTTTATTCCTTTACAAGCAAAAATGTGTTTCCTCCATTAAATATAAAAACGAATATAATCATAAAAGATTCCAGAGTTGAATCATGTAGCTCAATACTCGGACAGAAATGTTGCTAATTTGCACCTTTTCTATGGTACTGAAGACTCCCACATTAAGGAGTGTTTTCACTGTCTGCTTGGTCAGAGACCTCAGTGTTTTGATGAAAGTTCCTTCTTAGGAGGCCACTGTCATCAAATCAACTTTGCACAGAAAACTTATGAAAACACAAAGCATTCTGTCCTCACAACTTCAGTCCACAACACTGGCAAATGGAGTCAAAACTACATGCTCATAGTTTATCACCAGAAACTATGAAACTACTAAAAGAAAACTGTGGGGAAATGCTTGAGGACACTGGTCTGGGCAAAGACTTCTTAAGTAAGACGTCCAAAGCACAGGCAGTAAAAGGAAAGCAGACAAATGAAATAACATGAATCTCAAAAGCTTCTGCATGGTATGATAAATTTTCAATGAAGAGACAACCTAAAGAATGGAAGAAAATATTTGCAAACTATACATTTAATGAGAGAATAATAAGCAGAATATATATGTGTGTGTGTGCATATATATATATAGAGAGAGCTCAAACAACTCAGCATAATAATAATAATAATAATAATAATAATTGTGTATAGACAAATGAATCAGGCTCTGTGGCTCCTGGGAACTGGAAATCTTCACACGAAGGCAGAGAAAGCCCTTCCAGAATATTTCCTACATTAATCACTCAAGAACCACTTCCAAAAGCAATAAAGTATATCTGGCCAATCCATGCTCAGCACCAAAACTTGCAGAATTTTGACTTTGCCTTTTTGATACTGACCTTTCATTTTAAAAATAATTGTTTTGTCCTTTTGCTTCAGAAATGTATAAAGCAAACAGAAAACATTATTTAGGAATGACTGACTATATTAATGAATCATTTGTTACATTTTGCTAAATGGTTGATCTTGGCAAATAGAGATGTAACTACTTCTTGATGCCAACTGTAATTCAAATCTCTTCTCACTAAAGAATTAATGAAATGCTCAGTCAGGCATGGCCAATGGAATTAGAATTAGCCCAGTCTTGCCATAACTTTGTGCTTCCTTACTGTCCTGAGTTTTAGTGGGCAACAGATTCATTTTTGGAGATTATTACAGAAACATCTGCAACACTGTTTTTTCCATTCATAACTTAAAGCTTTCATAATTATTGCAGAAGTTTCTCAGTCTTTCCATGTGAAATTTCTCTTAGCTATAGGATTTTAGATATTTCACAGTTCCTTTTGTGCTTTTAAACACACAGGCCCAATTCTGCTACTTTAAGTGGTTTCATGTTCCACTTGTCTGCTCAGAATATGTCTGTTTAATCCGCCTTCTATGGTGATTGATTTCTTTATACTATACTCTCCTACACTGGTGAAGTTCCAGAGTTGAATCTAGCTTTTTAGGATGTAAACAGCTCCTAAATTCATGGCAAAAATGAGATGCTACCTTAAAATGTCTATCCAGGTTGGGCACGGTGGCTCACGCCTGTAATTCCAGCACTTTGGGAGGCTGAGGCAGGTGGGTCACCTGAGCTGAGGAGTTCAAGACCAGGCTGGCCAACATGGTGAAACCCTGTCTTTACTAACACAAAAATTAGCCGGACGTGGTGGTGTGCGCCTGTAGTCCCAGCTACTCGGGAACCTGAGGCAGGAGAATCGCTTGAACCTGGGAGGCAGAGATTGCAGTGAGCCGAGATCGCGCCACTGCACTCCAGCCTGGCGACAGAGCGATACTCTGTCTTAAAAAAAAAAAAAAAAAAAGTTTATCCAAAGGTACCAAAGGTACTTGCTGTAGAAGGCATGTTCTTTGCATTATAACTTCCTGTGAAAATGAAAGCTATGCACTTTTTGAATTGAAAACAATGGTGCACATAGATAAACACATACTCCTGAGTATGCATCAGGTGTACATGCACGCATTCACGCACATGCTCCCCCCCCCACCCCCCCACACACATTATCTTAGAGTGTGCCTTGGCATCCTTCACACAGACATACATCATTGCGGAAGAGACCCAGCTCTGTGTGCTCAGTCTGTGTGCCACAGCATCACCTTTGTCCCTCCACAGCTATGTGCCCACTTTGTGTGGTCTTTATATTGTTCTGAAGAAGAGTCAGGTTACTCATTCACTTTCTTTGTGTACACACTTCAAAAACATATATTTTAATATTTCTATAATATCCAATAAAATGATAAAATTAGAGGATGTGACTTCTGATCAAATAAAGGAGAAAATAAAATGGTAATAAACAAGCTAAAATAAAACAAACACAAACAAGATAGACAGAATAAAAGTGATATGAACAGCAAGTATACTAATAGAAAGTACAATATAAGATGATAGAAATGAATCCATAAGCACAATGAATACAAAAAGATTAAACTTTATAATAAAAAGATAAAGACATAAAAGGTTTGAAAAGAAAAAGATGGGAAACAAAAGACCAAATATATATTAACCCAAGAAAAAGAGGTTTAACTGTATCAACATCAGATAAATTAAATATTAATGCAAAAGTCATCCTTCTGGAAAAAAGTCATCCATATGAGAAAATCTGTTAAGTTCTCAGATAGCTATAACAGTTTAAATCTACATGCATCTAATTAAATGGCATGAATATCTATGATATACATAAAAGAAAAATTAATAGAACAAAAATAGAAATGAACAAATCCACCATTATACTGGAAAAATTCAGCATATTCTCACCAGCTGTGAGAATGGTCTATGACTGGCATAGAGACCAAACTAATATAAATATGAAAGATTTAATAGTTTAATAAGCTCCTTGAAATGGACATTTATAGAAAACTACACCAAATAGAGAACACACAATCTTTACAAGCATTCCAGAAATTTTTCTAAAACTTGGTTACCCACTTGACATAAAGTATCTTATCAAATTTCAAAAAATCTGAAAGTTTCTAACTATAATACAAAAATTTAAAAATTAATATCAAAAGAAAACCTTCAATGGCCTTGTATATTTAAAAATATAAAAAGACACACAAAGATCTCTAGGCATTAAAAGAAAAATCATAATAAAAATAAAATTGTGCCTAGGAGAGTTTGATAATAATAACAAACTTCCTTTACTCCACTCATAACTTAAGGCTTTCATAATTATTGCAGAAGTTTGACAAAGTACGTATTTAAGAGAAAAATTTTACTTTTAATTGTTATGCATGGATCATATTTGGGCCATAAACCAAGAACATGAATATATGTATATTTATCTATCAATCTATGTATATATAATTGTGTGTGTGTGTGTGTGTATCTATATATATACATGATATTCTACTCTGGGGCAGACAGAAATGTCTAGGAGTTCGGATGAACTCGGGATGGGCCATGATCTGATGACTGCGGAAGCTTGGAGAAGGTCTGTAGCTGTTTCTTGGACCACTCTCTCCCTCTCATCTTTCACCCCAATGAGTCCTGTATCTAGTCCCATATAACCACACTACACACTGAGACAAATATTTTTGTCAGCTTCTTACATACACGTTGATATGACTTTATACATTTACAAGAAACAAGTAAAAGCATTTATTATATTATTCACATAATATAATAAATAAGGGAATATATAGTATATATTCCCTTATTCACATAATATATAGTATATCGTACACATCCATTTACAACCCACTTTTTTCACCTAACATCATATCTCAGAAAGTCTTTCTTATCATTTGACTGTCGTGGCATTCCCACCATTTGAACACACAGTATTTTATTGAATCCTTCCTCTCCTGAGGAAGATCCAGGGTGTTTGCAACTCTGTGCGAAGGCTAGGGCTGCCGTGAACAAAACGGTGCATCTGCCACATCACCCGGGTGCAAGTGTCTCTGCAGGAAGCGTTCTCAAAAATGGAACAGCTGGGAGAGCTGGGTCCCATATCTGATCATTAATACATTTTAATATTGGTAGATGTTACCAAATATTTCTCCTAGGAGGATTTGTACCAATTTACACTTGTCCCAGAAGTGTGCAGGAGTTATTTGCAATACTTTAATAACCCAGTGCATTTGCCTCCTTTGCCTGGAATATGCGTCCTACCTCATCAGATGCCATCCTCTGGGAGATGATTTAAGAGGGATGCCTTCCATGACAATACCTCCTGGGCTGCACTAGGAGACAGACATGTGCCCCGAGGGGTCCCGCAAATGCATTTCTCATAACACTTCTCACACTGCATTGTGATGGCCAGGGTTCTTCATTTTCTCAAGTTCCAGAATACCAGTTCTGTCTTATTTGTCTTCTTTCACCTGTACTTCCTGCCATGCCGAACCCACAGGAAGCTATTGGAGTGTTTGTAACATGAATCATTAAAAATGGGCTGAGGTCTCTATGGATTATATATACTTTCTAAATCAATTTCCAAATACAAAAAAAAAAAAAATCAAGCAAGAAATAAAAAGCACATATTTTAAAAGAGCGTTACACTGTGGAGATTCCTTGAAGAACTAAAAGTAGAACTACCATTTGATCGAGCAATCCCACTACTGGGAATCTACCCAGAGGAAAAGAAATCATTATACGATAAAGATACTTGCACACGCATGTTTATAACAGCACAATTCGCAATTGCAAAAACATGGAACCAACTCTAGTGCCCATCAATCAATGAGTGGATAAAGAAACTGTGGTGTGTGTATATATATATATATAAAATATATATATATTATATATACACACACACACATACATGTATACACATATATATGTGTATATATGTGTGTGTGTATATATACACACACACAATGGAAAACTACTCAGCCATAAAAAGGAAGGAATTAATGGCATTTGCAGTGACCTGGATGAGACTGCAGCCTATTATTCTAAGTGAAGCAACTCAGGAATGGAAAAACCAAACATCCTATGTTCTCACTCGTAAGTGGGAGCTAAGCTATGAGGATGCAAAAGCATAAAATGACACAATGGACTCTGGGGACTCAGGGAAAGAGTGAAAAGGGGATGAGAGATAAAAGACTACAAATTGGGTTCAGTATATACTGCTCGGGTGACGAGCACACCAAAATTACACAAATCACCACTAAAGAACTTTCTTGTGTAACCAAATACCATGTGACCAAACGCCACCTGCTCCCCAATAACCTATGTAAATAAAAAAATAAATTAAAGTAAATTAAAAAATAAGAAAGCATTACAAAGTCTAATTTAGAAAAAGAGATATGAACATGTTTAAAATTAACCCAAAAATGACAACTTTCAAATTTTGAACACAAATAGTGATGGGGCTATTTGTTTGTTTTAGTGCCTATAGAAATGGTATTATAACCAAACAGGCTTTTAAAGTCATTTGTAGAAAAGAAAAGTGCAACTTAAGTGAATACACTAATCAAGAAAGTAATATATATGTTATAATAATAACATATAAATATATACATCAGCATCATTAATGATCAAGGAAATGCAAATAAAAATCACAACGCGATACCACCTTACTCCTGCAAGAATGGCCATAATCAAAAAATCAAACAGTAGATGTTTACGTGGACACGGTGATCAGGGAACATTTCTACACTGCTGGTGGGAATTTCAGTAGTACACCCACTATGGAAAACAGTGTGGAGATTTCTTAAATAATTAAAAGTAAAACTACTATTTGATACAGCAATCCCAGTACTGGGCATCTACCCAGGGAAAGAAGTCATTATACAAAAAAGATACTTGGACAGACATGTTTATAGCTGCACGATTAGCAATGGCAAGAATGTGGAACCAACCCAAATGCCCACCAATCAACGAGTGGATAAAGAAACCGTGATATATATATATACTACTACTTGATAAAGAAACCGTGATATGTATACTACTACTATTTGAGGAAATACTACTCAGCCATAAAAAGGAATGAATGAATGGAATTTGCAGCAACCTGGATGAGACTGGAGACTATTATTCTAAGTGAAGTAATTCAGGAATGGAAAACCAAACATCGTATTTTCTCACTCATAAGTGGGAGCTAAGCTACACGGATGCAAAGGCATAAGAATGACACAATGAACTTAGGGGACTTGGGGAAAGGGTCGGAAGGAGGTGAGGGATAAAAGACTATGAGTTGAGTGCAGTGTATACTGCTCGGTGATGGGTGCCCCAAAATCTTACAAATCACCACTAAAGAACTTACTCATGTAACCAAACACCACCTGTTCCCCAATAACCTATGGAAATAAAAAAAATTCAAAATAAATTAAAATAATCAATAGAAAAAGAGGGAATCCTCCATAACTCATTTTATGAGGCCAACATCATCCTGATACCAAAGCCTGGCAGAGACACAACAAAAAAGAGAATTTTAGACCAATATCCCTGATGAACATCGATGCAAAAATCCTC
>NW_012098188.1:8737-35638 GCF_000951045.1 Mandrillus leucophaeus
ATAGCATTAGTAGATATACCTAATGTAAATGATGAGTTAATGGGTGCAGCACACCAACATGGCACATGTATACATATGTAACAAACCTGCACATTGTGCACATGTACCCTAGAACTTAAAGTATAATAAAAAATTTTTTAAAAGTTCAAAATAAATTAAAATAAATTAAAAAATAAAAAAAATTACAAAGTCAAATTCAGAAAAAGAGATATGAACATGCTTAAAAATGACCCAAAAACAACAACTTTCAAATATTCAACACAAATAGGGATGGGACTATTAGTTTGGTTGTTTTAGTGCTTATAGAAATTGTATCATAACCAAATAGGCTTTTACAGTCATTTGTAGAAAAAAACATATAACATAAAGAGAATACACTAATCAAGGAGTAAATGCTGTAAATAAATGCTGTAAATAAATATATACATTTTTCATATATGTACATAGGGCAATGTCCATCATTCTGGAGAAGTTGCATAGAGCTGTTAAATACATTTTAAATAATGTTCCTAAAAAAAAAAAAGAATTTCTCCTAAATTCAGACACTGCTTTATTAGTTAATTGATTTGTTAATCCATCCATTCACTCAGTATCTCGCAAATATTTAGAGTGGCTTTTTTTTTTTTATAAGGACGCTTTTATAAGGAAAGCACGGTGGCTCATTGCTTGTAATCCCAGCACTCTGGGAGGCTGAGGTGGGAGAATCACTTGAGCCCAGGAGTTGGAAACTAGCCTGGGCAACATAGTAAGACTCTGTCTCTACTGAAAATAAAAGCTAAATTTAAAAAAAATGTAAAAACCTGACTATGCGAGCGCTATAAGGTATCCAAAATTTATTTGATAAAAATTCCAGGCTCTGTAAGTTTATAGAAGAGTCGGAAAATTTTTCTTTGATCAGTAAATTATATGATTGTACTTAAAATGTTTTTCATTGGCTTTGATTTTAAGAAATGCAAGGAAATATAAAATGGCTTACATTTACTATATATTGTGCATATTCATATGCAAATATTTACAAAATGTATTACAATGTGTGTTATATTATTAAATCTTGTTTGTAGATTTAGAAAAAAAGAGATTTATACATTTTAAGAAAACTTCCTTGTATGAAAAAAAATTCTGAAAACCGTAAGTGTGACCTATCTACATTATTGTTTCTGTGTTTGGCAAAACAGTATTACAGCCGAAAAGGGAATGGTTGAGGACAGATAACTTGGCCAAACAGCCCTGGCTAGAAAAGCGAGGAGATTGCATCAAGCTCATTCCAAAAGCCAATCAAAGAATAACTTGAAACAACTTTCAGTCACTTAGGTTTTGCTTCCTGGTCCTCAGTGTCAGTTGATGAGGTTTGGAAATAAGCACATGTATCTGTCTATACTGAAGGGAAGAAAATAAATCTACTATGGCACCAGTTCAAAACACTGCATGAGCAGTTGGGAGAAACAATTTACCAGAACATGCTTAACGGCAAATCAGAAATGACATGTATGAAAACATGGGGCTGCAACTTGAAAATATTGGAAAATGAGTCATCTAAATTTGCAGAACTAATCAGATCTTGGACTGATAACACTTTGTAAGTTGCAACTGCTGGATACCATGTATCTATGTGATCAGGGGCATCTGTAATGATGAATGGTTCATGTTCACACAGTTTCAACTGCCCAATTTCTGAAATGAACAACTATTTATTAGCTGTAAGGTAAGGGCAATGACATATATGATCTCCTGTGGTTAGAGGAGATGTTAAAATTTGTTTATTATACTACAAAGATTATGACATGCAATAAAAGTTCTAAACTATGTAATAAAATCCAAGGTAAGAGTTTGTTGATTATGTGTTAGTAATGATATTTTGTTATATGAATATCTTAATTAATATATTATGTGATAATTTTAATTATAATAAAATGACATTAACTTTATCATAAGCATCTCCTTTTCTATTTACACAAGAAACTTACAAATTCAGATAATAAAAAATGATGTTTTGAATCTGTACTCAGGAATAGACAGACATACGTTTTATATAAAGAGAATCTATTTTTACAAATAACATACATAGATGAATGCTTTCAATCAACTCACATAAAACAAGCCCAAATGGTCTAAAATTAGTAAGAATTATTTTAGAGTAGGGGTCAGCAAATTATGTCTCATTGACCAAATCCAGCTGCTTTTTTCATAAAGTTTTGCTGGAACACAGCCAAACCCAATTAACTTACGTCCTATCTATAGCTGTTTTCAGGCTAAAACAGCAGAGTTGAGTAGGTGAGGTGAAGACCATATTGCCTGCAAAGCCAGCAGTGTTTACCATCTGGCCTTTTACAGAAAAAGTTTGCTGACCTCTGGACTAGAGTCATGAATCTCAAACTTGACTATGCATCGTAATTCTTGGAGGTTTGTTCATGCAGATAGCTGGACCCCACCAGTAGAGTTTCTGTTCAATAGATCTTGGGTGGGGCCTAAGAATTTGCAGTTCTAGGCCTGGTGCAGTGGCTCATGCCTGTAATCCCAGAACTTTGGGAGGCCGAGGCGGGCGGATCACAAGGTCAGGAGATCCAGACCATCCTGGCTAACACGGTGAAACCCCATCTCTACTAAAAATACAATTAACCGGGCGTGGTGGCGGGTGTCTGTAGTCCCAGCTACTCAGGAGGCTGAGGCGGAGAATGGTGTGAACCCGGGAGACACAGCTTGCAGTGAGCTGAGATCGTGCCACTGTACTCCAGTCTGGACAACAGAGCAAGACTCCATCTCGAAAAAAAGAAAAAAAAGAATTTGCAGTTCTATCCAGTTTCCAAAAGATGCTGATGTTGCTGGTTCAAACACTACACTTTGAGAATCCCTAGTTTAGACTATCAGAGAGAGATATGGTACAGGTAGAAACATTATTCACCTTAGGTATATGGAGTTTCTCTGCCTAATGATACCATAAAATGGCTTATATGTTGCTGAATTAGCAATTTCCATTGCACCTTTACTAAGCATTATCTATCACAAATTCATCTTTTTTCTTTTCTTTTTCTTTTTTCGCTCTATCACCCAGACTGGAGTGCAGTGGTGTGATCTTGGCTCACAGCAACTTCCACCTCCTGTGTTAAAGCAATTCTCCTGTCTCAGCCTCCCAAGTAGCTGGGATTACAGGTGTCCACCACCACGCCCGACTAATTTTTGTATTTTTAGTAGAGACAGGGTTTCACCATGTTGACCAGGCTGGTCTAGAACTCCTGGCCTCAAGTGATCTGCCCACCTCAGCCTCCCAAAGTGCTGGGATTACAGGTGTGAGCCACCACACTTGGCCACAAATTATGCTTATAGACAGCTCTGAAGTTTAGGTAATCATTACCCACCTCCTTTTCTTTGCCAGTGAGGAGAGTATTCATAATAGAGGCTAAATGCCTAGTTCTGGAATAGACTGGAGTCAAAAGTAGGTGATGATTGAAAGCCCAGATTTCTTCCGTAACTACTGGGGTCTCCAGGTCAATTGTTGTTTTCATAGAAATTCCAGAATCACTTGATGGAAAAATAACTCAGGTTAACTCGCTTCTAACCAGTTGCCTTGGCACTAAGCACCTGGCACTTGTAGAAGTAGTATCTCCCAGACACTCCAGGGTCCTGTCTTCCATTCCTTGACTTAGGAAGAAACAGAGGCTTTTTATGCACACTGCAGAGTTGGAGCTCTCAGCAAAATCTAGATGCTATTTGCTTACAATTTTAAGAGTATTCAGTAAGGGTCACATGACCTTGAAAAATAAACTATCTCTCTAGCACTAAAGTAGGGATTCTGTTTTCCGCTACTATATTCCATCATTTGGAAAAGGATTTTCAATTCCAGTGTTATAAAGACTATTCTATTAGTAGGAAGGAGTTACATTTTCAAATAACTGATCTTGAATCAATTACAGTCATATGCTGTGTAGCAAAATTTTGGTTAATGGCAGACTGCATATATGGAGGTGGTCACATAAGATTATAATGGAGCTGAAAAGTGACTGTTGCCTAATGATGTCATAGCCTTTGTAATGTGACAGCACAAGGCATTACTAATATATTTACGGTGATGGGGGTGTAAAAAAAAATCGACTGCAGCTGGGCACAGAGGCTCACACCTGTAATCCCAGCACTTTGGGAGTCCAAGGTGGGTGGATCACTTGAGTGCAGGAGTTCGAGACCGGCCCGACCAACATGGGGAAACCCTGACTTTACTAAAAACACAAAAATTTGCGGGCGTGGTGGTGCGTGCCCATAATCCCAGCTACTCGGGAGGCTGAGGCAGGAGAATCGCTTGAACCTGGGAGGTGGAGGTTGCAGTGAGCCAAGATTGCGCCAGTGCACTCCAGCCTGGTGACAGAGTAAGACTCCATCTCAAAAAATAAAATAAAATAAAATAAAACTGATTGTGCTGCCAGTCTTCTAAAACAATGCATACAATTATGTGTAGCACATAATACTTGATAATAAACAACTACATTACTAGTTTACATATTTATTATACTATATACTTTTATTATTATTTTAAAGTGTATTGCATATATATATAAATTGTAAAACAACAGCAGGCAGGTCCTTCAGAAGGTGTTGTAGAAAAAGGCAATGTTATCATTGGAGATGACAGTTCCATGTCCCTGAAGACCTTCCAGTGGGACCATATGTGGAGGTGGAAAGCACTGATATTGATGACCCTGACTCTTGTGTAGGCCTAGGCTACTGAGTGTATTTGTGTCTTCATTTTTCACAAAAAATTAAAAAGTAAAAAAATAAACAAATTTAAAAGTAGAAAAATCTTGTATGATAGAATAAGGATATAAAGAAAAATATATTTTTGTACAACCATCAATGTGTGTTTTAAGCTAAGTGCTATTACAAGAGTCAAAAAGTTTTCAAAAATCTAAAAGCTTATAAAGTAAAAAAGTTACAGTAAGCTGAGGTTAATTTATTAAAGACATTTAAAAATAAATTTAGTGGAGCCTAAGTGTACAGTGTTTATAAAGTCTGCAGTATTATACAGTAATGGCCTTCACATTCACTCATCACTCACTAACTCACCCAGAGCAACTCCCAAGTCTGCAAGCTCCATTCATGGTTTCATGGTCAGTGCCCTACACAGGTGTACCATTTTTTATCTTTTATACTGTATTTTTATTGTACCATTTCCCTGTTTAAATTTATTTAGATACATAAATACTTATGTTGAGTTAGTATTCAGTACTTCCTATAGTATTCAGTACAATATCACGCTGTAGAAGTTTACAGCTTTGTTAGAACAGGCTATATACCATGTAGCCTAGATGTGTGGTAGGTTACACCATCTAGGTTTATTTACCTATAACCTATGATATTTGAATAACAATGCAATCACCTAAGGAAATATTTCTCAGAACTTATCCCATCATTAAGTGACACATGACTGTATATTGTGTAATGGCTTTGGAACTGTAACAAGTTATAAGATCTTTTCCTGAAAGTCACATCCAGCAAAAATACATGCTGGATTTTAATTCCAGTGCCATCCAAATTAGTTACTGTAGCATCCTTCAAAACTCTTGACATATATGTCCCTTAAAAGACAAGCACATTTGGTTGCTGTCTTAAAAAAAAAAAAAAAGAAAGAAAGAAAGAAAGAAAGAAGTAAAATAAAAAATAGTAGTTCTAGGGTCATGTTCAGTTAGCTAAAAGTAAAAACTGAAAATATAATGAAATATTTAAAATGTCATATGACCTGTGCATGTTGAAGCCATCACTTAACAAAGAATTCAGATTTTATCACATCAACACAAAATGGTACAACTCAAGTTACAGGAGAAAGAATCACAATTCAATTATAATCACTTTGCTTTAGCAACTACATCATGTCTCTATAACACAAGCTCTTATTCCGAGGGTTGGCATTTTCCCCGATGGAAATGCAGTGCAGCTGAAAAAGAACCTTCTGAATTACAATGAAATCCCAATGTATGCATCCAAGGGGAAATGAGCACACTGACTTTCAGATGCAGTATGCCAGTTTCCAGAAATCACAATTATCGTTCATGCTGTCAGCCAAAATGTATGTGACAAACATACGATCCACACGATCATACATTATCCCTTAATAGCCATAAGTAGATTTATGTTTTACTTCAATAAGAATCTGGAACCAAACCAGTTCAGAAAAAGTATTTCGTTTGATATGGTGCTATATTAAGTAAATTTCATTTATTTTCAACACTATTGAAATACGATAATGCCATATTGATTATACTTCTCATATCTAATTGGTATCACTTCTCCTCTCCAGTCACCAGCTGACCTCTTGCCCTTCCTTAATCTCCCCTGTTTGTTCATCAATTCCTGGCCCTCGGTCATGCTCCTCTTTCCATCTTCCCACTTCTTCTAACATTTTCCTTTACAGAATAAATAACCTATGATGACTTTATTGCTTTGACCATTGGTATCTCCAAACATTGACTGCTCCACACATTTCCTACCTTTGTTTTTGTCATCACTTGGGATGCCTTCATCTCACACATCTTAACATCAAATGTTCCTGTCTCTGGCCATGAGTGCTCCTTTTGCTCTAGTTCACGTCCTCATGCACCTTTTTTGTTGTTGTTTGTTTGTTTTTGAGACATTGTCTCACTCTTTTGCCCAGACTGGAGTGCAATGGCACAATCACAGCTCACTGCATCCTTGACCTCCCCTGGCTCAGGTGATCCTCCTATCTCAGCCTTCCAAATAGCTGGGACTACGGGCATGCACCACAATGGCGGGTCTCCAGCTCTTCTGCCTTACATATCATCCATCTCCTATCTCCATTTCTTCAGGTATCCAGCTAAATGTGTTCAGCTAGTGAGGTCCAGTGTTTACCATACCATCTTCCCATCAAAAGTTCATTCCTGGGTCATACTTAATAAACTTTTTATTATAAACAGTTTTGGATTTACAAAAAAAGTTGCAAGAACATTACAGAAAGTCCTTGTATACCACATAAGAAGACTTCCCTATTGTTAACATCTTACATTAGTCTGGTACATTTGCCACAAATAATGAACTGATAGTGATACATTATCATGAACTAAAGTCCATAATGTACTTGAATTTACATACTTTTTTCCTAATATCCCTTGATGGAGGATCTCATCCCGGATATTACATTACGTTCATTTTTTTTTTCGTCTTTTGTTTTCAATGTTCTGCTGAACATTACATTTAACAGTCATGTTTTTTAAGTCTCCTTTAGACCATGATGGTTTCTCAGACCTTCTGTTTTTGATGACCTCGAGGGCTCTGAGGAATACTGGTTGGCAGACTGTTCTTCCATTGGGTTTTTCCAGTGTTTTCCTCATTACTAGACTGGGGTTATGGCTATTTGGGAAGAAGACCACAGAGGTGGTGTTTCCTTCTAATCACATCATGTCATGGGTACATACTGTCAATATGACTCGTCACTTTCGATGTTGACCTGATCACCTGGCTGATCGAGTGTTTGTCAAGTTTCTCTACTATAAACATTACTCTTTTTCTGTTATTTTTGAAGGACTTTTTTAACAGTAAGTAAGTATTGATTTTAGGTTATCTGAATAATTTGTGAAATTTTCTACATCTATATATGTGTTGCATGAGTTCTCATTTGGGCAAATGAGGGAGCACACCTTCAAGTTTATATTGGGATTGTGTAGAACAGTGAGAGGATAAACACAGAGAAATCAAGCATTCCCAAGGAGGAGGAAGTTGGAGTGACCAAGAAAATAGAAGCATCTATTTTGGGATTGAAGAAGTATCCTGAGCTCAACATGGAATAGTGCATTAAGTGGACAGAGAGTTACATGCTGTATTAGTTGGGAAACATGTTAAGCTGCTGTAACAAAAAGACCCTAAAATATAATGGTTCAAATAGGAGAGAAGTTTTCTTCTCTTTCGTGCAACAGATGGAAGTAGATGGCCAAGGATGGAAAGGATAGCCTTGTTATCTTTAATACATGGCTGAAGACCATTGAGTTTAAGTCCGTTGTTCCACTTAACCAACAGGAAGGAAGAAATAATAGAATGCATTTGTCTTTATTTCTCAAGGATGAGAGACAGACCTTGTTCATGTCATCACCATTGGTCATGATTACTTTGTAGCTGTATGTGGTCATGTGACTAAGTTCTCTGGCCTGGACTTGGTCACATGACCATGTACAGCTACAAAGTAGTCAGGGCACTGTAGGGACTAACCGGATGTCCACATGCTTGCTAAAACCTGGTACAGCTTATGTGAATAAAAGTATCTAGAAGAGAGTGGATACTGGGAGAATAAATACTGGTCAAAATAGACCAAACCTTTAACTGAATGTCTGGTGGTAGGCTGTGTGTTATTCATTCCAATAAAAAGATGGCATCTGAACCAAAGCTGCAAATAGATTCAGCATCTTGTTGAGTTTACTAAACTACGTCATTCTCCAAGTGTCTTCCATCAACTACACATCTCGAACGGGGGAGTCCAATGGAGCTGTGATGGAAAACAACACATTTGAAATTTTCCAGTTTTAATAGTAACACCGATCTCTGCAATTCTCCCCAGGAATGCAATATCACATTTGTTCAAGTATCTTAGTAGGGAAGCCAGGTCTTTAGACTTCTACTTAATTATTTCTATTATAAAAATCTTTACTGCATGGGTGATGGGGTCATATGGGTAGATATTCCCAGTTGCTGACTGTATCAGCTATGTTCCAACTGTGCCCTCAGGTCTTTGGAAAATAACGACAGGGTGCGTTTTCAGATATGCCCAACAGACTGACCCCTAAACTCCATTTTTTTTACCTGATTCTTAGAATCCATGACTGATTGCATTCTGGGGCCCAATAGTTAGAATCGACCCAGAAGGAATTGAAAGTGAAGTATATTCTCCTCTTGTAGTTATCAGACACTCAGGTCAGCACTGCCAGCCCTTTGGTGTAAAGCTAGGAGGAGGATTTGTAATTCAGGCATGCAATGTCATCTCAGATACCTGGTTTGGGTTACCTGGTTTCCCCTTCATGCAAAGGGTGATGCAGACGTGAACAGGCTTAGGTCTTGAGATAAACAGAGAGAGTAAGGCTACATTTATACTGACGCAGATCTTTTATTCATGATACCTAATTTGCTTCATGGGCACAGAACAAGTAGGCTAGTCATAAGATTTCCAAACTCTTTAACACAAAAAAAGTAAAAAGAGGGAGAAATGGCAGGCAAATGATGAGCTGATCTAATACGGTGCCTAACACCAATTAGAAACACAGAAAATCAATAGATCTTTCCTTTATACAATGCTTAAGTTTGCACCATTTTTATCTAACCATGTAGATTCTTTGTACTCAGCAAAGGCAACCCTTTGAAATTGTGCTGACATAATTGAATTCAAGAGTCTACTGTTGATGCTAGCCTTAAAAATATGCCATTGATAAATCATAGTTATGTCTGAGTCTGCTGCATTCAATATGAACAGAAGACACTGCTTCATGAAGAAGAATATTCATTAAGAATTCTGAATTATCTGAAAATTATTAAATGTTTTATTAAAGGGATTAGAGATAAATTACATAAATTCAGTGTGTTTTTATCATTTGCTCATCTAATGATAAATATGGAAGTATATACAGGAAAACATATATGTAATTTTCTGAGATCAGGACAAAATGCAACTAATGACAAACATTTCCATTTTCCAAATTGACTTGTGAATTTCAAAACTAAACTGACAGTTAAACTGAATTTTATAGAATAATAAATTAAAATTGTCTTAACTTTTAAAAAGTCTGAAATAAATACATGGATCTTGACAATTTGCTCAATTTATTAAAATAGTGTTTTGGATATGTTGAATACATTTCACCTTATATTTAGTCTAATTAGAAATAAACAACTTGATTGTGAAAAAAATAGGGAGGTCTTTGTTCTGTTATATAAGAAAAATTAATTCTTATTTAACAAACATCAAAATCGTGTTTCCTGTATGTATGCATAGCAAAATATTTAAATGCAAGCAGTGCTTCTCACAACCTAAGTGCCATGAGGCCAGATTCAATTTAGTTTTAAGATTCTCTGCAGCATTAACAGCATGCTAAGCATTTCATTGCTATAGATTTGCACCATTTTAATGTTTCTATTTTTTTTCTTGCTAATAATTAAGTTCCAATAAAATTGCTAGTCAAGTAAATGCCATGTGAGTGTTGCAAGGCTGATGAATGACATTAAGTAATTCTGGCTAGTGAGGCACTAAAGGATGACCAACCACAAAGGAATTCAGGCTAGTTCACTGGAAGGGCTGATCCTTTCTCAGGGGGATAAACACAAGGCAAAGCGTTCAGGAATAAATAGCGTAAACAGCACCGTGTAAACAGCAAGGGCTTTAACATATGAAGCCAACATGGCTGACTGAAGAGTTGGAGAGGAAACCTTTCCTTAGGACATCCTGAGGGTTCCTGCTGCCACCTGTGCCTCTCTCAACCATGGAAATCAAGGGCTTCTTTTTCTTTCTTCCATGACTGGAGTTGGGTTCACTCACCTGAAACAACCTTTCCTACCTTATTACTGTGGTGTCTAATTAGTCCTCTATAGAGAGCATGTTTTCTTTTTATGGTTAAATGTTTGTTATCTATAAAAACTGACCTGGGGGAGAAGAAATCTTTTTCTTCCTATATTGGTATAATCAGAGAATGTTATGCCTGCATTTAATTGTGGTTAAGATCATGCAACTGACAGCTTTGGTATCTGCTGATATAAAACTCCAGAATGGTTTTAATTATTAATCCTAAGGTTTTTATCACTTGCAGAAATAAACATGCAAGCAGTAAGTCAGCACATATAATTTTTCTGTTTAAATCTCAATTAGGAAAAACGTCCCAATGTATTATTTTACAAACGTGAACCAAAAGACTTCTTTTAACTTCTTGGTTTGCCTTATTTTCACATCAAGTTGTGTATAATTGTCCCTGTGTCTATATAAGACTCATATAAAGGCCATTTAATTGAGAAATTAGTAGATACTGCCTTTTAAATTGAACTTATCATGAAGTTTAAATCTATCGCCTGAGGATAGCATTGAAAATAGTAGGAAAAATCACTGACTTTGTTATTAGTGTCTAAATAAGCATTCCTCCAGGCGCAGGTGTCAGTGGTGTTGTATCTTATTCCACCACATAGATAATTCAGTCCATTGGGTGCCTATTCGATACCCTCAACATTAAATTTTCCTGTCTTCTCAAACCTATTGATTAAATAAATTCTGTATAACTTTATTTTTCTTTCACTTAAATTATTCTGTCAGAGTCTACTTTTTAAATTACTCAGTTTTAATAGCATTTGAAACTAAAACTCAAAGATTTTCCTTGTAACATTTTGCAAAGTTATAACTTTGCATAGTTAGATAAATAATGTTTTGCAAAGTTAAAAATAATTGAATTACACATGCTTACAATTTCTATTTGGAATTTTATCAATTACCATTCATCCTCTGGCTTAGAGAAATAATTATCCTCTGTCCACCTTGTTATAACATTACTTGAGCATAACCCTCCAAGGGTTTCAAGGGCGTACTGATCAGGAGTTCAACCTTGCCACATTCTATCTGCTTTTGTCAACAGACTTGGTAGATAGTCCCCACTAGAAAAGGCACTCACTAGCATTGCTGGGAGAATTATGGGAACCATGGCTTTTCTTTACCAGAATATTTGCTGTTCGCTATTGTCTTTGTCTGTTGTACATCCAAACTAAAACAGCCTTTGTCTTTTACTGTGTATGGTAGGCATAATAAAGACCCCTAAATATGTCCCCATCCTAATCCCTACATCCTCCAAATGTTTTCTTACGTGACAAAAGGGAGTATGCAGGTGTGATTAAGTTAAGGATCCTGAGATCGGAGATGATCTTGGATTAGCCCATTCTGCCAATGTAATCACAAGGTCCTTGTAAGTGAAAGAGGGAGGCAGGAAAGGGTGAAAGTCAGAGAGAGATTTGAAGATGCTATTCTGCTTACTTTGATAGAGGAAGGAGCCATAAGCCCGGAGATGCAAATGGCTATAGAAGCTGGAAAAAGCAAATAAATGAAATCTCCCTTCCAGCTTCCAGAAGAAATTATACCTGGCAGACACCTTGATTTTAGCACAGTGGGAGTTTTCACCTCCAGCACCATAAAATAATGACTTTGTGTTATTTTAAGCCACTAAGCTTGTGATACTTTGTTATAGCAGTGATGAGACACTGATACACTGGGCACTGCTAACTACAGAGTTGAACACGTTGCTTTTCCTATAAATTTCCTTAGACTTTTACTTGATGAATTGATTTATTTAATTAGTTTTTGTCTAAGTTCTCATTAAAAATGAAATTTCTCTGAACAAGAAGGCACATACAATTTGAGAAGAGATATATGAGATCCACTAATATAAACTCTATAATACAGATTTTAGAGTCAGATTCAAAAGTTTTTTTTTAAACAGTTTCTTTAGTTCCAGTTCCAATTCTCAAGTGCAAAACTCACCACCATTTCTGCTTTTATTTCTTTAGTGATTACCTCCATATTACCAAATGATACCTTTCTACTGATACTTTTAAAATTTTATCAACTCCATATAATGATCTGCTGTTATGATACATGAAAGTACTCACAGTACCTTCCTCTCTTCTTATCCCATTTTTTAATAATTATATCACTATTTAGACTTTCACTGTTGGTTGCTGTTATGAGTTAAACTGTGAACATCAAAAATCCATATGTTGGAGTCCTAATTCCTATTAGCTCAGAATGTAACCTTATTTGGAGACAAGGTCATTACAGAGGTAACCAGGTTAAAAAGAGGTCATTAGGATGAGTCCTAATCCACCAGGACTGATGTCCTTCTAAGAGGGGGAAATCTCGTCACTGAGACAGACATGCATGAGGCAAGAGGATGTGAAGGGACAGGAAGAATGCCATGTGCAGATGAAGACAGACATGAAGTTGATGCATCTACCAGCCAAGGAATGTCAAACGTTGCAAGCAAACCATGAGAAGCTAGGAGAGAGTCGGGAAATATATTCATTCTCATCGCCCTCAGAAGGAACCAGCCCCCACCAACACCCGAGATTTCAAGCCTCAGGAACTGTGAGACAATACATTTCTGTTGTATTACTTGGTTAAGGCAGCCCTAGTAAATGAATACAGTAACCTTTATAACGCAGAATAACCTACATTACAAGACCAACTTTCTTGCTTTGTTGTATCAGAGCAAAAAGGACACAGGAGTCTGGGAAGAGAAGAGGAGTTTGGATTTATCATCCTATCCATTGTCTGCTCATTTAGGCTGGAACATGGAGAGGACACCATCTGGCTGACACAGACACCTAAGAGGGCTCCCCTCTGCCTCACAGGCCTTTACTCACCTCATTCAACTGGGAGAAAAGACAAGAAAAAAACAAGCCAAGAGCAGAAAGAGAAGAGCAAAGGCTGAGGGCACCCTTGGCTTCCAGCTCCCCCTACCCCTGCCATAGCCTTGCCTGTGACCCTGTCCTATCCACGTCCTCCATCCTAGGGAAGGAGTCAGGGAGTTGGCAGAGAGGACAGAAGAGTTCGCCTGGGAGTATATATTAAGAGGTCAATATACAGCTCTTCTTTGACTCCTGCCCTACTATTCTAGATGTCTTAACACCCTTACAATTTAAAATACATTCCCTTATGGAGAACACATTATTTTTATATCCCTAGTTTCTAACATGGATACACAAACGCTGAAGCACAAAGCAGGCCCTTAATCAACATTTCCTAAATTAATGGAGCATGTTTCCATTACTAACTCTAATCACTTGAATAAATACTGGTAGCATTTTTAAATAGTTAAACATACAGTCTCTATTGCAGTTGTCTGTTTTTACTATTCCCATGTCTCCATCTGCTGAAAATGGCAGCATCTCTGAGTTTCTTAGTCCTTTGATTATAAATTCCTTCTGGAATATTGATAGAGAAATACATTGGGGTTTCCTGTGAAGATCCTTAACCTTTACTCATAATTTCCTTATGGCCCTTCAGAAATCATTTTTATTTTTTATTTATTTTTATTTTTAATTTACCTGGATAATTTTTGGATTTTTAGTAGAGACAGGATTTCACCATGTTGGCCAGGCTGGTCTCAAACTCCTGGCCTCAAGCGATCTGCCGGCCTCAGCCTCCCAAAGTGCTGGGATTATAGGTGTGAGCCACCGTGCTCAGCCAGAAATCATTTTTATTTGTCATTCAGATCAAATACATTGCAAATTTAGAGTGGGAGAGTTGCCATACTAAATATTTCATGCACATGATTTAGTAAGGTCCACAGGGTAACAACAGTCACTGTCCCCATTTACATGTGCCCTCTAGAGCAGAGATGCTAAAGCACAGAGCCTTGGAGGGCAGACCTGAGGATTCCCACCTAGTCAGCCTCCAGACCCTATAATCCTAACCACCACTCTATGCTGTGCCTCCAACTTTATGCATGAACAAATGCCGTTAGTTTTAGGTAGTTATTACTATCCTTGTTGTATAGTGAGCACACTGAAATCCAGTGAGGTCAAGCGAGTAGGCATAGATCCCTCCAAGCAGAAACTGACACTGTCAGGATTCAGACTCTGCTTGCATAGGGATCCCATGACCTCCAATTTATGACTCTCAATTCCCACCTATATCTCTCCTGCATTTGTTTGTGCAGGTCTTTTCCTCCTCCTGAAGGTAACCTCTTTGAGGCTGAGCAGTGTGGAAAAGTTGATGGACCTGAGACAGGAATGATACAGGGTGGTCGCAGCAGAAAAGGAAATTTTAGGCAGCAGTCCCACATGATTAGCAAAAGGAAACAGCTGAAATAGCTGCATAAACTAGGGGCTGAGAAGAACCTACAAAATAGGATGTGGACCAAGCTGGCTAAAACCAACCAGGCCCAACAGGATGCTGGATTTGACCTAGGTTTCACATACGACCTCATTATACACTCATTAACATACTACATCACACACCCACGAGCACCATGACAGATCTGGGAACGCCCATATTTGGTGTAAAACTGGGTGGCACCACAGTTCCGAGAAATCTCACCTTTTCCCAGAAATCTTCATGAATATTCCATCTCTTGGTTTAAGAAAGCCATAAAGGCAGCAGCCCCAAACTCTGTCCTGCATGACTCACTTTCTTGAGTACACTCACCTTTCTTCAGTGTGTACTTTTGCTTTGCAATAAATCTCCACATTTACACTATTTGTTTTTTAACTCTTCCTTAAATTTCTTCTGCTGATGGTCCCAAGAGCCTGGACGCTGGCCAGGATTGAGGTCCCACCTGCTTTTGGGGACCTCCCATAGCCTATGGGTATCAGACTCAGCACCCAGGCATTTTCTTCTAGTTCATCAACTTGCAACAAGTGCAGCCACACAATACTATGGTTCTGAACGAAATCAAAATATTTCACCCAAAAATAGGGCTCCCTGATATAATGAGTATTTTGAATGAAAAGCCCTTAGAGATCAACAAGTGCTGCAAAAAACTTTTCTCCTATCTACATAAGGCTAGGACTCACCCACCAAGGAGAATAATTGTTCTTGCTCCTCTCCTATTATCTCCTTACCCATTACTGGAAAGATGACCAACATATTACCACACTGAACAGACCCTTTTTCCAGATGACTGTCTCTAAGAATCAGTTAAATTCCAAAGAAAACTATTTACAAGTTAATCCCTGTTTCCCATGTATTCATTCTCCCTAGTAATCATTTATTGTCCCACAACAGAATTCTTCCTCTCCCCCTCCCTTCACCTCTTTCACAAGGATCCAAGTCCCCACTCTTTCTGTAACCTCAGGATAGTGCATAAGCTTCAAACCTCATTGAGAGGTTGAGTCTTCATTGTGAAGACTCTTGTCTGTACACATTAAATATATTTGTATGCTTTTTCTCCTACTAATCAATTTGCCTCATGGCAGTGATTTTTCAGCAGACCTTTAGGAGCCAAGGATCTTAGCCTTCATAATTCAAAGGCATGAGATTGCTTTGCCAAACGCTTTCTGGGGAGGTTGTACTGTCATGGATAATACTGTTGTGGAAAGTGAACCTCATTGCTCTCTGATAACTGGGCAACTTGGCCCAAAAACACCTGGAAAAAAAATTTTTTTAAAAGGCCTATCTGTCCTAATCTTTTGCCTGACATGTTTTCACCCAGAACGGGAGCAGCATTTATTTGTATACTTGACTAAAGCACTTTAAACATGACTTGAATACTGTCTAAAACATACATTTTCACTCTCATCCCCAACTGGGTTTTTAGAAAAGACTAACACCTTTGAAAAGTATCAGTGATAGCTATTTGCAAGTAGGAGATGCATCAGATGAAACATTTTTTGATGATTTTTTTTCTTCTTAACATCTGAGATGCTAATACCTCAGAGAGCTCTCCTAAGCATTTGGTTTTGAACATATGATTTGCTTTGCCCAGAAGATTTCATTTGATGTTTGGTACTCATCGGTAAAGCACTTTAAACTTCAAAAGCACTTCAAAATCAGTTGACTTGCGTCTGAAATCTTTTGCATTTACACAGTATGAGTCACGGCACCCGAAAGAGTTGGTTGGAATCTTTCTCAATCCCTTTCACAAGGAAAGTTTGTGCAGCAACTCTCCTTAAGTCCTTGAGAATTTTTGCTGAAGTTTTAAAAATGGCTTTTAAACAAATGTCATTCAGCCTTCCATTAACTTTAACTTTTAAAAATAATTATTTTCTTAGCTTATCTATGGTTGAGCCAAACTTCAAACATAATTACAGTAAGTTATATTTCACTCTAATTTGTCTGAAATAGAAGTCAAGAAAATGGTTTTGTATTTTTAGAGACAACTAGTTACTGAAATCCAATGGACTTTAGGATTCAGTCCTGCTTTTCTAAATACAATTTTAAAATTATGAATATTTGACTGAGATTTAAAATCCCATCAAGTACTTTTAAGGAGAAATATCTGGGAATGCCAAAAGTCCTATGGGATTGTAAGAGTTTATGAATAAAAATGTAGTGGTAACTTGGGAGCGTAGAACAGAGGTAGAATGCATTAAATTTTTCATTCTGGGGCTCCCCTGTTTAATTAACAGCTAATGCCCTTGTCTCTTTGCCAGGTTTAATTGGTTGGAGTGAAATGAAACGCATTAGGAATAAAGAACTGTTTTTCTTGGATAAAGCTAAATCTTTGATCACAATTTCAACTTGTATTAAAATTAATTTAAAACAAATACCAGGCAGTGGCACCACAATCCTTTTTTGGATCTTTCAATCAATCAGAAAACCAAACAATTAAGCTTACTTTTTTAAAAATGAAAAACAAATTTCATTTTTTTACTACCTCAAAGAGGAAAGGTCTCCTTGTATCATCAGGCCCAATGCATTCTTTGTTTAATCATATGACTAAAAAGCTAATTATAGAGTCCTGCCTGTTTTCACTACCTTAAAGACAGACTTGAAAAATGGGGAAACCAGTCTAGCATAAGTTGTTCTGTTACAGCCTATGGAATTAGTCAGTATTTACAAATGATGGTGTCCTCATTCTTAAGTTTACGTCGTCAACAACTTCAAAAAAATCTAAGAAACACAAAAGTGTTACAGCCGGGCATGGTGGTGCATGCCTTTAGTCCCAGCTACTCGGGAGGCTGAGGCAGGAGAATCACTTGAACCCGGGAGACAGAGGTTAGAGTCAGTCTAGATTGCACCACTGCACTACAGCCTGGGCAACAGAGTGAGACTCTGTCTCAAAAACAACAACAAAAACAAAAAAACCCAAAATATCTTTCAAACACCAACACTACTCAGTAAATCTTCACTGTAGTGTTTTCTGTCCCTTACAATATAAACCACTTCCTATTTTTTCCCTTTTGACCATAAATAATTTGAGAACATATCCACTTGGTTTTTAGAATATTGTGAAAATAAAGACCTAAGAGTTTTCAGTTTATAAACATGTGTTCATGGAACTGAAAATATTATCCTGGGTCACAGTGTTATGAAACAGTGACTTCGTATTGCCACAGTAGTAGGCGTAGGTCAGACGCTTTGAGGTATCTGTCTTAGTCGGCTAGGGCTGCTATTAAAAAAAACAACTAAAAAAAAAACTAACAAACGACAAAAAAATATATATATCTACTATAGACTGGGTGACATAAACAACAGACATCTGAAAGTCCAAGATCAAGATTTCAGCTAAATCAGTTCCCAGTGAATGCTCTCTTCCAAGTTTGCGGAGAGCCACTTCTCTATGTGTTCTCAAATGTTTAGTGTGGGGTGGGGAGAGAAAGAAAGAGACAGAGACAGAGAGCGAGACAGAAAGAAATCTTCTTCCTCTTCTTCTCAGCCACTAGTCCCATCATGAAGCTTGGGCCCTGTGATGGTTAATAGTGAGTGTCAACTTGATTGGCTTGAAGGATGCAAAGTATTGATCCTGGCTGTGTCTGTGAGGGTGTTGCCGAAGGAGATTAACATTTGAGTCAGTGGGTTGGGGAATGCAGACCCACCCTTAATCTAGTGGGCACAATCTAATCAGCTGCCAGGGTGGCTAGAATATAAAGCATGCAAAAAAACATGAAAAGACTAGAGTGGTCAAGCCTCCTAGCCTACAACTTTCTCCCATGCTGAATGCTTCCTGCCCTTGAACATCAGACTCCAAGTTCTTCAGTTTTAAGACTAGACTGGCTCTCCTTGCTCTTCAGCTTGCAGATGGCCTATTGTGGAACCTTGTGATCATGTGAGTTAATAATTAATAAACTCCCCTTCATACACATACATATATGTCCTGTTAGTTCTGTTCCTCTAGAGAACCCTGAGTAATACAGATTTTGGTACCAGGAGTGGTTCTAGAGGAACAGAATATTAAGGATGGAGTTCTTCTGTTGGTTTTGGGGTTTCTGGAGTTGGCTGCTTAATATGATTAGACCTAAAAATGCAAAGGACTCTACTTCTAATAGTATGGAGAACACTGATAGTCTCTGGTGTGAAATGTTTAGAGAGTTATGCAAAATAAATGCATTTGACACTCCTGATTCACTGCTCATGAGAGGCAAGGAGTTTAGTGACTCTATAGATAACACCTTTGGCCATATGTGGAGAACCAAGGAACATAATGAAGCTGGTTGGTTGCTCCTAAGTTCAGTGGACAAAGTGATGAAAGAGAATGATGAACTCAGGGATTCTGTCTCCTGGCTTCAGAAGCAGATACCGAGCCACAAATTTGCTAAGATTGCCCTGAGTGAAAGTTTCATCAGATAAATTCTAAATGTAAATTAAGTTTAGTTTTGAAATTGGTTACATTGTAGGCCCAGTGTGCTGTTTGAAGTTCTCTCTAACCCATGGCCTTGCCTAGAGGAACATCACTTATCTTCCAAATTGGTTTGAATTTTAAACTCTGTCTAGAAACCTTTTAATCTTATATTTATATTTGGATAATATTTTCATGATAGAAAGTATCTAAATAGAAATATGTCTGTATCTATAGCACATTTTAAAAAAAATTTTTTTCCTTTAATTTTTAATTTTTAAAAATGTGTTAACATTAGCTCCTTTATACTTATACAATTCTGTGCTGGGAATACCTCCTGAGAAATGCATCTTTAGGTTATTTGGTCCTTGTGCAATCGTCTTAGAGCGCACATACCCATGTACATGTACAGGTGTGTTACATAGGTAAACTTGTGTCATGGTGCTTTGTTGTACAGATTGTTTCATCATCTAGGTACTAAGCCTAGTACCCATTAGTTATTTTTTCTGATCCCCTTCCTCCTCCAACCCTCCACCCTCTGAGAAGCCCCAGTGTCTGTTGTTCCCCTCTCTGTGTCCATGTGTTCTCATCATTTAGCTCCCACTTGTAAGTGAGAACATGTGGAATTTGTTTCCTGTTCCTGCATTAGTTTGCTAAGGATAATGGCCTCCAGCTTCATCCATGTTCCTGCAAAGGACATGATCTTGTTCTATTTTATGGCTGCATAATATTCCATCATGTATATGTACCACATTTTCATTATCCAGTCTATAATTGATGGGTGTTTAGGTTGATTCTATGTCTTTGTTATTGTGAATAGTGCTGCAATGAACATACATGTGCATGTGTCTTTATAATAGAACAATTTATATTCCTTTGCGTATATACCCAGTAATGGGATTCCTGGGGCAAATGGTATTTCTGTCTTTATGTCTTTGAGGAGTCACCAAACTGTCTTCCACAATGATTGAAGTAACTTATACTCCCACTGTGATGGTTAACACTGAGTGTCAACTGAACTGGACTGAAGGATGCAAAGCATTGATCCTGGGTGTGTTTGTGAGGGTGTTGCCAAAGGAGAATAACATTTGAGTCAGTGGGCTGGGAAAGCAGACCCACCCTTAATCTGAGTGGGCACTATCTAATCAGTTGCCACCATGGCTAGAATATAAAGCAGGCAGAAAAATGTGAAAAGACTAGACTGGCCTAGCCTCCCAGCCTACATCTTTCTCCCGTGCTGGATGCTTCCTGCCCTCAAGCATTGGACTACAAGTTCTTTAGTTTTGGGACTTGGATTGCCTCTCCTTTCTCCTCGGCTTGCAGATGGTCTTGTGATCCTGTAAAGGGCCTTTTGATCATGTAAGTTAATACTTAATAAACTCCCCTTTATGTATACATCTATCCTATTAGTTCTGTTCCTCTAGAGAACCATAACTAATACAGGTCCCTCATGAACTCATCTAACCCTTAACACCTCTCAATGGCCCCATCTCCAATACCATCATATTGGAGGTTAGGGCTTCAACATATGGATTTTTTGGTGGTGGGGGTGGCACAATTCAGCACAGTTCAGTCCTCAGCCTCCCTGGTGTCTGGTCGGAAATCAGGGACTTGTGCCTGAATAAGGAAGGCAGTCTTTATTTAGAGCCCCTGATAATTCCATAAACAAAACTTCAGTGTTCATGGTCCTTCACCTTGGAGAGAAGAGTCCCAGTGACAGGGGCGGGAGACAGAGCTGCCACTTTCAGCCGAGCACTCCCCAATGGGATGGAACTGGAATCAAGTATGTCCAATGTGGTCACCTAGACGTGGAAAGTGAGGAAAGTGTAAAGGAATAAAAAATCTTCCTGGGGGGTATAACAAACAATTTGATGTAAAGTAAAATATGGAGAAAGGGCTTCCATGGAGTTACCACACACAGAGGACAGAGAGAGGAATCTTCAGCAGGGCATGTAAAGCAGAAAGAGACACGTGGAAGAAAAACCACATTCTGGAGAAAAAGCAGGATAAAAAGAAAGGAAATTGTAGGAATGAAAAGGAGCTGGGGTCAAAAGGCAAGCAAATGCAAGAAACCAGAAGGATGTGGCTTTGAAAATGCAGGCTGAAAAAATAAAATGGCTATGAAGAGAAAGAAAACAGGGAAGTGGTCAGTGAAGAATCAAGTGTGAGCATGGCAGTGGGGAAGGGACACTGAACGGAAAGATGGAATAAAGGACATAAATTGTTGAGAAAACATTCTAAAATGTTTCAGATTCAAGAAGGTCAACACTAGATTTAAACACCTGAAAAATTATTTATATTATCAATGATGTTATCAGCACTTGGAGATAACCAATGTTCTAAAGTCACAGGAATTGAATACCTGGTGTTCTCTACCACCTCTTGGTCTTATTGATCAGCCAATGGCATTGAAAAAATGATTTTAGTTTATTGAAAATTGCATAAGCAATGCCATATGTATGGCATCATCAAACTCAACCCACTTTCACGTTCAAGGTCTTTTATTCCTCATTTATTTGTCTTTCTCCTTGACTGCCTCTTTGTTCTCCTGATTTAAGAGGCACTACATGCTCATTATATGAAGCAGCTCTCAAGAGCACCTTGGGTTCTTTAGAGAAAAGGAACCAGTAAAGCTAATGAATATAAACCAATATGCTTTTTGGAGTTTGAAATGAAGCAAATGCATCAGTCACACACACCCAGGTGGAGCACTAAAGATGAGGTTAAGTTCTTTCTACATCTATAAAACGTATGACACTCTTAATAGAAAGATTCTATTGAGACAGAAAATGAGGTTATTGTTTTAATGATTTGAATAAGAACAAGCTAACTTAGCACAGCAATGTGCATTATAGTTTCTGCTGCATTCTTGCAAACATCAGCTCTCCTGCCTGCTGGTTCACTGACAGATACTTCATGCTCCCCTAGAGTCTTTGGTGGAATGTTTTCTAATTGCCTTACATATGATCCTTGATGTTTTCAATGTCTCACACTTCTAATCATTAAAAAAAGAGAAAAATAATGTCAAAAGCTTTTGGATTAGAGTTTTAAAAATTTTTGTCCCTAGCATAGTCTATTTATGTTAAGTTCACCCTTCACATGTATTATTTTTATTTTTGAGACCAGGGTCTTGTTCTGTCACCCAGGCTGGAGTGCAGTGGCATGATCAAGGCTCATTCCCTGCAGCCTTGGCCAACCAGGCTCAAGTAATTCTCCCACTTCAGCCTCCCAAGTAGCTGGGATGACAAGCGTGTGCCCCCACAACTGGCTAAATTTTGTGTTTTTTTGTAACAATGAGGTTTTGCCACGTTGCCCATGCTGGTCTTGAACTTCTGAGACTAAGCGATCAGTCCACTTCAGCCTCCAAAAGTGCTGCGATTACAGGCATGAGCCACCATGCCCAGCCCCTTCACATGTAAGTACTGAGATCTGTATCAGTTTAGAAGTTAAATCATTTCAGAGAAGCATATTAATGATACAGATCTTGCAGGAAAGAATGGTTCCACAATGGCCTGATGCTATAAACTCTATTGCAGCCATACCACCAAACATAAAGACAACCTAATACCAAAAAGGACTCTGACCTATTTTATCTTGGAAATAACTTTACCAAGAAGAAGAGCCTTTTGTTCCTGTTTTTTAATTTTTGCATCATTCTCTTAATTGCTAGACCTTTAGCTACATTAAATCAATTGAATATTTATCAATTCAATTTTAGGGAAACTTGAAGTTTTGACTTACCATTTAGCATGGCTGGGGAGGCCTCAGGAAACTTACAATCATGGCAGTAGGTGAAGGGGAAGCAGGCACCTTCTTCACAAGGCAGCAGGAAGGAGAAGTGCCAAGTGAAGGGTAAAGAGCCCCTTATAAAACCATGAGATCTCCTGAGAACTCACTCACTATCACGAGAACAGCATGAGGAAAACTGTCCCCATGATCCAATTACCCCCACCTGGTCTCTCCCTTGACACATGGAGATTATTGGGATTACAATTAAAAATGAGATTTGGATGGGGACACAAAGCCTAATTATATCAAGCATGAACCTCTCCAGATTTTAATAATTATTTTAATATATATGAGCTCTTACAACCATAACATGGATTCATTTGGTCAAGAAACAATGTATAACAATGTATAGTGTAGCATAAGACTTCTTTTTTTTCCCAATAATGGATAAAGTATACATGGATCTGATTTATTCAAGGAGTGCAGTGGAGCCATCATGGCTCACTGTAGCCTCAACCTTCTGGGCTCAACTGATCCTCCTGTCTCTGCCTCCCAAGTAGCTGGGACTACAAGTGCATGTCGCCATGCCCCGTTAATTTTTTGATGATCTGTATAGGTGGAGTCTTCCTATGTTGCCCAGGCTGGTCTTGAACTCATGGACTCAAGCAATTCTCCCTCCTCAGCCTCCCAAAGTGCTAGGATTACAGGCATGAGCTACTGCACTTGGCCTAATTTATTCTTAAAAGGCAGAACATCTATAAGAGGCCATCAGAGGGCAGATGGGTGAGACAAAATGCTTAAATTGGCACCTTGTTTACATAAAGATTGAATTTCTTCTCAAAATGTTAAAATGCACAAGGCACTACGAGGGACAATTATGATTCTTCTTTATGGAAGTGGGGGTGTGGCCTGTCTGTCATAACTTCCTTGATGTTTGACATGTTAAAAGATAAAATATTTGTGCAGTAGACAGGCAAACAAAAGACAGTCAAAAAATTCAGCTAGGAAACTAACAGGTTAATGGAAAAAATTTTCTACTTATTTTACATTAAGTTGTAATTTTCAGAAAACATGTAAGATTATTTTTTCCCCTAAATCAACTCCAACACCTTAATAATGCAAGGTTTATTTTTGAAAAAAAAAATGTAACTGGAAAAAATAAACAGAAAGTAGCTCACAGCAGTTTGGCTGTGAGATGAGTCTGGAAGGATGTTCTACAATATAAATATTTTACTTCCAACTTGGTCAGAATGGATGTACAAATGAAGACATGTGCAGACTTTTAGGTAGTAAGCCAGGCATATTTTAAAAATGCACATTTCTAGATACGTATCTCACTTAAAAGATACGCTTAGGTATATCCTCTCATGCTGTTCGTAGATTCATCTGCTCAAAACAAATTTATGAGCATGTCAGTTTCCCACTCCATGCTTTCTCACTTCATAAAGATGAAATGCTGACTCCCTTTCTGTTGCATTCAGCATTGTTCCAAGTTGGACTTTAGTCTTTGTTGCAGCTTCATAACTCACTCCCTGTCCCAAACCTACACCCCTTCCTTCCAACAACTCATCCCTGTTCATGGAGCTTGTGGCTTTAATCATACCTGTTCTCTCTCTCTAAAATGCCCTTCCATCTTCTCCTCTGTCAACATCACCCTTCTCCTTCATGGCTTAGCCCAAATATTATCTCTTTTATTAAGCCTACCTCAAATCTTTCCTCGCAGTTAGAATTAATGAGCTTTGCCTCTGTGGCTGAAAGAAGAGTAATTTTACTTCTACTATGTGTAGTGTCGCACTTTATGGTATGTCCCTGCTTGGAACCTAAATCTTCAACGCAATTATGACCTCTGAGGACAGAAATAGTTTTTGAGATTATTATTGAGACCATGTCGTAGTCCCTGTTCTGTTGCTGATAACAGAATACTGGAAAATAGGTAATTTATAAAGAAAATGATTTTATTTCTTACACTTATGGAAGTTGAGAAGTCCAAGGTCAACAGGCTGTATCTGCTGATGACCTTCTTACTAGTTGGGGGTTGAAGGAGACCTCTCTGCAGTGTTCTCAGGAGGCACAGAGCATCGCATGGTGAGGAAGCTGAGTGTGTTAGCTCAGGTCTCTCTTGCTCTTCTTATAAAGCCACCAGTCCCACTCTTGTTACAACCCATCAATACATTAATTCATAAACTGATTAATTCATTAATTAATAAGTAGATTAATCCATTATTGACAGCAGAGCCTTTATGACCCAGGCCCCACTTAAAGGTCCCACATCTCAACATCAGGGATTAAGTTTCAACATGATTTTGGAAGAGACAAACACTCAAATCATAGCAGACCATGACTGCACAACAACAGCGTAGTATCAGTATGGTAGGCTAGAGTTAGGTCAGATTTGACTTACACTAGCACTGATACTCTTTGGTAAGTTATGGGGCCTTTTACATGAATAGTAATATCTATTCTGAAAGGAAAATAAAAACTTGGGACCCCAACTCACTATGCCAGAAGAAAACAAACTAAGCTGAAAATTGAGTTGTGCAAGAAACTGCCTTTCCTCTTGTTCCTCTGCAAACAGCTAAGATAAAAGGTTAAATGTCTCCATAGGTAGCTACTCTGTGTTCACCTTATCTTATGCAAAGTGCTGATTTATGGAGCAAGAGATAAATATATTATTGACTATTCCCTACCTGCTTCCTTTCACTTGGAGCATGTGGATTCAGTAATGTGACCATACCCTCCCTTTTTCCCCTCCAGCCAGCTATTCCCCTTTAAATACTGAAGTCCTAACCATCATCTTTGGAGAAAGGCACAGACCTCCCTCACAATCAGGTCCTTCTCAGAGGCAAAATAAACTTCTAAATTGATTGAGACCTGTCTCAGATACCTTTTGGTTTATACTATCTTGCAGAATTCTCAAGGCAAATGGAAATAGCATATGTAAAATCCTTTGCAGAATTCCTGGCATATAACAGGAACTTAATAAATACTAAATATTGGTAGATATTGGTGTGCTTTTTCTAATGTTAAAGAAGGCTTATAGCAGCTATAACTAAATAAAGAAGATTGAAGGCAGCCTTAGCTCTAAAACAAAGTCCCTCTCCCAAGGGAATTTAGGGTCTCTCAGGAGAGATTAGATAAGGACATTCATGAAAACAATCCAGAGCTGTATGGCTATGATTGGAATAAAGGGCTTGAAGAAACAGTTGTATGTGATCTCAGGATGCAGGCTTCACTTCTGGCTGGTGCAATGAATGAATGAATGCTTCATGGAGAATGGAACATTTGAGCAGGGCCATGAAGAAAGGTTGCAATAGACAGAGGTATCAGGTACTTGCAACTAGAAGGAAGAGAACCAGTACTAGGAAGTGGAAACTATAATTTATAAGAAACAGTACAAAACAATGACTGGTTGGGGATTCCAGTTGATGTAAGGCCATGTCTGGAAAAGAATGCGCAGGACAATATTGTGTCCTCAAAGACCAGCTAAGGGCCAGGAACAGTGGCTAACACCTGTAATCCCAGCACTTCAGGAGGCCGAGGCAGAAAGATCACTTGAGATCAGGAGTTTGAGACCGGCCTGGCCAACATGGTGAAATCCTGTATCTACTAAAAATACAAAAATTAGCTGGGCATGGTGGCACACACCTGTAGTCCTGTAGTCCCAGCTACTCGAGAGGCTGAGGCAGAAGATCGCATGAACCCGGGAGGCAGTGGTTGCAGTGAGCTGAGATTGTGCCACTGCACTCCAGAATGGGTGACAGAGCGAGACAGTGAAAGAAAGAAAGAAAGAAAAGAAAGAAAGAAAGAAAGAAAGAAAGAAAGAAAGAAAGAAAGAAAGAAAGAAAGAAAGAAAGGAAGGGGAGAAAGAAGAGAAAGAAAGAAAGAAAAGAAAGAAAGAAAGAAAGAAAGAAAGAAAGAAAGAAAGAAAGAAAGAAAGAAAGAAAGAAAG
>NW_012098188.1:35688-90484 GCF_000951045.1 Mandrillus leucophaeus
GAAGGAAGGAAGGAAGGAAGGAAGGAAGGAAAGAAGGAAAGAAGGAAAGAAGGAAAGAAGGAAGGAAGGAAGGAAGGAAGGAAAGAAGGAAAGAAGGAAGGAAGGAAGGAAGGAAGGAAGGAAAGAAGGAAAGAAGGAAGGAAAGAAGGAAAGAAAAAAAGAAAGAGAGAGAAAGAATCAGCTAAGAATTTAGGACTTTCTTAAGGAGATAAGGGGAAGATACTTAAGGTTCTCACAGAACACAATTTAGACAGCTAAAGAGCTAAAGATGAATGCAGTGCATCGTTCCAATTTTAGTATATGTGCTGCTGAAGCAAGCACTGAATGCAGTGTATCATAGCATCATCTCACATTAGTAGGTCTTGGGGCTTGGTTTGTTCTGTTTTGCATTTCACAATCCTTTAACAGAGAGTTACAGGTTGTTATCAACATTTTCTGCAGACTTTTGGAGATAAACTGTTTTATCTTAGAGTGATTCCTCCTGATACAATATAATGAGAAGAACACGAACTCCTTTATAGAAAAGGCACATATTTCAGCATACAGCCTAGGTAAAAAGTAAGGGTTAACTGGTTTAGTTGAGATTAATTATACAGATGTTTATTTCCCAGTTGCTATGGGTCTGTAACATAAAAGTGGTTATTGACTAAAAGTAGATCTGCTTCATTAATATCAGTGTGAGAAGAACAACAGGGAGATGCTGGCACCCATGCCGTGTGGGCTGGAATCTGGAAGACCTGGCCCCTGGCCAGGCACGTGCTGATGAGCAGGTGACATTCACCTTGCAATCTGCCCTTTCCTCACCCATAAAATGGGAATCATAATACCTGCTCAGTCCTCCAGATGAAATATTGACGGGAAGTCATATATAAAATTATCAAGCAAAATGCACAGAATTAAAATTGCTACTTTTCAAGACACAGAAAGTGTATTAATTGTTTTTTCCTGCTTCTTTTCTGTCAGTTAGGATCAACGTTGAATAAAGTTTTATAAAACACATCTCACTTGATGCATCTCACATCACTTAAAAAATAACATTGGGAATGTCTTTCCTTTCACTTTATTCATCCTGACTCTTCTTTGCCAAATATTCTGTATACAAATTTCCACATATCATTATGTTTAGAGTGGTACCATCCACACAAAATGGTTCATATACGGATCTCTTGAAGGTTGCATGTCAGAAACATATTAAACTGTCATTGCCTTTTAAGATACACTTTCCTTTTGCGTTTTTATTTGAACAAAAGTCAAGCTTATTCTAAAAAGCAGTGATAGCTTTCTGTAGATCTAGGGAACTGTTAATATATTTTGTTATCTGTACCATACATTTGTACACAGCTGCTGAGTAATTCAACTGTTTAGAGTTGAACTAATGTTTTTGAACAATAAGTCAAATTCCATGATTTAATCTACATCACAAGCATTTCAGTTCCATGGCATTATGGAAAAATGCCCAATCTGCTGTCAAGGTTGAATTTCATTTCTGCTTTCATAAATAAATTATGCCTGTCATTTCCATTAGACATTGTTCTTGCCTAGATAGTTACAAAACATCTTTGAGAAGCTTAGGGCATCTCATATGTTCCACTTCAGATAGAGATATAATTTACTGAGGGATTAGAAAGAATGGTCAATAAAGCTGACAAAATATTTCAGCATTTGGAAAAAATTTTAAATGCCTTAGTGCAATAACTCCTGGGGAAACTATGGTCGCTAAAATGACTATAATTCTTATTCATGTTCATTCCCGGTTTAGGGGCCTTCCTTAAACTAATTTCAGAATTTATTTAAGTCATAACAAAGGGTCTTAAAACCACCTGATTTCCTAAAGTTTTCTTTACCAGTCTGATTTCCTGGTGCCTTCCTCTCTTCCCTGTGTGTAGGTGGAGAGTGGGAGGTGTACATATGAGGTAAATGATGTGTGTGATGATGTAATGATGTATCTGATTATGTAATGATGTGTTTGGTGATGAAATGATGAATGTAATGATGCATGAGAGGTTCTTGTTGATTGCAGATGATAAGAATAAAAGACGTAGTTCACTATATCTGGCAGGGTCTGGTAAAAAGGCATTACCACCCTATGCATTCCAACAGAAGGAATCTATTCAAAACGAATCATTTAGAAAGGGGTAGGAGATCCAGAAGAAGGCAGAAAGGAAGGTGAGATGGCCAAGAGATTAAGAACTGCAGGAAGCTCCTAGCACGTCTGTGCTGAAAGAGTGAAAGAGAAAATGATTTTACCAAGAGCCCATGATTCCCCACCACTGAGGCTCTGAGAGTATTCCTGGCAGCCTTAGAACCAAAACTACCACCTTGCAGGAATGCAGGAGCGCAGGGCCCTGATGCTGTCTCAGGACTCTGGGAGCCTGAAGCTGTCAGCCTCTCTCACCACCATGGCTCGAGCCAGAGCCTGCACCTGCCGTGCCCCACAGGCTGCTGCATTTGTGCTTGACGCTGCTGCCTCACTGTGACCACACTGCCTAGGGACCACGGGGGAGCCAGTCTTTCCCCTATGGAGGCTCCGGACAAAGGGAGGGAACCCAAAAGCCTTCCAGTTCCTGCCTGTGCTTCCCATTGGAAGAGCCCCATATTCCAATCTCATGCAGTTCACCCCCACTCTGACCCTTTCAAAACTCATGCAAGTTCTTCTCTTTGGTAATCACTAATCCAACACCCATACTCAGAGGCTTGAGACTGAGAAATGTATTTGTAGCATCCCAGCACCCCGTGACACAGGGAATAGCAGGAGAGAGTAGGAAGGAAGCTGGAAGCAAGAAGATAAATGACTGGTGCTCTTGGCAATCAGTCGCAATGCTCCTGGGATAGGGCTGCCTGACTTAGTAAAATTACAGGTCAGCCAGTTAAATTTGAATGTCAAATAAATAACAAATAACTTTTAGTTTAAGCATATCCCAAATATTGCATGGGACATGCTTATATTAAAAAAAAAAAACACATTTATTGCTTTTCTGAAATACAAATTCAATGGGTTAACCTGTATCCTATCAGGCAAGTTTGTCCCAGGGGCGACCTGACTTACTCCTTACAGCACTGTGACTATATGGGGCTAAGTTGGCCAGCCATCTCTGCAACTTTAGTCCAGTAACATAGACAAAGGGCATACATGTAAACCAACAAATAAATGTATACCATTGTGCATTTGAGGGTGAGGGTCGTTACTAAAGAATCTGAGAACTAAGAATGCTATCTAGGGAGAGGTTTTGGTCTTCTGTGTGTGTTTCTGAGGGAGAAGGGTCATGAGTTTTGAGGCCACAGTTTGGCTGACTGCGACTGAATTAACTGTCAGAGCTTGGTGAGCATGTGGATGAATCTGGGTTCAAACCAGAAAGGAAAATCACTACAAGTGTTGCAGCATTTGGGGTTTCATCACAACTGGACGTGGGAGACTGGGGAGAGCTCTTTGAAAGAGCTGCTTCCAGTAGCCTGGGCCTCTGGAAAATAATGGCTTCCACTTCACTTCCACCTCCCATATCCCATGCAAACCTTCTCATTTTTCTCAAAACCCATTCTCAGAAGGGATTATGCACATTGGGAAAGGACATTAATTGCCAGTTTTCCCAACAGTAAAATGGCAGCAGGAATAATAACAGCAGTGGTTAGCACTAACAAGTTATCTTTCAGCCTGAAGAATGTTACAGTTCTAATATTCCTCATCGTGTGTTGTAGTTGACAATATGAGGTGGGGCACAACTTCTCATACATCACAGAGAAAGAGGGAAACATTCTGAACGATTTGATGAAACAAACACTGGAAATGCTACAGTGAAAATTAAGATGCTGGCCAGGCGCGGTGGCTCATGCCTTTAATCCTAGCACTTTGAGAAGCCAAGGTGGGTGGATTGCTTGAGCCCAGGAGTTAAAGATCAGCCTGGGCAATATGGCAAAACTCCATCTCTATAAAAAATACAATAATTAGCTGGGCGTGGTAGTGCACATCTGTCATCCCAGCTACTGGGGAGGCTGCGGTGGGAGAATTGTTGGATCATGGGAGACAGAGGCTGCAGTGAGCCATGATGGTACCACTGCACTCCAGCCTGGGCAACAGAGTGAGACCTTGTCTCAAAAAAAAAAATAAATAAAAATTAAAAAAAGAATGTTAAGATGAGAAAAATACATACATACATACACACACAAACACGCGCGCGTGCGCGCGCGCGCGCGCACACACACACACACACAGTTTTTTTGGATAAGAGGCATTTGTTTTTGTGTGTTTCGCAGAAGCCTCAGTATTACCCAGGAGATGGTGGCAATGGAGTTTTTGATGAGTATTGAGAAGAAGGGTGGTGGGGATTTGGGTGGGTCACAAGTCTGATTTCTGCTTGTACACAACAGGATGGTATGCTAGCCACACAGACACTCTCCTTAGTAAAAATTTCTGCAAATCCTGGCCAAGGAAGTGGGGCAGAAAGAGGCACTAAACTAAAATGAATATAGTATCACTCTTTGGTCTTTAACATACCAGTCAGCACACACAAGAATCTTATAACAACATTCAATATCTTAATTGTACGTTTTCAAATAAACTGTAATTGTTATTTAGATGATTCACAGCCGTTTAAATATTCTGAATGTTTTAAAGAAAAAAAAAAATTCTTGTTTTTTAAAAAATGCTGAAGCCCTTAAAGATGTTGAAGTGAGAACTACACACATGCCAGATAAGACCCGGACAAATGGTAAGGGGACTGGCTGTGAGTGGACAGAGGCCGAGGAATGCCTCAGAAGAGAGACTTTTAAGATATATCTGAACTAGAAATGCATTAATGGAAAACACTTGGGTCTTCAGTTCAAATTTTAGCCACGGATGCCAGGTTAAAACTATTGACCTACACATATGGAACATGGCTCTGTCACACTGATTGAACTGGACAGTGTGAAAGCATTTCTGGTTTTCAACGTGTCTGATATCCTGGCCACTTAGCACACAGGCGGCTTCATAAGCAAAGAGCTCCCAGTCTGGAAAATCTGGTGGAATCTAAAACCAAACCAATCAATTTAGATCTGTCTGCTTGAATCATTGTTGGTTGAGAGTTTGTTTTCAAATGAAGGACGTGTTTGAAAATCGGTGACTTTTATAATGCTTTTTGTTCTTTTTCTTTGTCAAACTTGGATTTTATTTTTTACCCTGAATTTAAAACAGATGAATTCAAATCAAACTAAATAAAATACATACTTAAAACCCTTATTTACACACACACACACACGACTTCTCCCCCTACCAACACACACATACACACAAAATACAGTGTGGAAGGCTTTAAATGAAAATTATGTTTCTTAAGAAGGGATAGGATGCATAAGCGGTTTTATGGCATTCACCAAAAAATAAAGTTAATCAAATTCAAATGTAAAACATACTTAAGATTAGTGAGTAATCTTAGTCTTCTCTCCTATGGTAATCATAGCTAAATGATTCATATTTTCTTGAAACTATCCAAATGCATAAAAGGGAGGGCAGTCATGAACTCGAGGCGGTTTATCACTTCAGCAAAGACTCACTGACCTGCCAGTACTGGAAATTAAGGGGGCCTATTAACATCAGCTTTCCCTTACCTGAATTGGGGAACAATTGAGAGATAGGAAGAGAAGTCAAGCAGTTGGAAATCAAAATTTACAATTTGTGCCTGGCAAATTGGGATTGAAAGATATAGATTCAATGTACAGAAAAATGGACGTCCTCAAAGCACCCCACCCCCATGAGACCTCTGCTTCCAGGCTCTCTCTAGGTGGGGAACGCTCCCCGATACGATGGTGAGGAAGAGGAGTCCACAATGCCTGCTCTCTTGGAAAAAGATCCAAAATCTTTTGCATCCAAAAACGGAGGAAGGGAAAACTCTAAACAGACCCAATTCTCTATTTCAAAGCAATCAGCATGCACACTACTCCTCTTCTCAGACTACGTGCCACAACAACTGTGTGATTGCTCATCAGATATGGATGCTGTATCACAGCAGGGACAAGGAGATGTCAGAGAGAAGTGGTGGGGAAGAGACAGTATGTCTGGCCTCCTCGGTGATCCCAAGGAGACTGAGAGACTATTGTCTCTTTCCCATGATTAGTATGCCTAATAGTGATAGCATCAAGAGTTTAATTTGGGATGGGGGTGGTGGCTCACACCTGTAATCCCAAAGCTTTGGGACGCTGAGGCAGGAGGCTGCTTTGAGCTTGGGAGGTCGAAGCTGCGGTGAGCTATGATCGCACCACTGCACTGCAGCCTGGGTGACAGAGTGAGAACCTATGTCTAAAAAAAAACAAACAACAAAAAAAGTTTAACTTGGCCCCTAAGGATGTGCCACATGTGATGTGTATGTGTGTGTTTGTAAGATCCAGGAATCCAAACATGGGTGCAGGAACACACACTGATGTATAAATGCAAGAATCTCTAATCACATTCAAAATCTTGATGTGCTTTGATGGAGATGTCAAGGCAGGCATGAGGCCCTTCCGTGTGAACACATTCACTACCTTTCCATATCCACTTTGCCCTCTGAACCCTGTGTTTCTGGAACGACATGGTCGCCTTTGGGATGGGTTCTGTTTTGTGATGGGACCCCGCATTGTGTTGCGAGTCCACCAGTTGAATCTTTTGTCCCAGTAGCTGCTGTCATTGCCTCTCACTATGCCGAGGCTTCAAAACCTACCTGGTATGGACAGATTCTGCTTTCTTCCCATATTTCTTTAACTGATGCACAGGCAGATTAATGGTACAGCTAAATAAACCTGAAGCTCTGGTTTCGCTTCTACAGTTGGGGCAAAACTGAAGTAAAGGAGGCACTTGTTTTGAACACAAAATTTAAGGGCATGCCCAAAAGAAAAGTAACCTGAATAAGTATTATTTTAATGCATTATTTTAACAATCTGGCCAGGTGCAGTGGGTCACGCCTGTAATCCCAGCACTTTGGGAGGCCGAGGTGGGTATATCATCTGAGGTCAGGAGTTTGAGACCAGCCTGGCCAACATGGTGAAACCCCGTCTCTACTAGAAATACAAAAATTAGCTGGGCGTGGTGGTGGGCGCCTGTAATCCCAGCTACTTAGGAGGCTGAGGCAGGAAAACCTCTTGAACCCTGGAGATGGAGGTTGCAGTGAGCCAAGATCGTGCCACTGCACTCCAGCCTGGGGCAACAGCCAGACTCTGTCTCAGAAAAATAAATAAATAAATAAATAAAATAAATAAAAAATAAAAATCGAAATTAATGCAAGGAAGTCCCACAATGAACAAAATATTAAAATGTCAAGTAAGGACAGGAACCGTGCACTTTAGTGAATCACTTCACATGCCTAATTGTAATCCTAGCCAGGAGCGCTAATAATTGGTCCAGTTCACCTGGCCGATATTACTGCAATAATTGCAAAAGTAAGACACTTTCACTGTAATGCGTCTTTGCTGTCAAAATCTCTCCCATTGTACTACCCTTCAAATTAGGTTGGGGAGGACTATCCAAGTACATTTTGAGAATCATGTTAAGAGTTGAATGAGTTGGGATAACATTTAATTTCCATTTACTAGAACGTTTTTCTTGGATCTCAACATTTTTTCTACACTTAAGGTAATGCTAGTCAGCTATATAAGTTTCCTATTAAGGCTTGATATGGTTTGGCTCTGTATCCCCACCCAAATCTCATGTTGAATTGTAATCTCCAGTGTTGGAGGTGGGGCCTGGTGGGAGGTGATTGGATCATGGGGGTGATTTCTAATGGTTTAGCTCTATCCCCCCAAGTGCTGTCTCATGAGTGAGTTCTCGTGAGATCTGCTTGTTTAAAACTATGTAGCACCTCTCCCTTTACTCTCTCTCTTCCTGCTCCCACCATGTAAGACATGTTGGTTTCCCCTTCACCTTCTGCCATGATTGAAAGTTTCCAGAGGCCTCCCGGTCATGCTCCCTATACAACCTGTGGAACTATGAGCCAATGAAACCTCTTTTCCTCATAAATTACCCAATCTCAGGTAGTAATTTATAGCAACATGAGAACGAACTAATACACTGCTGTAACAAATTACCACAAATGTAGTGACTCCAAATAACACAAATTTATTATCTTACAGTTCTGGGTGTCAGAAGTCCAAACTGGGTTATCAAAGCTGACCTTCCTTCTAGAGGCTCTAGGGGAGAATCTGTTTCCTTGCCTTTTTCACCATCTAGTAACTCCCTGCATTCTGTGGCTTGTGGGCCCATATCACTGCAATCTCAGCTTTCACATGTTTTCCTAAATTTGACACAATCTCTGAAATTTTAATAACTTTGCTCATAATGACTTTTGAAGATTTTTTTTTTTTTTGAGACAGCGTCTCGCTCCAACGCCCAGGCTGGCGTGCAATGGTGTGATCTCAGCTCACTGCAACCTCCGCCTCCTGTGTTCAAGCAATTCTCCTGCCTCAGCCTCCTGAGTAGCTGGGATTTTTTTTTTTTTTTTTGTATTTTTAGTAGAGACGAGATCTTGCCATGTTGGCCAGGCTGGTCTCAAACTCCTGACCTCAGGTGATCCACCAGCCTCAGCCTCCCAAAGTGCTGGGAATACAGGTGTGAGCCACCGTGCCCAGCCATAAATTATTAAATGTTAGTAGCCATGCTAGAAGAAAGAATAAATTTTTGTTCAGGTCTCTTTATGAATGGTGGTACTATAAATGTTATTTGGTCATATGAAGAAGCAGTAAAATGGAAAAAGGTATTACATAAGGAAGTTTAGCAGTGAACTAAAAAATTATTGTCTTTTTTTTCTGGATATTTGATGTTTCTGATATTTGTCAGATTTCTAAAATTTGCATTTTATTGTGATTTCTGAGTCTACGTAGCTGTGCAATTTTCTTACTTCATTTTCTATATTTAAATTTGTAATATTTTCTGGCCAGGTGCAGTGGCTTATGCCTGTAATCCTAGCACTCTGGGAGGCTGAGGCAAGTGGATCACTTGAGGTCGGGACTTGGAAACCAGGCTGGCCAACATGGTGAAACCCCATATCTAGTAAAAATACAAAAATTAGCTGGAAGTGGTGGCGCATGCCTGTAATCCCAGCTACTAGGGAGGCTGATGCAGGAGAGTCGCTTGAACCCAGGAGGTGGAGGTTCCAGTGAGCCGAGATCCCGCCATTGCACTCCAGCCTGGGTGACAGAGTGAGACTCCATCTCAAAAAAAATAAATTAATAAATAAAAATAAATTTGTAATAATTTCATATTGTGGGCTCCAAAAGTTTTAGAGTTCAGCCCACCCAAACCTGGACTCAGGTTTCTTGTACTGCACACTGGAGAATCACCCTCAGCAGAAGTCTAAATAGGCTCCACTGATAATCATTTTAGAGCTATATTTTGCTACCAGTCTGTGGACAACTGCATCCTCTGTCTTGTTCTATTCATAACTGACTTTTTTCTGCATTTGAATGTTCTAAACCATGAGTAGCAATTCTTTGGGCTTTACCTTTTTCTCCATTAGTGGGATAAGATTCTAATGTTTTATTTTCCTCTACTGTTTCTATGTCCTTTCTGAAAAGTTGGCTGAGTTTTTAAAAGCTCAGTTTGCATGGAAATCAATCTTCCTTCAAGAAGGAACTATTATGAAGTGCTGAACTGGAGTTCCTTTATTCTCTTGTGCTTTCTGACCCAGCTTCCACCTGTCTAAGGTGTTCTAGAATGTATTTTTGAGGAGTTTTCCAGAGTTTCTTCAGAAGCATGCATTTTGGAACTCTTCAGTTACTTCCTGGTTTCCTGAGCAAATCTGATTCCCAGAGAACTGTTCAGACAAAGACCTGTAATTTGCCTTATTTGGGTTTGCAATGACCAAGTTGAATAATTTCTCTTATTTCCTTCATTCAAGATGATAACATAGTCATTTTATGGAAACGACATGTCATTTCATTTCAATTCATGCATTCACTTATTAAAATCTACCACTCTGCCACAGGTCATGCTACAATTGGGTTTTGACACTTAGACTTATTTTATAAGCTGAAATAATATTCAAACCTAAAATTAACTTAGTCCATATGGTGCTGAGAGGCTCTTAGTAACCTGAAGAAAATAATTCAAGAGACTTGCCCTCCACACTTTACTTGGGTAACTGCAGTTAACAACTTCAAATGCAGTAGAGTCTGTTGCAGCTATTATTTATTCTCCTGCCAATGACAGCTTGTTATTAATAGTTTTTAAAAATAGCCAGGAGGAGGACATTGAATGTTCCCAACACAAAAAAATGATAAATGTTTGAGATGATGGATATGCTAATTACTCTGATCTGATCACTATACATAATATGCACATAACATATATATCATTATGTACCCCATAAATATGTACAATTATTATATATCAATTAAAAAATTAAGAAATCAAGAGAAAAATAAATTTCAGGAAAACTTAAAAGTTTACATATTTATGTGGTTCCAAACACAGACGGTCCCACAATTGAACTCAACGCAATTTCAAGTCCTGGCAGGAGATCCTGACTATAAAACACCTTATTTTTTTTAAAGAAAAAAGGCAAAAGAGCCCAGGTACAGGGGTTCACACCTATAATCCCAGTATTTTGGGAGGTCAAGGTGGGAGAATTGCTTGACACCAGCCTTGGCAACATAGGGAAACTCCATCTGTACAAGAAAATTAAAAAAAAAAAATCGGTGAGCATGGCGGTGTGCATCTGTAGTCCCAGCTACTCAGGACGCTGAGGCAGGAGGATCACTTGAGCCTGGGTGGTTGAGGCTGCAATGGGCCTTGATCATGCCACTGCACTCCAGCCTGGGCAACAAAGCAAGATCCTGCCTCAATAAAAACAAACAAACAACAAACAAACAAAAAAGATTGTCAATTTTCACCCCATAAGATCTGAGAATTCAGTATATGAAAAAATATATATAATTTATTGGAATCAAGTCCTTTCTTCATATATGATGTCTTGGAAGTCTTCAAGCCTCCCAGTAGCTGTGGAGACATTTGTATGTCTAAGGCCTGTGTGATCCAGCGTGAAGCTGCCTCCACCTGCACCCCAAGACTCATATCTTTGCTGAATCCCATACATGCATGCTAAGGCTTGTCTCTTTCTTCTTTTTCTCTAGAAGGTCTGCCTAAGGTAACCTGTCACTGTGAAAACATTTGTGTACGATCAGTATGACCAAAACTGGAGTGACTCGCTAAAGGGAAAAAAGTTCAACTCTAGCCAAGTCACTTGGTCATCCCAAGGCCTGAAGCCATTAGCCCAACCCCTACTCAAAACCTCACTGAATTCTTCATGGTGTGGTCCCAAATTCCAATCCACATCTATTCTTCAAGGCTCACAGATAAAGTGCTAGAATTTAGTATTTGAGCCTTCCCAAGTCACACTTCTTTGTCTTCTGCAAAGCAGTTGGGGAAATGACTAAGAAACTATGTATCTAAACTATATCTTCTAATGTAGCCTTTATTGGCAATAAAGGCATGGGATGCTTATCAATGATGGGCTAAAACCAAATCTCAGAAGGAGATTTCATTTCCCCATCCAAATAAGGGCAGTGCTATATGATCCCAGCCATCCCATATTATATGGGGATGTGACCCTGTAAAACATAGATCATAGAGGATCAGTTAAGAACACAAGCTCTTGCTGGGCAGCCTGCATCCCGGAAGTGAATGTTAAGAGGGAAGAAAGAGCTATGTACTCCAAACTGCTTGTCCCAAGCTCACAGTAGGTACGAGGAGTCTGTCCACCTGGGGGCTAGTGAGTGCGAAGCAGAGTGACCAGAAGTTTTGTGCTAATAGATGTTCTTGTGGAAATGCAAAGAGAGTGCACAGGAGACTCCATATTCCCACCAATGTCTCCTTGGTGCCTGGAATTATTCTTGGTGGTCACAAATGGGTTATATTTTCTACTGTTTACACATGTAAGTTATTAAAATCCATCTCCAAATGTCAAGACAGGATGGGAAATTTCCAAAACCAAAAAGCACAGTTAAAAATAAGTTTGAACTACCATTGTTAAAAAAAAAAAAACTGTCCAAAACCAAATAAATAAGCCATAAATTCACATCATAGAATCAAATTCACATCATAGACTCAACTGGGAATATACAAGAAACAAGAGATGCCAAATTGGCTAGACAGCCACCGTAATGACCTTTGAAATAAATACTACAGTCAACTTCTGAGACTTTTAGACACTAAAGAAGAAAAAATAAATCAGCCTAATATCAAAATTTAAAAAGAAGAAAAGCAGTATCTTTGCTTATTGTATAAATAAATTATTCTCATTGGGCAAAATGAATGACTGCATTTTTCATTTAGCAAATGTTTGCTTGTTGTTAGATCACGCCAGTTACCACAAAGTAACAAAATTCCTTTTATGACTCATCTTTAAAAATTATTTGAAATTCACATTGGAAATCATATGCCCATGATTACTTTCTATTTCAACAACCAGAAGTAAACAATGTACACAGCATCTCCACTAAAGAAGGTTTAACAAATCTGAAACTTATTCAGGGAGAAGCCCTCTTCCCATACCCTTTTACAAAAGGGGAAACTCAAAGAAATTATCCACTTTCCCCAAAGGAACCTAAGGATCTCAGTAGATTTCAGTGGGGACTGGTTATTTCTACATAGACATTTTATTGCTATTGTGTCTTATTGATGACAGAATAAATCCAAATCCCAGAAGAATTTATTTTCCCACCCAATCAAGAGTGGTGACCACCCAATACAAGAGCAGTGTTAAATCATACCAGACCCCGCATATTAAATGGGATTGTGACCCTGTAAAACTTAGAGCATAGAGGGTCAGACTAGAACACATGCTCTCGCTAGGCACGCTGCCTCCAATAAGTGAAGGGAAAGAGGAAAAAAAACAACGCAGCATTGTATCCCCAATTCCTTGTGCCTGAAGAAACTGTGCCTCTGCCTTGATACCTCAATTAAACCATTCCTCAGAGCAAGAACATGACACTCTGGCCATCACTCTACAACTTTGCTAGCACTGTTGCCAAGCATTTGGAATTAACGCTTAGGCCTTTCATTCTGTTTCTGCTATACTAGTGGTTTCTGATTCTTTGGCCAAATGTATTGGACTCCTTCAACAAACTTTCAGCTATGCTGGCAGGATATGATTTCAAATCTAAAGTGATCCAGCTATTTGCTAAAGGTCAAGAGTATTTGGTAAAATCAGCAGGATTTTCCCAGTTTTTCCCAACAATTGGTCTAGTATTTTATAATAACTTGCTTTAAAATGTGTAGATTTGATGGTATTGATTGAACACATAGCATGCCACTCTCTAAGAAGTTAATAAAACCAAGAGAAAGCACCATCATCTTCAAAAAATAAATAAGGGTTACCATTAGGACACTTCATGCTGCTGTACACAGTAAAATATTCCACTGTAAAGGTGTGATAGTGACCTTCCCAACACCACAGCAGACACCTCTGAGTCCGGCACTGCCATGTGGCGTGTTCAAGTGAGCACTTTCAGCACACCCTGAGGCTCTGAAATGGGATGCCTAGCTTCATTCTGCCCTGAAGTGGAACCAGGATCCTTGTTCTTGCCATGCTAGGCTTTGCTTTGCTGTTGTTTTATTTAGACTTGTATTCTTTCTTTTCCACAGAAACAACTTGATGGGTCAGGCACTGAGGCTCATGCCTGCAATCCCAGCATTTTGGGAAGCCAAGGCAAAAGGATCACTTGAGGCCAGAAGCTCAAGACAGCTTGGCTGGCATTGTGAGTCCCTGTCTCTATGAAAAAATTAAAAAATTAGCCAGGCATGGTGGTGCACACAGGTAGTTTTGACTACTTGGGAGGCTGACGGGAGGATTGCTAGAGCTCTGAAGTTAGAGACTGCAGTGAGCTATAGTGGCTCTGTTGCACTCCAGCCTGGGCAACAAAGTGAGACCTGACCTCTAAAAAATAATAAAACAAATTAATTAAAATTAAAATTGGAAATCAAAGAAATAATCCAAGTTCCCTGGATTGGGACAATCAGGAAACAATAATTTACTAAGGACTACCCTCTCTTGAAAGACTATGGCTTTGAATTGGTCCCAATTTCTTTCTGATTTTTCCATTCTCTGAGGTTCCTGTAGATAAGTCCATCATGCAACCTTGTTCCTGGAAAAGACTCCACTGTATATCAAGTCTGCTAAAAGATCTGAAAGCCAATGGGAATCTGGCTTAGAGTCATAAAGGAAACCACCAGATGCCACACACACAAAATAAAACATGCCACACAAAATACAAAAAGTTTTTCAGCTGATGCATGCCATAATTCGCTTGCAGTTCCCCATTTTCCACTAGATATACTTGGTAAATTTATTATCTCCAACAAACCTATTGGTTCTCAAAAATGTATGATGCATTCAAATAAAATAGCTGTTACAAATTTAGAAAGGAATGCTCACAGTTCAAGGACTTCCATCAGTGTGTATCTACTAATTATGACTGCTGAGCATTTTCCATAATGGCATGCATTGATATTATACAGGCAACTGTAAGAGATAATAAACTGGGTAGAAAGGAGAACTAAGCAGGGAGGTCAGAAAAATGGGCAGTGTTGAAAACTGAGAAGTGATGTTCTGCCAGTTAAAAAACAGAGGAAAAAAATAAAACTCAGCTATCTCATTGCCATTTTGTGTGGAAACAAAAAGAAATTCGCCTCCTTATGACCCTGAAGGTAAGCCTGTAATGGTATAGCTATCTGTCTGCCTATATGAAGACACAGCAGAAGGGAAGAGCTGAAGTTCACAACACCGGCAGTCAAGCAAAGGGCTCCATAATAAGCATTATACCCTGAAGGAGGGGATATACATCACTCTTGTTAAAAGATTTCCCATGACACCAGTCTAACAGCTCATTTATTTGATCAATGAAAAAGTTACACTGGAGTTTAAGTTACCTGGAGAATTCAGTTGTGTGCCATCTCCTTACTCCTTGATGGAATGTAATAAATGCATTGCACTGAAGAACACCAATCTCAATCGATCATCCTGTCTAATTAAATACGAAGTCATAATTCAAATTAATAAGAAATGCTGGAGTAGAAAACATGAACCCTGAAAGGTTTCTAAGTAGCATATTGGTAATCACTATTAGTCACTGCATATACTTCCCTTTGTGCAGGTTAGTGTGATATGGAGGTCAGAGTACACACTTGGAGATTACACAGAAATCTGCTGTAATGCAATCTCTGCCATTAACTAGTTGTGTGATTTTCTTGATATGTTAATAAGGCTTTACTGGGGCATAATTTGAATCCAACAAAACATAGGACTCTTACAGTAGAACTCAATCAATTCTGGCAAATGTTTCTAACAGGGCAGCCAACACTCAGATACAAATATTGGACATTTCAATTCCTTAAGATATTCCTTTTTGTCCCTATCTATCCCATTCCTATATATGAAGACATTTATTATGAGGAATTAGCTCATGGAATTACGGAGGCCAGAAGTTCCAAGATCTGCAGTCAACAAGCTTGAGGCTCAGGAGAGCCCAGTTCAAGTCCAAGTCCAGAGAATCGAGAGAGCCAATGGTGTAATTTCTAGTCCACAAGGTGACAGGTTCAAGACCCCAAACAGCGAATATTTCATTGTGAGTCTAAACTCCAGAAACCAATGTTCCAGATCCATGTTCCAGCTCAGGTAGTGAGCCAGAAGGAGTTTCCTCTTACTCAGCCCTTGTGTTCTACTCAGGTCTTCAACTGACCAGATGAGGCCCTACCTATAGCAAGGAGGACAATCTGCTTTACTCACTCTGTGGATTCAAGTGAGAATCTCATCCAGAAACATCCTCACAGACATATGCAGAATCATGTTAGGCCAAATGTCTGGACACCCTGTGGCTCAGCCAAGTTGACACATAAAATTAACCATTGTAGTTACTTAACTTTGCTAAGTCACCATTTTTCCTTTTGTCTTTCATATCTGGAGCAGATTAAATAACAAGTCACATTTAAAATGGTGCATATTTGATGCTCCTTACACCATATGTAGAAATAAGAAAAAATTAAAATTATTTGTTAGGATGTGCACTCTGTTCTTGTTTAGCTTAAACTTTCATACATTATGGCCTCAGTGCCCCAATGAGTTCAATGTTTAAAGTTACCTTACGTCAGAAAAATGATGCACTTCACATTATTTACATACCCCTCACCTGACTTCCAGAGAGCTCCTTGGAAATCACCCCTAAAAATTAGGAAAATAAGAAGCAGAAACACAAATTTCATCTTTGGTAAAACAAAGGGAAAAATGTGTAACATCAAAATGCAATGTGTAATGAAAGGCTATCAGACGGAGCAAATGTCAGTGCATGGTAGGAAGGTGCCTAGAGAAGGTATCTGCATCTGCAGGTCTCAGCTAAGTCAGCACGGGTCAGCTCTCCAAAACTGAAGGTCCTCCATGAAGGCCTAAAACAATGAGCTCTTGCTGAAATCAGTGCAGGCAGGATATGTCAAGCTGAATGCAAAAGTCTCCCTGGCTGGGGACAAGCACCAACAAATACTAGGTGAGATGAGGCTGAATGAAAAATAAAATAACCACTCTGCAGCAGGCATCCTATTGGTGAGGAAGAGAACAACTCAAAAAACTCTATCTCTCGATGACTTCCTGGAACAAAGCCTAAGTATATACAGTGTTGGGGTTGAATTGGGTCAGAAAGAAATAAAACTCTTATCTTGTTTGCGCTACCATGTTTTTGGATCTCAGTTTTACAGCAGTTTAGCTTATGTCCTAACCTCTATGGAAAATGATAACAGAAGTGTGGTGCTAAATAACAATAACAATTACAACAAAATGTGGCATTGCTTATATTGGGAGCAGGCAGCAAAGAAACTGATATTTTAGGCTAGATACCTGATGACCTTAAAAACATTTGGTAAATTTGTCACTTGCAGTAGACAAAAAATGTGGAGTATGTAATTTTTGCTATACATGAGCAGAAAAAGCCTGAAGGTTCTTGTGTTTACAAGTGGACTGTAGACAGAATTGTTGCATGAAGCTTCTGGGAGGCTGCTTTTACCAAGGCACTGCAAGAAATAGAATCCATGAATTCTCTACAGAAAGGACATTTCATCTGCAAATGGAAAGATAAAAACGCAGTAGCCATGGAGCCATGTGAAGAGGTTTAGAGAAGCATTTGCCAGGAAGAGGGAACACTGTCTACAAAGGACGCTGAGCAGTGAAAGGCTTGGTGTACTCAGATACAAAGGAAGATAGTGTTGTTGGTGCATAGAGAACAATGGATGAGATTGAAAAGAAAGGAAAGGAGGAAGGAGGGAGGCAGGGAGGGCTGCTTCATACAGAGCTTTGAGGTTCTATGAATCAGCAGACAATATACGTGCATAAGATGAGAGTTTGGCTATGAGAGGTTTGAAATAGAAAAATCACGTAAGTGTGTTCTTGTGGCAAGTAATGGAAATTCTCATAATGGCCACATTTTATAGGGCCTTGAATATTACCTGTTACAATATCTGACCAATGGAAGTTTTGAGCAGAGTTGAATCTAGGAAGATAACCCCATTAGTTGTATAATGAGGACGGTGAAGGTGGAACACAATATGAGCTAGGAATCTACGGCCAAAGTCTAATGAAAAGATTAGCCTATGGGTAAGGAGAAGGAAAAGAGTGATCACTACAAGATGCCCTCAGCATAAAGACTCTTTGGGACTTGGTGAATAACTGAAGAGAGGTCAAGGAGAAAGATGGTCAGAAGTTACTCCAAATATTATATGTGCATCATTGGGAAATAAATGATGGGTCTCATAGTGCTCAGAGCAAAATCAGCTTAGAGCAGAAAAAAATTTGCAACAAAGAAGAGACTTTTTATTCCCCTGATATGGTTTGGCTGTGTCCCCACCTACATCTCAACTTGAATTGTAACTCCCACAATTCGCACATGCTGTGGGAGGAACTTGGTGGGAGGTAATTGAATCATGGGGACAGGTCTTTCCCATGCTGTTCTCATGATAGTAAGTCTCATGAGATCTGATGGTTTTAAAAATGGGAGTTTCCCTGCACAAGCTCTCTCTTTTTGCCTGCTGCCATCCATGGAAGACATGATTTGCTCCTCCTTGCCTTCCAGCATGATTGTGAGGCTTCCCAGCCATGTAGAACTGTAAGTCCATTAAACCTTTTTCCTGTATAAATTACCCAGTCTTAAGTATGTCTTTATTAGCAGTGTGAAAACAGTCTAATACACCCCCTTCTTAATTAAGGTTTATAGAAGTAATAACAGCTTACGCAAGGTCCATGATCAATCAGTACCTGGCCATTACCAGTGTTTACAATGGCCCTAGCACCAAGTAGTTTCTTTCAATTGTCTCAAGGCAACCAGAAAAGAAGAGAGGCAATCCGGGTATATAAGTGCTGTGTTTATACCGGTGCACAACACAAGACCCAATCACATGTTGTTTGAGTGAACTCTAGTAGTCTAAAAAGAGGAAAGCATGCTTCTGTGGCTGGAGGAATAAATCCACATGTATTATTTCTTCTAGAAAATATCAACCAGTACTGTAGGTACCACCATCATTATTATCATATGTAATAAAACGTCAGCAGAAATGAGAGTCTAAGTTCTAGGGTAAAGTATAATAAAAAAATAAAAAGAAATAAAAGAAAGTTCAAGGAACTAAAAGATAAAGGGAGAATACTATAACTGAAATTCCAGAAGAAATAAAAAGAAGAGATGATATAAAAATAGTTTCTGAGAATGTTTTAGAATTGTTGAGCCTCACCAAGTCTCAAGTATAGAAATTCTAATAAATTTAAAACAAGGTAAATATTTTATTAAAAAAGAAAAGAAATGAGAGTCTAGAACATTATGGGACATCATGCCCTGGAAGCATTCACCACTGTCTCTCAGCCCTGGCAGCACATCACACCAAGATTCTCTAAGGAGCCCAGACAACACAAGGGAGCCCACTCATTTTTGGCAGCTGGAGTAGACAGTCTGCCTGCAACTGAGCTTTCAGAGCCAAACCCAGCTAAAGGCTTATAGAACAAAGAGACACATCACACAAATATGAAATCTAACCTGATAGCCCACCCTGAGAGGGGCTGAATTTCAGCAGCCCCACCTCTCCTGCTAAATTAAGTAAAAACAGCAAGGCAGGGCTACTTCACTTGATGTGTCCCCACAAATTGCTAGGCTATGGAAATACTCCCACTGTTTACCGCCAGTGTGATCTGCAATCCACCTCCTCAGGCAGTCACACATTCCTGTGCATGTCTGACAAAAAGTAACTTAGAAGGGCCAGGTGTAAATGCTTTATAGGAGACCACAGATTTTCTCAAACATGGGCATTGCTTTCATGTCCTGCAAAAGGAAAGTCATGCTAAGAAAAATAAACCTGTCAGAAAAGGACAAATGCTGTACTTGTATGATTCCACTCATATTAGGTATTTCGAGACATTAAATTCACAGAGTCAGAAAGCAGAATGATATTTGCTAGGGCTGGAGAGATGGGAGAATAGGAAGGTAGTGTTTATTGGGTATAGAGTTTCAATTTGGGAAGATGAAAAAAAAAGAAAGAAAAAAAGAAAAAGAATTATTCTCTTGCTGATATTGGGAGAAGGAGATATCTTTGACAAATGGATATTTTCTTTATCCATGTAAATTTACATGCGAAACAAAAACTTGTGCCCTGTTTCTAAAGGCTTTCCTGCGTCTGCTGATTCTCAATGATCTTTAGCCCAAAATAATCCATACATCAAAGAGGCATATTTTGAGGTGGCATATTCTGACACCCCTTATCCATTGTTCTTTTTTTTCACTACCTGCAACAATTAAAGGGCATTACTTGGCACAAAGCAATTGGAAACACAGACAAAGGTAGCGGACGTCATAATGGGTCACATGGAAAGTTAGCCATCTTAATGATGCAGGCCATGCTTCATTAATTATTAGATTACCATAAAAATGAAGAAGAAAAATAATATGGAAAAATATAGTAGGCAATCAGTCAAATACCAAAAAATTGCCTGTAGACCCTCAGGTTGAGTTCAATGACAGTGGGTCCAATATTGAACTACTTTCATATTTCTTTCAGGAATATGTTCCGGCAGGTTCAGAGGTAAAGTGATATTCAATCACGGTATGGTTGTTAGAAAAAAATCTTAATTTCTATAGTATGATTTTCCCTCTTGAAAAAAGAATCCAATTATGTCTAAGATCCATTCTATCTTTAAAGCTCTATTTTTAGTAGAGTAGATTTTTTGGCTGGCACGATCATCCATTAAGTATAAGAGAATTATAATGGCAATAAAATGATTTTTATAAAACAACTTTAGCACCACACACTGTTACAGCATAAATTAAACAATTGTGAAATGGACATTGATATGTATTGCATAAAAATGTTTTACTTTGAGTCTTCTTCACAGCCAACCATAAATATACCTTTTGTACTTTCTTTAGCAGAGCTTAAAACAAAGCTATAGTATCCCTGTTAGGGCAGTCCTGAACTTAACCAACCAGCTGTACTTCTCTTACACATTTCCTGTGGGTGCTGAAGGTTTTCTAAAAATTATCAATGCCAGGGATCTGCAAACATTTTCCATAAAGAGTCAGATAGTAAATGTATTTGACTTTGCAGGCCACATGGTCACTGTTGGAGCTACTTAACTTGCCACTGTAGCACAAAAGCAGCCACAGATGATACACAAATCAATAACCTGGGATATGATCCAATAAACTTTATTTACAAAAACAGGAATCAAACTGAATTTGGCAACGGGCTGCCATTTGCTGATATCTGGTATATTCAAAAGACTGAACATGATAGCATAAATATAAGAGAGTGAATAATTACTGTATTGTTACTTCAACATCAGACAAATTCAAAATGTGTAGACAAAGAGATGAAACTGACAAATTTTTTTCCAACGGAGCAAGTGCCTTTTGTATTTTCAGTGGACTCTCGTAAGATGCAGTGATTTCATGTGAATCTTTTTTTTTTTTTTTTTTTGTCACATCCTCTGGGATAAGAAACTACTGTAGGGGCAAAAGGAATTTTCCCTTCCCTCTAAAGTGCTAAACAACTGACAATATACAGACTAACAAGAGAAAACACATACAAATGTATTAACGTACATAAGCATGGGAGCCATATAAAATATAAGACTCAAAGAAGGGCCAGATGGTTGAGGCTTAAATATCCTATTTATGAGGAGACAGAAATGGGAGGTGTAGGCAATTTTGAGGAGTAGTAAATAATAATTTTGGGGAATTGAATGAGCCCAAAGAGCAGAAAATAGTTTGTAAATGATTGTCTTTGGAAGCTAAATGGGACCTGTAAGTTATGACAGAAGGTGTGGGGTAGAAATCCACTGTGAACAAAGATTGTTTTATTATGCAGATAAAGTTTCTTAGGTAATCTCTAGGAGCTGCCCTCTGAAAAACAGAGGAAAAGTCTGTCTGGGCATGGTGACTACATTAAGTTTTTCTCTTCTCCAGTATTAAACTTTCCCAGTTAGTTGATGAGATTCCTAGGGAGGGCATCTTAAGACAACTGCATTTCTTTCAGAAGTTTTCCTCAGTCAGAGGAAGGAACTTCCAGAGAGAATCCCTCCCTGTGCTTGAGGATGTGGGGAGAAACAAGGGAGGGTTAGAAAGTTCTTGGTTCTGAGGCAGCTTCTAAGGCCTTCCAACTTCCTTTATTTCAAAAATGTTCAGCATGCCAAAGCACCTCATACTTTGGGGTATTACTCTCTGCACCCCAACACTACCTTTGACTTATGAAGCAATTAACTCAGTAATTATCATGGAAATTGTGTTGAATCTCTAGATCAATTTTGGAAGAACTGACAACAACATTGAGTCATTCTATCCATGAATATGGAATATCATTGCATTTGTTTAGACTTTTTATTTTCATTAGAGTTTTGTATTTTTCTTGTGTAGATCTAATACATATTTTGTTAGATTTATTCCTACATATTTCACTTTTGTGGTGCTAATTGGGTTTTTAATTCCAAATTCCAATAATTCCAATAATTATTGTTGGCCTATAGGAAATTGACTGGCTTTTGCAGTTTAACCTTGTGTTTTGTGGCCTTGCCATAACTTATTAGTTACAAGATTATGTTGATTTGGGGATTTTACACATATATAATCATATCATTTGTGAAGAAAGACAGTTTTATTTCTTCCCCCTTAATCTGTACATGTTTTATTTCCTTTCCTTGTATTATTGCATTAACTAGAACTTCCAGTACATTGTTGAATAGAAGAGGAGACATCTTGCCTGCTTCTTGATCTTAAGAATAAATATATTTTCTCACCATTAGGCATGATGTTAGCTAAAGGTTTTTCTTTTTTTAAGATACCCTTTATCAACTTGAGAAAGTTCCCTTCTACTCCTAGTTTGCTGAGGATATTTATCCCAAATGGGTTTTGGATTTTTGTCAGTTTTTGTGCATATACTGATATAATCATATGATATTTTTCTTTTCATTAATTAATTTTTAAATGTTGAGCCATTCTTGTATACCTGGAATAAGTTCCATTTGGTAATCACGATGTATAATTCTGTTAATACATGATTGGATTCAATTTCCTAATATTGGATTCAATTTCCTAATATTTTGTTCAGAAATTTCTACATCTATGTCTTTGAAAAATATAGATATCTGGTTTCCTTTTCTTGTAATGTCTTTACCTGGTTTTGGTGTCAGGACAATGCTGGCCTCAGAGAATGAGTTAAGAAGTGTTCCTTCTGCTTCCCTTTTTTGAAGAGACTGTAGAAAACCGAAATATTTCTTCTTTAAATGTTGAGTAGAATTCAACTGTGAACACTTGGAAACCAGTACTTTTTTGGGAAGTTATTAATTATTGATTCAACTACTTTAATATATATATAAGCCTATTCAAATTATCTATTTCTCTTTGTACAGATTTTGGTAGATTTTTCCTTTCAAGGAGTTGGCCCATTTTATCCAAATTTACCAAATTTGTGGGCATAGAGTCGTTCATAATATTCCTTCATTATCCTTTTAATGTCTGTGGAGTTAGTAGTAATTCTTTCCTTTCATTTCTGAAAGGAAATTTGTGTCTTCTTTGTGTTTTCCTTGGTTAGACTAGCTAGAGGCTTATCAATTGTATTGACACATTCAAAGAACCAGCTTTTGCTTTCATTTGGTTTTCTCTATTTTTTTTAAATTTTAATTTCATTGTGTTCTGCTCTCATTTTTTATGATCTCTTTTCTTCTGCGTTTTTTTTAAAGTTTCATAAAATAGAAGCTTCAGCTACTCATTTTGAGTCTTCTTTTCTAATATATGTATTTCTTTTTTTTTTTTTTTTGAGACAGTGTCTTGCTCTGTCGCCTAGGCTGAAGTGCAGTGGCGCAATCTCGGCTCACTGCAACCTCCACCTCCCGGATTCAAGCGATTCTCCAGCCTCAGCTTCCGGAGTGGCTGGGATTACAGGCAACCACCACCATGCCCAGGTAATTTTTGTATTTTTAGTAGAGACGAGGTTTCACTATATTGGTCAGGCTGGTCTCAAACTCCTGACCTCGTGATCTGCCTGCTTCGGCCTCCCAAAGTGCTGGGATTACAGGCATGAGCCACCGCGCCTGGCCTAATATATGTATTTCAATGCTATGACTTTTCCCTATAAATAGTGCTTTTGCTATATGTCAAAAATTTTGACGTTTTACTTTCATTTTCATATACTTAAAAGTATTTTGAAATTTCTCTTCAGACTTCTTTTTTGAGCCATGTGTTATTTACCAGTGTGGTGTTTAATCTGCAAATATTTTGATATTTTTCAGCTTTCAGATTTTGTCTCATGTATTGTGAGTCACGTCCATGTATATTAAGCATGTTATGTCTCCTTGACGAATTGACCGCTTTATCTTAACGTAATGTTCTTCTTCATTACTGATAATTTTTCTTTCTCTGAAATCTGTTCTGTCTGTAATTAATGTATAGCTAGCTACTCCTGCTTTCTTTTGATTGGTATTAGTGTATCTTTCTCTGTCCCTTTATCTTCAATCTGTCTCTATATTTAAAGTGGGTTTTGTAGACACCATATGGTTGGATCTTCTTTTTTTAAAACCCATTCTGACAGTATCTGAATTTAATTGCTATATCTAGACCATTTGCATTTAAAACAACTAATGATACAGTGAGACTAAAATCTACCAAGTTTGAAACTGTTTTGCATCTGTAGCACTTGTTCTTTGTTGTTTCTAATCCTCCCTAATTTTCTCTCTTCTCTGGTTTAAACTGAGCATTTTATATATTTCCATTTTTCTCTCCTACCTGAATATATCAATTTTTCCTTTTCTTTCTTCTTCTTCTTCTTTTTTTTTTTTTTTTTTTTTGAGACGGAGTTTTGCTCTTGTTGCCCAGGCTTGAGTGCAATGGCATGATCTCGGTTCACTACCACAACCTCCGCCTGCTGGGTTCAAGGGATTCTACTGCCTCAGCCTCCCGAGTAGCTGAGATTACAGGCGTGTGCCACCCGCCCGGCTAATTTTGTATTTTCAGTAGAGACAGGGTTTCCCCATGTTGGTCAGGCTGGTCTCGATCTCCCAACCTCAGGTGATCCACCTGCCTTGGCCTTCCAAAGTGTTGGGATTACAGGCATAAGCCACTGCACCCAAACCAATTATTCCTCTTTTTAAACAACTGCAGTGGTTGACCAAGAATTTATACCAGAGTTACACTAATCTAAATATATCTGAAAATCATATTATCCCATTTCATGGGTATTCCAGAAGAGGATTTGCAATTCCTTCCTCCCGTCTTTATAATATTGCTATCATTCGTTTCACTTACTCATAAGCTATGATAATTTAATATACTGCTATATTATTATTTTGAGCAGTTATCTATTGAATCAATTAAGACTAATTTCAAAGTTATTTTTACCTTCAATTATTTATCCTCTAATGTTCTTTCTTTTTGTATTAATAGATCCATAATTTTAGTTGTATATTAAATTATATTAGGCATATACTGTAACATTTTAGGTGTATATTATATGCATATATAAACATACACACAAAAATAAAACACATATGTGAAACTTTAAAAGTCATTCCAATAATCTTTATTTTTCTATATAAAGAACATATTATACATGTATTTATTTCTGGGAATGAGTAAAATTGCACTATAATGCCATCAGAATTTTAAAAATCAAATATATGAGTTAGGTGTGGTAGGAGTATGTTATTCAGAGATTAAATGAGGTAAGTTCATTTGTCCCAGGCAAGCATGAGGGAACTAGACTTCAGTAAAAGCATCTATGACTTCACCTCCTGTGAGTTGCAATTACCAGATGGAACTTATCTACAGATTAATTAACAGCGGTGGAAATTCTGGATCAAGTGACTGGCTGACATAGTAGCACTGGTTCCAGGAGGCACACAATAGGTTGGTCCCCAATTGATTAGTAAAACAATAGATGATTGCACCATGAGAACATTGGGCATTTAGAGGCCTATGCATAGTTTCCTGTTATTTTCCTGTCCCCAATTTTCCTGCATAAAAACGTATGTCTCAGGACATATTTATTATGTATATAGTTACGTTTTCACAAAGTATAATTAAAAAATATATAATTCTAAAGAAGTCATAGGAAAAGGTTAACATATAAGAACATGTTGTTTTAGGAATTAGAAAAAAATTAATTTTCAGTTTATATCCATATATGATTTTAGAGGGATACTAATATAATAAAAACATTTTCAAAATATTATATTAAAATGAACATTCTTTGACAAAAGTAAAAGGAAATATTAATTCAAGAAGGAAAGAATGATAATGTCAAATGGTCAAATGCTAAAGGAGACTTTGGTCATCTACATGGATAACAGTTTCAAGTTACTATCATATGAAGGAATAATTGAATACATCTATAGGCATATGAAAGAATTTAGATGCCAACTAAAAAGTATGCCAGTGAATAATAAAAGAATTTTTCAGACCAATACCAGCTATAAATATTTGTGATTAAATACTAAATAAAATACTATCAAACATAATCCAACACCACATTAAGAAAATAATATGCCATGGCCAAGTAGGATTCATTCCATAAATGCAAGCATGGATGCAAAATATCTCCACTGCTATTTATCTTACACTAGAAGCATTTGCTATTGAAAGCAGAACAAATAAACCAACTATAGGCGTAAAAATTAAACAGAGAAATAACATTTCCATTATTTTGTAGATGAAATCTGAAAAACCTTAGAGAAACAATAATCTTTAGCAAATAACACAATTACTTAACACAATAAAATAATTCAATAAAGGAGCTGGAAGAAATTAACATACAACTGGCCAGGCGCACTGGCTCACTCCTGTAATCCCAGCACTTTGGGAGGCCGAGGCAGGTGGATGACTTGAGGTCAGGAGTTTGAGACCAGCCTGGCCAACATGGCGAAACCCCGTCTCTATTAAAAATATATTAAAAAAAAAAAATTAGCTGAGCATGGTGACGCATGCCTGTGATTCCAGCTTGAACCCAGGAGGCAGAGACTGCCATGAGCGGAGATCGCACCACTGCACTCCAGCCTTGGACAACAGCGAGACTCTGTCTCAAAACAACAACAACAACAACAACAACAACAACAACAAATTAACATACAGAACATACAGAAATCAAGAGCCTTAATATGTCCTTAAAAACATAATTTAGTGTATATAATGCTAGAGAAAGTGCCACATACAATAACACCACAAAAGATAACATAGGAATAAATGTAACAAGAAATGTGCAAAACCTACAATGCGTCAACTTAAAAATCCTCCTGAAAGACACACACACAGATTTAAGAAATGAAAAGTATCCCTTTCTTGAGTAGGATGGCTCAACATCATAAAGATGTTATTTTCTTTTCTTTTTTTTTTTTTTTTAACTGTTTCAGGAATTTTCCATTTAATATGGGCTTTAGTATCTGACATTTGCCCAGCATGATCAGGCATTTGCTCTCATCTCAGAGCTTCCAGATAATCGCATAATTTGTAAAATGACATTTATAAAGAGACAATATGTTTCATACCTGTCGTGGATACTGAGAGATAGAGAGACTACGACTGCCTCCCAAACTCGTGGTTGCCTGGGTGCCTCTGGGCCAGGCCTGCCTGAGCCTGGGCTCCTGTGGGGGTCTGGCTGCGTGTACTCAGCCCCAGGAGAGCTTGCTGCACCCGGGCTGCCCAGGTCTTCACGGCACAACTGCCTGGAAGGCAGGTTGCAGAGAAGGAGAGGCGAATGGCCCGAGCAGCAAGGGGGACCGATGCTGTGTGGCTCACACCACTCCAGAACCTGACAAGGCACCAGCAGGACCCTTGCCAGGAGCATGTCTGTGCAGCAGTGGTTTTGCCCCTGCACGTTCCAGAAGCCTTCATGGGAGGGGATGCAGCCAGGCCGACTCCTGCCAGAAAGAGAACTCTGTGTCCCATAGACCTAGGCTCTCCTTTTGCGTGGCGTGGGCTTCGCTTGCCCACTGTCTGTTCCTGGCTCAGCAGAAACATCTATTTGAGTCAGAATTCCTGCAGGGACCCCAGAGCATCGTAAGCCTTCCTGTGATTGGTAGGGATGGCTGTGGGGTGGTTTCCAGGAGGGGGCCACCATCGCTGCATCTACTCCCAGACCCCCACAAGATGTTATTTTCTTAATAATTTTATTTGTAAACTTAATGTTATCACAAGAAATATTTAACAAAACCTTTTTTTTTTTTTTTGAGATGGAGTCTTGCTCTGTCACCCAGACTGCGGTGCAGTGGCACGATCTCAGCTCACTGCAACCTCTGCCTCCTGGGTTCAAGCAATTCTTCTGCCTCAGCCTCCTGAGTAGCTGGAACTACAGGCATGTGCCACCACGCCTGGCTAATTTTTGTATTTTTAGTAGAGACGGGGTTTCACCACATTGGCCAGGCTGGTCTTGAACTCCTGACTTCGTGATCTGCCCACCTTGGCCTCCCAAAGTGCTGGGATTACAGGCGTGAGCCACTGCGCCCAGCTAACAAAATATTTTAGGGAGTTAGGTTAGCTGACTGAAGTTCATATGGAGTAATCAATGTTCAAGAAGAGCAATAAAAACCCCTGGCAGAAAGTGTGTGGACAGCTAGAAGGGGCTGTGAAGGAAGAAATCAACCTCATCCTCAGACAGTTCTGGGTCCTGGGACATAAACTCTAAATGCTTGGAATTTCTCAAGTGATAAGAATGCCTTTGTTTTTCATAGTGCACCCTTCATACCATGTGTAATTGGCGTGATCTCTAGGGTGAGGAGAAGGGGAAACTGAGTTCAACCATTTGGTCAATTAATCAATAAGCTCCAATGCAAACTTTGGACATCCAGGAACTTGATACTAGCCTGTATATCATGGCAAAACCCAATCTCAACAAAAAAGCAAAAATTAGCTGAGAGTAGTGGCAAGCACCTGTAATCCCAGCTACTCAGGAGGCTGAGGTGGAAGGACTGATGGAGCCTGGGAGGTCAAGATGGCAGTGAGCTGTGATTGCACCATTGCCCTGAAGTTTGGGTGATAGACCAAGACCCTGTCTCAAAAAAAAGAAAAAAAAATATATATATATAGAGAGAGAGACACACACACACACACACACACACACACACACACACACACACACCCCTGGACTGTGAAGTTCCCATAGGCTTCCCTGGATGACAGTATTCTATGTGTTGTCACACATTGTGGCCAAGAGGAGATAAGGTGGATGATTCCACAGGGAAAGGATTACCAGGATTTCTGTTTGCATACCTCAGACTTTGTCCCACATGTCTCTCCCTTTGGCTGGTTCTAATTTGTATCCTTAACATGATACATGTAACCATGATTATAACAGGTCTCAGTGAATTCTGTGACTCTCTCTAGCAAATGTCAAACCTGAGGATGATTTCAGGAAACCTCACACTTGCAGCTGGTGTCAGAAATATTGGGAAGCCTTGGCATTCTCAAGGTCTGTGCCCTATCAGGAGAACCCGCCCCCGATGGTTAATGTGGGTTCTTTTCTATTTCCCTAAGTGTCTTGGCTGGTTTGAGAAATAAAGGGAAAGAGTACAAAAGAGAGAAATTTTAAAGCTGGGTGTTCGGGGGAGACCTCACATGTTGGCAGGTTCCGTGATGCTCCCTGAGCCGTAAAACCAGCAAGTTTTTATTAGTGATTTTCAAAAGGGGAGGGAGTGTACGAATAGGATGTGGGTCACAGAGATCACATGCTTCACAAGGTAATAGAATATCACAAAGCAAGTGGAGGTAGGGTGAGATCACAGGACCACAGGATGGGGCGAAATTAAAATTGCTAATGAAGTTTCGGGCACGCACTGTCATTGATAACATCTTATCAGGAAACAGGGTTTGAGAGCAGACAACCTGTCTGACCACAATTTATTAGGCAGGAATTTCCTCGTCCTGATAAGCCTGGGAGCGCTACAGGAGACCGGGGCTTATTTCATCCCTTTGGCTTCAACCATAAAAGATGGACGCCTCCAAGGGGGCCATTCATAGACCTACTCTCAGGGCGCATTCTTTTTCTCAGGGATGTTCCTTGCTGAGAAAAAGAATTCAGCGATATTTCTTCGATTTGCTTTTGAAAGAAGAGAAATATGGCTCTGTTCTGTCCGGCTCACAGGAAGTCAGAGTCCAAGGCCATCTCCCTTCTTCCCTGAAGATTGTTGTTATCCTGTTCTTTTTTCAAGGTGCCCAGATTTCATATTGTTCAAACACACGTGCTCTACAAACAATTTGGGCAGTTAACGCAATCATCACAGAGTCCTGAGGCGACATACATCCTCCTCAGCTTACGAAGGTGATGGGATTAAGAGATTAAAGTAAAGACAGGCATAGGAAATCACAAGGGTATTGATTGGGGAAGTGATAAGTGTCCATGAAATCTTCACAATTTATGTTCAGAGACTGCAGTAAAGACAGGCGTAAGAAATTATAAAAGTATTAATTTGGGGAACTAATAAATGTCCATGAAATCTTCACAATTTATGTTCTTCTGCCGCGGCTTCAGCCAGTCCCTCCATTCAGGGTCCCTGACTTCCTGTGACAGTGCCCTTAACCTCAGAGTTTGGGTAACACAGGTAGAGGTCAATCTGTTTTAGATTTTAAATACACAGTAAAGCATTGATAAAGAACCTAATGCATTATGGGTGCATGAAAACACAGTAAAACTAGTGAAACAGAATTGAACACCTAGAAATAGATTCAAGTACATAAGAAAATTTAGTATATGATAAAAGTGACAACTGAGATCACTGGATAAAGGTGGATGTTTTAATGAATGGTGCAAATGGGTAGCTTTCTAGAAAAATGATGAATTTAGATACATACTTCAAACCATACATGAGAATAAACCCCAAATGAATCAGGCATATAAACATATATTCATATATACATAAACACACATCTATATGCATACAAACTGAAAAGGAAATTAATTCTTCTCTAATTATTGGTGTGGGGAAATGGTTTCTAAGTATGACTCAATATACATATGCAATGAAAAGTCAATAAACTTGACAGTACATTTTTTGATAAGAAATATTTTTCAGGGTAAAAAAATATCCATAAGTAAAGTCAAGGAAAAACAGACTGAGAGAAATTATTTGCAACATAAAAGATAAAGGGTTAATATTCTTCACATGTTAAAAAAAAACTCTATAGGGGAAAGAACACTGAAAACAGAGAAAACAAGGTGCAAATAAACGAATTTTTGAAATGAGCAAAATACATGAACTGCATTTAGACACCATTTCTTACCTATCATATTGGCAAAAATCTTTAGAAGTTCAGCAACACATACACTTAACTGGTACATTCTCACACTGTCCTGGTTGGACCTCAAACTGGTAGAACTCCTGGGAATTAATTTGGGCTATCTATGAATATAAATGTAAGCACACACACACATATATTTCTAGCAATCCTGTTTCTAAGAATTGAGATGCTGAGAAAGCACACAGAGACACTCTGTGCTGTTTATCAGAGTAGCTCTCTGATAAATATTTTAGCACTAAATAATTATAAATGGTCCCGGCTTATGACGATTGAATTTACAATTTTTTGACTTTACAATGTGACACACATTCAACAGAAACCCTTTGCATATTCATACGACCATTCTGTTTTTCACTTTCAGTACAGTATTCAGTAAATTATATGAGATATTCAATATTCAACACTTTAATAAAATTGGTACCGTGCCAGATGACTTTGCCCAACCATAGCCATAGGCCACTGTAAGTGTTCTGAGCATGATTAAGGAAGGCTAGACAAAGCTATGATGTTCTGTAGGTGAAGTGTATTATATATTCTTTCAACTTAAGACATTTTCAACTCATAATGAGTTTATTGGGACATAACCTCATCATAAGGCAAGGAGCATCTGTAATTAAAAGTACAAATACATAAGAAACACTTCTAGACTTTACATTACAGTGAGTAAAAATACCCCCAACTGTGACTTTTTTAATTTGGCTGTCTAGAGTATTGGCCTGCCTCCTCTTTACCACTCCAGCCCTTCGGGAGTGCTGGAGCTGAAGTGTTAAGGCTCTCAAGTTAAGAGCCCATTAACTTGAGGCGAATACCTTTTTCTTAGCAAAACTGAAACTACCAAATAAATTTTTATTTTAATTTTACATTGCTTGATTCAATTGAGTATTTTTTTTTCTTTCATGAATAGGCCTTTGCTTAAATATTTTTCCACAAAAAATTACAAAAAATGCTTTAAAGCATTTGTTGCTGCTCCTTTGTAGCACTATAAAGCTTATATATGACAGACTTTGGGCTCAGATTTATGTTAGAAATGACAACCGACCATAGTCTGTCTTATCAAATGCTGACTACCATCCACCAATTATTCAGATATTCTGACAGCAGCATTCAAATACCTTGAAACCAATAAAATACAGTAATACTATATATATTAACTATTAAAATTATTTATTTTATTACCAAAAATGTTCAACATTGTGTATCAATGAGATATCCACCTGATAATAATGTCTAGATTAAATGTAAAACAAAAAATGCATCTTAATATTTCCAACAATTTCATAAAATTCTGCATTTTAATTTCTGTAGATATTTTCTCCAAAAATACGTGTTGTTTATTCCTAATGCTTTTTAGCTAAACGCAGATAAAAGCAAACAACTTCATCAACTCTTCTTTTCCCACATTTTACAAGTTAGTTCAGGGTTTTTAAATATATATTTATATATTTCAGAACAGGCAAAAAATTAAGGATTTACTAACCCACTTCACTCATTCATGTATTGAACACAACAATCCACTGGCCCTCATTAACTCCTAAGTCTCCTGTAATCTGATATCAATGTCACAAATATATAGGCTTTCATGTCTCTCCATGCATTGCTGTATCTGACCCAGAGCCCTTCTTGTACAAGTCCTCCCTGGCACTTGCCTGGCTGTGGCAGTCACTGCTTAACTGCACTGTGTCTGTGCAGCTTCAGCCTTTCACTGTACTCCCACACTCAACTTTCAATGGCATCTCTCATTGTGAAACCTCCTAAGGTGTTCTGCTGGGGGACTAAGTTCATGCTCCTCAGCAAAGGATTCAAGGAATGTTCTGGTGTGGACCTGTAAGCATACCTGGATCTGTCCACCCTACATCACATCATACTGTACAATCAATGAATGCCACAGCCACAGCAAACTGCAGGCTCCTCTCTGAAGGTGAAATGCTTTTCAGTTCTCCCTTCCTGTCCAAGTGGAGTCCTGTTGGCTTAACCAGTTTTCCTCCTAGTGTGATCTCCGAAGCCTCACCCAACCTTCGTGACATATCCAAGCAGATTCAGGCATCCTGCCTTGAGTTCTCATCTTTATGATAGGAGGTAAGGTTCCTGAGTAATTAAAAACGTGACTTGTGAATCAGGCAGGCCTGGATTTGAATTCTGGCATTTCTGTTGTTTTGCTGTGTGACTATAAAAGCAAGTTAGCTCTTTTATGAAATGTGATAAAAACTGAAAGCAATGAGACCCATTGTGTAGGGCTGTTGTAAGGATAAAAACATTCAGCACATAAAGAATGACACACAGTGCCAGGAATAGAATCAGTGTCCTGTCTCTCCCTTTCTCTCCCTTTTTTCTCCCTTTTTCTCTTTTGTATCTGTCAGCTAATATTGTATCTATCCTAATCCTCACTATGCTGTATCACTTTTGTGCTTTTGTGCTTGTGTGTTTATGCATCTTAATTTCTCATAAACAGTGACCTTCTTGAGGGCATGGAAGATATTACTATGTCTTTTTGTCTTTATATTAATCATAGTCACTGGCAGGCACTAGATGCATAGTACTTGATTGTTAATCATGTGATGTGAAAAAGGCGAGGGAAACAGACAACAAAAGAAAGAGGTGCTTTTTGCATTGTGAGGTGCCAGGTATTTATGGGAGCATCCTGGTGGCCAATTTAGCTGTTATCATAACCTCTTTAGAAATCTACTTCCGCTGTCCAACAAAAATAAAAACATAGCAGCAAAACTCCAGAAACAGGTAGCTCTACCTTTAGCAGTGAGATGTGGCAGTGTGATAGCAAGAAATGCTCTAAAATTAATCCTTAATTCGAGCATGCTATGATAAATAGAATTACAAAACTGCTGCATTGCCAGATGGTCTCTATATGTAAATTTAGTTTCTCACAATTTTTATATAACAAAACATTTTGTAAATGAATTATTAGCAAATGTGTAGGGTGTACACATGATCTTCGTTGGATGATGTAGGCCAATGTGGGGTGACTGTGGGTGGTGTGGGAAACCTAAATACTGATGGCAAAACCTAAACTATGGTCTTGACAAGCATAGGAGAAATTCTCATCTAACATCTTTTAGAATGTAGGCAAAGAGGAAATATAGTAGATGAACAGCTAAACCCTGGGTTAAATCAAAAGCCCTATGCAGGCTGGGTAGAGCCTAGCTTTCCCATTTTGGTTACAAATTACTACCATCAGCACATTTGAGAGTTGCTGAGAAATGTAGCAGACTGCTAGAATTAGAGTCTACATTTGAAGATGTGTACATGATCTTAATACACATAAAGATGGAGATGCACAACATAAGCACTGACCTGCCCTGTGACTAAGACTGTGGCAGGGAAATCAGTGCTTAAAGCCACAAGGAGAGATGTTCCACGTGTGGGCTTTGCTTAAGAAACCACTTCACACAAATGTATCCTTCTGTAACGTGCTTAGGAGAATGGCCCCAGCTGTTGTATATCAATAACATGCAGTGCCACTAGCCAGGCTAGTGAGGTCACTGAGCCTTATAGACAGTCAAAGCTTCAAAAATCTTGGTGTGCCCACTGACAATTCAAAGTCCAAAGTATACAGGTTTCAGGAGCTTTGGCTACATGATCTCCAATTTCTATTTATTTGACTGCCCTCTTTTATCTTGCTTTATTCATAGTACTTTCAACTCCAAAGGATGCACACAAATTTGGTAATCCAAGGTGCTGGTGATTAGTTGAAGTCTTCAATATGGATTCAGTCCTTAACCCTTAGCAGTTGATTTTCTCCCAAAACTCTCTTTGATACTCACAAGCAACTAAAAATGTATGGTGATGTCAACAACAACAACAAAAAAGTTGGTATGCACCCGGCTCCTTTCAGATAATCTGCTGCCATGTTTTCTGACTTGTGTACTTTGGCTCTCACTCCATCTGAGAAATAGTGGGATTTATCTCACTTCTAAAAGGCAGGGATAAACCACACCCTGAGACTTCCAGAGGCTTAATTCTTTCTGACCTTTTCCTAAAGTTGGAAAACAATTTCCTTAGATAAATCCTAAAATACCTGTAGGAATTGGGCATGAAAAGATCTCATCCACATAGTTTTGTCTAATGAATTCCCAAATGGTGCATCACCGCACATTAACCTACATCATCCAATGAAGATCATCTATCTTTTCTCTAAAAGTAATGAACACAGGAGTGATGGCGCTGAGCCGAAACTTTTATTTTTTTAAGTATAATATACCTAGAAGAACAGTGACAGCAAAACCACAACCTGAACAGTAGACTGCCTTACTTTGTTGGTAGGTCAGGTTAACACTGTTTTGTGTGTGTGTGTGTGTGTGTGTGTGTGTGTGTATTTATATATATGGGTATATAACACAGGGAAAACATTAGTCAAATTTAGACTAGTTCACAAAAATCAGCAACAGAAAGGAAATGTAAAGCTACCTCATCTATAAATATGTATCTGCATACTTATTGTATTAGTCTCTTCTCACACTGCTAATAAAGACATACCCAAGACTGGGTAATTTATAAAAGAAAGACGCTTCATTGACTCACAGTTCCACATGGCTGCGGAGGCCTCACAAGCATGCTAGAAGGCAAAGGAGGAGCAAAGTCACATCCTACATGGCGGCAGGAAAAAGAGCTTGTGTAAGGGAACTCCCCTTCATATAACCATTAGATCTCAGGAGACTTATTCACTATCATGAGAACAGCACAGGAAAGACCCACCCCCATGATTCAATTACCTCCACTGGGTGCCTCCCACAACATGTGGGAATTATGGGAGCTATAACTCAAGATGAGATTTGGGTGGGGACACAGCCAAACCTTATCACCTATACATGCCTCTATCTACAGAATTCCACTTTGCTGCATACAAAGCAATGCACTCAACTAACCAGTGGTCTTCTCATCACTTTTGAGTCAATGCCATGGAAATGTTTCAACTTGGTTAATTACTCATGTCTTGGGTAACTATATTAGCTATAAGATTGGCTAATGGCTTAAATTTCTCTACTGATTTAACAGAGGTTTAGTAATCAAAGAGAAGAAACCATGAAAAGTCCAGAAGCATCAATTTATAATAAATAATTAAAATCTAAATAATTAAATCATGGACTAAGCCCTCTACTCACAAGTAGTACTTTAATACTCCTGACAGTGACCGCTCTAAGCAAGAACTGGGTTCTGCCTAAATCAGTACTTGGAATTTACAAATCACAAAATAGTTGTATTTTGTTTAGCTCTCATAGAAAAGAAATCCCAAATCAATCACTCTAGCCCATTTATTTGAATGGGTGACCCTTGTAAGGCATGTCTCTGTTTCCAGGAGAACTATTGGTTAGATGTTCCTGGTTCACATATGCATACATCTTGGATCAACTGGGATAAGTCACCTACATGCTGCTTGAATAATAACTGATTCTCCATCCATCACCTGGTAAGTGTGAACCTGTTCGTTTTCCAAGCCCATTCATTCTCAGTCACTTGCACCAGATAAATAGATTGACACTGCAGAACTCCATTTCTGAAAGCAAAACAGTTACTTCAAATTAACATGTTGGTTTAGGGATTTATACTGAGCACTACATTCCAAGGTGATAGCAACCATGTTTTGTTGTTGTTGTTGTTTGCTTATTTTAATGGTGTTATTAAACATTGCTGAACTCCCCTCAACCTTTGTAAGCTAACTCACAATCCACAAATACACACATTCTTCAAAGAGGAAAACTATGACGACAATATTTCTGCACAAATTTAATTTTAAAGTATATCACAAATGAAAAAGAAATGAAATCTATTTTGCTTATAAATCTAGAGAATAAATGGAGAACACAAGTTGTATTTCAATGTTTAAACGGGAGCTAATTGAAACATTGATATAAAACTTATATTAATTATCTACATTCACCACTAGACATAAAAATGCATTACACATTGAAAGTCCTACTAAACAATCATTTTATAAAATATGGAGCAGGCTTGGGTAACTCACAATAAAATATTTTGTTGGTAATAATCATTGAATATAATCTGCTAAATACTAAATATGTTTTTATTTTACAATTTAGTCTGTATCAGGGTTTCTCCCCATTGGTAGTATTAGTATTTTGCACCAAATAATTCTTTGTTGGGAGTGTCCTGTGCATTGCAAAATGTTTAGCAGCATCCTTGGCTTCTGCATAGAAGATGACAGTAACGTGCCTCCTCCCAGGCATGACAGCCCAAAATGTTTCCAGATATTGCCAAATATCTCCCGGGGGTGCCAAGTCACCTCCAGCTGAAAACTACTGGCCTATTTGAATAAACAAACAACTGGAAGATCAAAGTTGGAAATCTACCAGCTAGGCAAATAATTAGTTAGTAGTTCATGAATTTATTCAACTTTTCCTGAGCCCATTTCATGGGCCAGGCACTGTGCAAAGAACAGATGGTATAAAAGTGACAAGACATTTTTCCCTCCCCTGTCCATAAAAGGCATACAGTTTACTGGAATAGGAAAGACAGCAAATGTTGCACACCCAGGCTTCCACTGCAGAAGGGCCAGGCTGGCATTTGGAGATACGGATGTCTTTGGGGCTTTCATGGGAAGCTGCTGAGGGCTCTTAAACTGGGGATCCTATGATCTGTCTAACCTGTATTTCAGAAAGCCTTGCCTGTCTCTGCTTCTCAATGAATGGGAAGAGGATAAGTCTGTAGTCACAGCCTGGTTATCAGGCTGTAATTATATCCCAGGGAATGAGTAAAGGAATAAAGAGATGGGACTAGATCCCTGAGAAATTACTGTGGGACAAGGAAGCATAATTAATGGGTGTTGCTTGGGAAAGGCTGAAGGAGAAGAAAGAACCAGGCAAGAATGCATCTTCCTGTCCTGGCTTTGGCAAGATGCAGATGGTGACCTCGGATAACCTTGAAAAGAAAAAGGGTCTGGATGGGGATTGTTGATGTGAATCTGAGGACTCAGGGGCCAGCTTTCTCTAAACCAAGAAAAGAAACAAAAAAACTCCAAAATATTTTCGCATTTACAAAACTAACATTTGAATCATTCAAATTACTGATATCCTTATGAATGAAAAATTCTCTTAAAAGTTAAATGTTTTAATAAATAAATAGAATTTACAAACCCATGAAGTGTCAGGTTTGCCCTCATTACAATTTTTTTAATGAACTTGGTAAAGTATTTTTATGTCTTTCATCTTAAATCCATTACCCAGTTGTATTAGGTTGGTGCAAAAGTCATTTTGCCATTAATGACAAAAACCACAATGACTTTTGCACCAACCTAACACGATTAATACAACCTAATACAACATTAGAAGTAATGGTAAAAACTGCAATTACTTTTCCATCAACCTAATACAACTAATACAACCTAATACAACATTGAGTAATGGCAAAAACTGCAATCACTTTTGCAGTGACCTAATATATTTTACGTTGGAATGACTGAGCTAATATGCTAAACTTTTAATTATGCATCATTCTCTTAAACATTGCTTTGATTAGCAAAATTAATACAATGCATCTGAGTACCATGGGTTCTCATAATTCATCATCTATATTCTTGATATTCAGCTTTGCTGGGTAAGGAACACCACTGTAAAAGGAATCATGCTTACTCAAACAACGGACTGATCTTCCTAAGCAAGTCAGTGTAGCTTCTCGGCAAGCAGGTGTTTTATCTGAGACCTGGTGTACAGATATACAGAGCAATTATTCTCTTTCTAATCCTTCCTGGAATTAAAGACCAAGTACATATTCTCCACATCTTGGGATCACACAGTCTGCAAATTACTTTACCCGAGTTACAAATTAGCAAATCTCCAACTCTGACTTGAATTTACAGCTCCCCTTTCTGGTTGATTCACTAGGATAATCTGACTCACAGATTTACTATTTAATTTTATTCTCAAATCTTTGCAGATAGTTTCTGTTAGAGAAACTACCACTTTTAGAAGCAAATAAATGACCTCAGATTGGACTCTATGTATCTCTCAAGGCTGTGCTTCAGTCTATTTCACAACCCAAACAACAGGCAAGGCCATACAGAATTAAATATTTTACAGGTTAAATATGAAGTGCCCAAGTAATTTAAAATGGTACTCTTTGAAGATTATTGCCCATAAATTGCTCTCCATCCATTCTGCTTTACATATCATGTGTAGATATAAATAAGATATATATGTAGAAGTAGGTATAGATGCAAAAATGGATATAGATATGAAAGACAGGTAGATACATGATAGATGATTCATAGACAGGTAGGTAGGTAGATACATAGGTAGGTAGGTAGGCAGATAGATAGTAGATGGATACACAGGCAAATAGATGAATTTATTTTTCCCTAGAAACTTGAAAGTACAGGTTCAGAAATAATAGAATATTCTTGGTTAAATTATTCCACTAATACTCATGTGTAAATTGAGTCCAATGTTCAACACAGTCATTACTGATTCATTTGATCTTTTATTCAACAATTATTTCTTGAGTTCCCACTGTGTACAAGTCACTATGATTGTAAAGGGGGCATAGCAAAGGGACAAAACAAAGCACCTCATGAATTGGACTTACAGTCTTGTGAGGGAAATCTACAACCACACAGAGACAAATGCTCTGAAGAAGAAAAAATAAAGCAAGGTAAGGCAAGATGGGTTGCTGTACTGAAGTGTATCAGACAAGGAAGTGCTGAGGGGTAGATGCTGTAAATGAAATGTTGGGTAGACTAAACTGCGACTGTTGACATACCCTTCTGATATGATTAGGGTTTGTGTCCCCACCCAAATCTCATCTTGAATTGTAATCCCCATACTACCCATAATTCCCACGTGTCAAGGGAGAGACTAGGTAGAGGTAATTGAATCATGAGGGTGGTGCTCCCATGCTGTTCTCCTGATAGTGAGTTCTCATGAGAATTGATAGTTTTACAAGAGGCTCTTCCCTCCTCTTGGCACTTCTCTCTCTCCTGCTGCCATGTGAGCAGGTCCAAGTTTGCTTCTCCTTCACCTTCTGCCATGATTATGTTTCCTGAGGCCTCCCCAGCCATGTGGAACTGTGAGTCAATAAAACCTCTCTCCTTTATAAATTACCCAGTCTCAGGCAGTATCTTTATAGCAGTGTGAAAATGAACTAATACACTTTCTCATAAGGGTTTCTGAAAATGAAAGCTTACATGGAGGCAAGATTGTTCCTTAGCACAACCATATACAAAATGTCTGCCCTCAGGGGTCTTCATATTTCCTTTCCTTATCCTTGGGTGATATTATCAACCGTCCTCCCTCTTCTAAACTCTATGCCTTCCACAACCTGTACTTGAGAGAATACAGGACAAACGCATTTTTTGGAGGAATTCTACCTTTGATGTCAAAGCACAGCATACTCTTGTGTTATATCACCTCATCTAATTCTTGGAGTAACCCTTGGAAAAAATGCCTTAGTTCCCAAAGTGCTGTTCCCACAGAGTGTTTGAATTGCTACAGCTCCAGTTGCAGCAGCAACAACACAAGCAAAATAAAGCAGTAATTAGCAACACAATAATGATGATACTTTTTATTAAGGCTTAATGCTTTACATGTAGTTTTGTCACTGAACCCTCACAGACGCCTCTGAGAAGAGGTATCATTATTATATACAGTTCACAGATGAGCTGAAGGATTAAAGCAATCTCATATGTTGCTCAAGGTCACATAGCAAACACATGTATAAACCAAATTGTGTTGCTGGGAAAATTGGCTAGCCATAAGTAGAAAGCTGAAACTGAATCCTTTCCTTACTCCTTATACGAAAATTAATTCAAGATGGATTAGAGACTTAAATGTTAGATCTAATACCATAAAAACCCTAGAAGAAAACCTAGGTAATACCATTCAGGACATAGGCATGGGCAAGGACATCATGTCTAAAACACCAAAAGCAACGGCAACAAAAGCCAAAATTGACAAATGGGATCTCATTAAACTAAAGAGCTTCTGCACAGCAAAAGAAACTACCATCAGAGTGAACAGGCAACCTACAGAATGGGAGAAAATTTTTGCAATCTACTCATCTGACAAAGGGCTAATATCCAGAACCTACAAAGAACTCAAACAAATTTACAAGAAAAAAACAAACAACCCCATCAAAAAGTGGGCAAAGGATATGAACAGACAGTTCTCAAAAGAAGACATTCATACAGCCAACAGACACATGAAAAAATGCTCATCATCACTGGCCATCAGAGAAATGCAAATCAAAACCACAATGAGATACCATCTCACACCAGTTAGAATGGCAATCATTACAAAGTCAGGAAACAACAGGTGCTGGAGAGGATGTGGAGAAATAGGAACACTTTTACACTGTTGGTGGGACTGTAAACTAGTTCAGCCATTATGGAAAACAGTATGGCGATTCCTCAAGGATCTAGCACTAGAAGTACCATATGACCCAGCCATCCCATTACTGGGTATATACCCAAAGGATTATAAATCATGCTGCTATAAAGACATATGCACATGTATGTTTATTGTGGCACTATTCACAATAGCAAAGACTTGGAATCAACCCAAATGTCCATCAGTGACAGACTGGATTAAGAAAATGTGGCACATATACACCATGGAACACTATGCAGCCATAAAAAAGGATGAGTTTGTGTCCTTTGTAGCGACATGGATGCAGCTGGAAACCATCATTCTCAGCAAACTATCGCAAGAACAGAAAACCAAACACCGCATGTTCTCACTCATAGGTGGGAACTGAACAATGAGATCACTTGGACTTGGGAAGGGGAACATCATATACCAGGGCCTATCATAGGGAGGGGGGAGGCGGGAGGGATTGCATTGGGAGTTATACCTGATGTAAATGACCAGTTGATGGGTGCAGCACACCAACATGGCACAAGTATACATATGTAACAAACCTGCACGTTATCCACATGTACCCTAGAACTTAAAGTATAATAAAAAAATAAAAAATAAAAAATAAAAAAAAACATAAAAAAAAATTGTGAATGTAGGTCAGAATCAGAATCCAAATTCTTAACTACTACAGCATCAAAAATGAAACCAGACAGGATACGCTCAGAATTATTGAACTTCAAACCCCACTAAAGAAGCAGAGAAAGCTATTAGAGCAAACTTATTTACAACATCTTGGAATTATACAGCACATATACAGGTGTAGATGATAACACCAAAAAGTCTAAGGCACTAGTGAAATTCCAAGGCTGAGTTGAGTCTTCTTCGACACTTTCTTGCTATTTTGAAGCACCTTCAAGGTTGCCTAATTTATCAACTGTAACATTTCTCACTGTAGATATTGTGCATGATCTTCAGTAAAGGTTCAATATTTACCAGTAAAATATTTAAAAATAATATTGTTATTTTATATGAGTCCTGAGAATAACTCAAAATGCAGATGAAATAATTCCTTCCCTTTCACCAATAATAAATGCTAAGATTTCAGAAGACACTTGGTTAAATAGAAATAAAATGCAGTAGATATTTTTCAATGCTATGCTGAAATTAACTGTGCAGAAATTATAATCTTTGAATTCATATTTATATTCCTAATCTTTCCTAGAGGTATATTATGTACACATACACAGACACACACAAGAAGTACTGGTCACCCTCTCCCAAATGAACTTGGTTCTCCAGTTTCTAGTAAAATAGTGTTATACAATTCTGGGCTAAAGACAACTTATTAAAGTTTTCCCAGTGTAGGGATTCTTAGAGATTTTAATATACTAAGTTCAATTTGGAATCATCAAGGACAGAATAAAGTATACCCGGTTTCCCAACCTTATGTGATGTTGTTTTTTTTTTTTTTCTCCCAAACATTACATTGTACTGTTTTCTGGCATGTCGAACAGTTGATAGGCTGTGATATCATTCAACTTCCTTTTTATTGACCAAAAAGCTTCATATACATATAAATATGCAACACTTCTAGGGTTACCAGATTTCACAAGTAAAAATAGAGAATGTCACAGTACTTTAAAATTCAGGTAAATGACAGATCTCTATTTAGTAAATGTGTGTCCAGTTTATCTGGAGTTCAAATTTAACTGGGCATTCTGCATTGTATCTGGTAATCCTAAACATTTTCGAAGAAAAGGTGAAAGAGCCATGTCATTCAGTGCGTGATAATAGAAACTTAACATCTTGAGTTGATGTAGACAGATCCCCGTACATCAACAATATTTTGAAAATTTACCTACCTATTCTTAGCCCCTAGTTTCATTCAACTGTGTCCTTTATGTATACATTACTTTAAAATATATAATGTTGCCAGTTTTTAAATTCTTTTCATTGATTTCCCTGAGTTGTATCCCTACATGATAAGGAATCAACCATAAAGGTATTTACTGGCTAATAGTGAACTAGGAAGTAGGTACTCAAGAAAGTTTTTTTTTTTTCCCCCACTGGAAAATTGTTCTTTAGAGGAACAAGCAATAACTGATAAAGGCCAAAAAAATTAGTCATTGGATATTCTCAGATGTATATGATGGTTTCCACTGTAGGCATTATTAACATTTTCTCAGAGTTTTCTTTTTCTCACAGTGACTAACACATCATTATTTTTCTTAAGTAACGAAAAGCTGGGAACCCTGCCAAAAGTTATCTTAACACATGCTATTTTATCATTTCAGTGAATTCTATCATTTTTCACATCCTGGTAATTCTATTTCAGAGGTGGAATGCATGCTGAGTATGGCAGGCTGCTGTTACAAAAATAGACCCGAGAAACACATTAACCTGATAACTCCTCCCATCCTGGGGACCTGGGATGCTGCTGTGTGCCTTGCCTGTGGTGGGATTTTCTGGGAATCCACTGTTTTCTATTTTGTGATTCACTTCAACTCACCTTTTCACTCACGCCCAACGTCAAATTACCTGTAAGGAATCATTAAACTCTTCGTTTCCTGTAGGGAAGATTAACTAATTGTGAATATTCGTGAACTGGGGCAGGGGTTGTGGTGCGAGAACTACAAGTTCTCATTAGTTGCTTCTTCCTGAATTGAACCATTATAGCATTCCCAAAGGACTCCCAACAGCCTAAAGGGGCACACTTATTTTTAAACGTTTGCTGAAAAAAAACAACACTGTAGTTGATACTCGTCTAATCTTTCTTCAAATAAATTGAGACCTGAATCCAACCCTCCTGGATATATGATATCTTCAGTTCTATTACTTTGTTTCTTTGACATACCAGAAAATTTCCAACAAAAGGAAAATCTTGGCTTTTCATAGTTCAGTGCTCATGAGTCCAAATGAATTATCTTTCTCAATAGCAGGGGATTAATAAAATATGCAAAGCATCCCAAATTGGCCTAGACACTGGGAATAACGTTATTTATCCTATGCCCACGTTCCTTCCAGTGAGGAAGGCGGAACGATGAATAATGTGCATATTCCCAGCTGCTCGTCACTGTCCTTAGGAGTAGACTAAGAGGAACATCATTTCTCAGAAAAAGCCTCCAAGTGTGCAGAGTTGGAGGCGACAGCTATTTTTCATTCTGAGTTTTGCTCATAACAAAGGGCAGTTATTCTTCTACTGTAAAAGGAAGCTCACTCTAGGTAAAGTCACCTTTGGTAGAAGCTTTTATTTCCCAGTCCTTGCCAGATCAAAGTCCGTACTGTGAAGACCCACCCTACCGGCAGACAGCAAGGTAACCCTGTGTGTGGAGGGCACGGAATCTCCACAAGGGGGAGGGGGAGGGAGAGAAACAAAAGTCCAACTGACAAAGTTTGAATGGCCCAGAGATACAGGCACAGTTGGAACTATTCAATTAGAACACTGAGTGGGTATTCATTTGCTTTCTTTATTTGTTCTGAAAATTACTAGGATGTTTTCATTAGCTGTCCTGTAAAATTGGTGACAAGAGCCTATTTGAGAGAATTCTAATCTGAGAAGCCCCTCTTAAGTGTGAGTTATATTGGAGACTTATGGCCTGAAAAATAAAGAGTCCTCTTTTCTTTCTACATAATTATGTTTGCAAGGCGTGAGGCACAGGGGCACAGTGTGTAGACTTTCAAAGCACAGAGATGAACTTCTAGAATATGCAGGTAGAGAGAAACGTCTACCAGAATCTTTGAATTAGAAAATATGATATATATGAGAATGGGGTGCAGGCCATAAGAACAGCTATTAAATCCCTTATGAAACTGGAGAGGAAGGAAGTAGCATTTCTTTGCTTAAAGAGCTGACAAGACTGGTGAAGCTGAAGCTCATGTTTTTGGCAAAGTGTATGGGTTTTTGATCCTTAAGAAGCAGAAAGAATTTACTCAGGCTAACAAATTACCAATCTTTGATGTGTCTGCAATGTTATTTTTTCCTATAAACTTAGAATTTAAAAGGTCTTTTTTTTCCCCTGAATCTGAAGTCCAAGAATCTGGAGTCTATATTAAAAGACATACCATTATTTTGCATTAATATTAATTTGGTTGCATTCAATAAATATTCAACTGCAAACCTGATCCTTCATATGATCTGAAAAAAATATGTACAAGTCATGGCAATCTTTTTTTTGAGACAGAGTTTTGCTCTTGTTGCCCAGGCTGGAATGCAATGGCGCTATTGGCTCACCACAACCTCCACCTCCTGGGTTCGAGCAATTCTCTGACACAGTCTCCTGAGAAGCTGGGATTACAGGCATGCACCACCACACCCAGCTAATTTTGTACTTTTAGTAGAGACAGGGTTTCTCCATGTTGGTCAGGCTGGTCTCGAACTCCCGACTTCAGGTGATCTGCCCGCCTCGGCCTCCCAAAGTGCTGAGATTACAGGCGTGAGCCATTGCGCCCAGCTGGCAATCTTTAATACTAAAAGAAATAAGTCTGTTTTGGCCTGACCATACTAGTTCCAAACTAAATTTTGTATGTAAAAATGAGAGGTTGACATTTATACAAAATATATTAAAATATGTTCTATCAGTTATAGCTACACATATATAATGGTTACATATTATGGTTACATATGTATATATATTGACATATGCTGATACATATACATATAAAATGTATCTATGTCTCTAGCTAGCTAGCTACAGTTAAGCTGTAAGTACAACAATATCAACAGCAAACTGTCTCATGCATTTTTTCCAAGACTAAATACTTCATTACAAAAATGATTGAGATGGGCCAATATTTGGCTTATGTTTATTTCATTTTGAGCATTTGGTTCTTCTCAGATTTATAAACTTGTGTCCTCAAAATATTTATAACTGGGACAAATAATTTTATGGAGTTTAAGTATATAAATATATGGATACTGCTTTAGAATCCAAAATCCCTCCTTCTGGGGTAAAACTATGACAGTAGGTTCAACCAGAAGGTTTATTGTAGCAAAAATACTAGAGAAAAGCTGCAAGTAATCCCAATAGGAAAGCAATTGTAGCATAGGGAACCTTTGCCTTTACCTTATAACTTGCATAGCAGTGTGGAACCCTTAAATCATGCTTACACCATTTGCCCCATGCTCATCTTTGAGATCATCAGAAAACCTGGAGATAGGTTATATGAAAAGAATCTTTAAAAATCATCATATGGGGGTGTGGCATCACTAATTACTCCCTTTTGACTATAAAGTACAAAGTGCTAATGCTACCTCTCCCCAAATATTTACATTTTAACAATGACCCCAAGTACCTGAACACAGGAGGGTGTATTCTGGGCAGCTCCCTACAACATAAGAGATTTTCCTAATATTAAAAGGGGCTGCACCTGGAAGCAGAAGGTAGGTTGCTCCCTGTGTGAGTTCTCAAGGTTTTGTCTCTCAATTCCAAATGCACCCTTCTTTGCTCTGCTTCCCCATGCCCAGAGCTGAAACCTTTGAACATTTCTCCTTTGGCATCAGGCACATGTCAAGTTTTGTCAGCAGACACTATGAGAGGGCTTTCCCAGGAAGAAAGAGGCTTCCTCTCCTGGTTCTGGTTCTTCCTTTGTTCCTGTGATATGACTTCAAGGGGGTGTGCATGGGACACCCAGTAGTCCCCCTCCAGCAGCTTTTGTTTTTTGGATCTCTGTGTACCAGCCTCAACCCACTAACTGTAGACCAGCTCTCCTCTGGGACAACCCAGTAAACCTAACCCCTTTCCCCCAGTCCACCCCCTTCCTTGGCAGACTGCAACCTCAGCCTCTCCGATGAGGTCTAAATCCCAACCCTGGGGCAGGGCCACCATTCCAAGTTTATTTCCTCCTTCAGTATTTTTCCCCAGTTCTACGGTATTCTTTAGAGTCCTCTTTGATCTCTTCTTAGCAGTAGTCTTTGTTGGTAGTTAGTAATTCTGTTTGTTTAATTTCCCCTCTTCAAATTTCTGGATTACTGGTTTGATGTTTGCCTCCTGCTGGGAGTTTGTTGGATAATATTCCCAAAATTCATTCCATTGCACTCATTCAAAAGTCCACATTACCAAAAAAAAAAAAAAAAAAATCTGTATTTTAGAAGAAGAAACTCTTCCCAAATGGAATTTTTTAAAATACTAGAGCTCCCTTAAGTAATTCCATTAAGGCAAGTTCATCATTTCATAGGATTCTCTCAAATAAAACCAACAATATGGAGTTTACTGAAGGTTTCATAGGGAGATGAGGAAAGTTACACTACATAGAAATTTCTTCTTTTCTTCCTAGTATATTAGTCTGCTTTCATGCTGTTATGAATAACTTCCTGACACTGGGTAATTATAAAGGAAAGAGGTTTAACTGACTCACAGGTCCACATGGCTGGGTAGGCCTCAGGAAACTTGCAATCATGGCGGAAGGCAAAGCAGGTACGTTTTACATGGTGGGAGGGGAGAGAGAGAGTGAGCAAAAGCAGGAAAAACTGCCTCATAAAACTATCAGATCTCGTGAGAACTCACTCACTATAATGGGAACAGCATGGGGGAAACTTCCCCCAGGATCCAAGCACCTCCCACCTGTTCCCTCCAGAGTTTCATACTGTGTCATTTTTCCCTCATGCAAATGTTTAGAAAGATTCCATGTTTTTCTAAAGCTCATTAACTACTTGCCAGTGTCATAGTCTAAAAAAATACATCAGATCTCATATGGTGTACCTAGGGGCCATCTTCTCCTTTTTCACAAAAACAAGTCATGTTCAATGCTATTTCCCAGAAAGAGGTACAGCATTAGAAAAGACAAGGTCCTTATGCTCATAGTATACCTACCAATGACAGAAATCTACAATAAATACAAGAATAAGTTACTTGAGTAGTGCAGCTCAAGATGGGTTTGAATGTCTCAGCAGGCACTGGAATTTGCAGTCCTGCAGGCCAGGTTAAATTGCCTCAATTTGTTCCAAGTGCCAAACAAAGTCCTCAAAGGCTTTAAAAACAGGTGAGATTTTTATCCAATGTAGTTATTTATTTATTTTAGGGACTGCTTTGCCTGCTGGTTGGAAAATGATTTGTAGGGAAGCAGGAGGAAATTGGGGGGCAGGTTAGGAAGTTGTCACTGGGTCTAGGCAACAAATGAAGGAGGTGTGAATTAGATATGGTAGCGATTACAAAAACTGTGTCAGCCAGGTGCAGTGGCTCACGTCTATAATCCCTGCACTTTAGAAGGCTGAGGCAGGCGAATCACGAGGTCAGGAGTTTGAGACCATCCTGGCCAACATGGTGAAACCTCATCTCTACTAAAAACACAAAAATTAGCTGGGCGTGGTGGCACGTTCCTGTAATTCTAGCTACTTGGGAGGCTGAGGCAGGAGAATTGCTTGAACTGGGACCAGGGAGTGAGCTGAGATAGCGCCACTGCACTCCAGCCTAGGCTACAGAGAGAGACTCCGTCTCAAACAAACAAACAACAACAACAACAACAAAAAAAACTGTGTCTACTGGGACACACTTGAGAGATGGGAGCAAACAGCACTTGGGGGTTGAAGGAAGAAGATGACAGAATGACTCTGAAATGTTTGGCTTGAGAACCTGGGTGGAAAATGGTACCATTTATTAAGATCTGGGAAACTGTGAAAGGAGTTTTGTTTTAGGTAAAATTCAGTGATCAGTTTGTGACACCAATTTGGGACATATCTAAGCAAAAATGTCAAAAAAGATAGATATGAGCTCAAAGGAGATACCTATCCTAACAATAAACACAGACATTATTAAGTCATAATTGTCACTTAATGTGAGGAGAATGAATGAGCTAGCTTACGAAAAGATAGCAGGAACAAAGAGAACACTGGCTCAGACAGGCAAACCACACACAAAAGCTGGAAGGAAGACGTTATGGCTACAGCATAACCTCCTTGTACATTTTGAGTGTTAAATCCAGTTAGATGGAATCCCTTTCATCTCTTACCACTTAACGAGCATTTCCCTCCTGCAGTACTTCTCAATTTTGGCTGCATATGAGATTTATCTAGGTACTTTGAAATAATTCTGCTACCTGGGTCTCTCGTCTCCAGATATTTTGCTTTAATTGGTCTACCCAGGTGATTCTAATGTTCCCCAAGGGTTGAGAACCATTGTTGGAAGCTGTGAACTTCAAGAAGAGACCCTTCTTAGATAAAGTCAACTGCTATCTGGCCAAAGGTATATATATTGCTCCGCTATTATTCCAATACATTAATGCTCTTAAAGTGCCCCCTAACCTCTCGAAATGTCAGAAAGTTTTATTAGCAAATGAATTTAGTTTAATGATTCCAAATTCTGATCCACAAAGGCAACACCTTTTTCATTTTCTCAGAATAGTTTTAATTTGAAATGGCAAATGTGATGATATGACACATAAAGGGTGCTATCAGAATCCAAACAAGGGATACTAGCTCAGAGTGGTAGAGTTAAGAGTGTTTGCCTGAGGATAATAGTGCCTGGGCTACTTGAAGGATTGTGGGGATTATTCAGTTGAGGAAGGATGAGAGGTGAATTTCAAAGAAAATGGAACCATTTGGGAAACTGAATGGAGACTTCAAATAGCCTATTCTATGAGGAGAATTAAAATCTGGGTTTCTTCAAAACATGGAGACAGCCATGGAGAATGCCAAGAAGGAGAAAAGGGAAGACAGATGGAGCTCTGTGCATCACTAAACACCTCAGATGCAAGCTAGGGGCCTGCTCTTTATTCTCTAGTTAATGAGAACCAACACAAGAGTTTCATATTTCTGATTGGGACAGATTACTAATCACTACATACAGCATGGGTTTAAGGCAGTCAAAAGTATATTCAACGAAGCCAGCTAGTCTAATAAGGGCCTCCAGATGAAAGATGATAATGACTTATACTAAAGCAGGGTGAGAGGCGCTATGAGTCAGATCAGATCTGGGAAACAGTTAAGAGGTAAAAAGCACTTCAATGGATGGCTGATTGGACGTGGAGGTACAGGGAAGACAGAACAACTGTGTTTTCTAGATCAGACACAAAGGCAACAGAGTGCCTTTAATTTAGGTAATGGAAGAATTCACTGGATGCCTGAAATGCAACAGATACCTGTGTCCATCAGAGAGCTGACATCTGTACTAGGTTCCGGTGGCAGCTGCAGCAAATCATCACAAAGTTAGTGTCTCAGCACAACACAAAGGTCTAGAAATGAAAAGTCCAAATGGGCCTCATGGGGCCAGCATGGTGGTACCAGTAGGGCTGTGTTCCTTTAGGGAGGCTCTAAGGGAGAATCCGTTTCCTTGCCTTTCCAACTTCTTAAGGCTGTCTACCTTCCCTGGCTCACCACCCCTTCTTCTGTCTTCAATAGCAGCAATGACTTGCCAATTTCATCTCATATTGCATCACTCTGACCCCCTTTCTGACCCTCTCATCCACATTTAAAGATCTTCATAATTGCATTGTGTCCATTTTAATAATCCAGAATAAGCTCCTTATTTTGCAGTTGGCTGATTTACAGTCTCAATGCCACTGGTAACCTTCCTTCCCCTTTGCCATCTAAAGTAACATCTTCACAGATTCCAGGAATTAGCAAGTGGACATCTCTGGGGAGGACGTCATTATTCTGCCTACCAGAGTATCTGAAACATGGGGTAGCTATGAGGTCTCGGGCATCAAATTTGTAACTCCACAGCATATTATGCATAACAAAAATGATGCAGAAACCAAGCCTGCCCAGAAGAATGAGGGGAATACAGACAGTGTTTTTGGATGAATGTTTAGGGTGCAGGAGGAAGACGAGTCTACAAAGAAAGTGAGAAAGAGTGATTGGTGGAGAAAAAGGAGCCAGAAGAAAGTAGCAGAAGTAAGATGTAACATCAAAGATGTGAATTCTGGTTTTAAGCTGGGGAAAAGTCTGTTCCTGAAAAATTCCCAATATGTTGAAAATAATGTTCAAAGAGCCCTGGAGGTAATGTCTCCTAATTTTGAGTTATAGCTAAGACACATACAACATTCCTATCTCTTTTTTGTGTGTATATCATAAAAAAATGTTATCCTCCCATGGCAAACATACATACATCACTTCACATTTCTCCTCAGGTCCGAAACACATCTAAAACCTTGTGCCCATAAATGGAGTGTCTGACTGAGAAGAACTATTCCGCATAAGAACTTTCCATGGGTTTGTTATGGCTAGATGCAGTCAACTTAAAACCAAAAACCTCCTTTGTGTTTTCATTTAGATTAATGCAGCTCATTCCTGTGAAATGTCTGTATTTCAAGATGAATAATCAATTCTGCTCAACTCTCACAAATGTTTTTGTCATATAAGGAAAGTATCAGTAGTAGTTTGAATTACTAACTCTTTTTTGGGAGGGGGGTTATCATTTTTGTTTTGTTCTTTAAGTTTGCTTTTGCCTTAAGTCATTAAATATCTAGGTAATTTGACAATGCTCTTGTAATATGCAGTCCATACACAAAAATGCAGGGTTGATGTGGGGCTCGCTCATGGATTGAAAAGCCAAAGATAAAACTGACTATGAGAATAAATTTGATTTCAACAGCTTTGGCCAGGGAAACATTTACTGTGCTGAGAAACTCAAGGAAGAGGTAAGGTTTTTATTAGATGTATTTTTTATCACTTTTTAAAGATAGGTAGGATAATACACATTACACATAGGTATAGGTAATAGATATAGGAAATAGGTAAAGGAAATATGCTAAAAAACTCAAGGAAGAATCTAGGTTTTTATTAGATTTTAAAAGATAGGATGATACAGGCTATATATAGGTATAAGAAATATAGATTATATATATATGTGTATATATATAGTTATACACACACACGCACACACACACTGTTGACCCTTGAACAACATGGGTGTTTGGGGACACTGACCCCTTGTGCAGTTGAAAGTGTGCACATAACTTTTGATTCCCCCAAAAACTTAACTACTAATAGCCTACTGTAGACAGGAAGCCTTACTGATAACATGAACAGTAAATTAACACATATTTGTATGTTAAATGTATTACACATATTATTATTCCTATAATAAAGTAAGCTAGAGAAAACAAAATGTTATTAAGAAAATCATGTGGAAGAGAAAGTATATTTACTATTCATTAAGTGGAAGTGGATCATCAAAAAGATGATGTATCATAAAGATCTTCATCATAAAGGTCCTCATCCTCATTGAGGAGGTTGAGGAGGAGGAGAAAGAGAAAGGTTTGGTCTTGCTTTCTTAGGGGATGCCAGAAGTGGAAGAAACTCTGTGTATAAGTGGACCCTCATGCAGTTCAAACCCATGTGTTAAATGGTCAATTGTATATATATGGAAAAAGACACACACACAGAGAGAGAGAGAGAGAGAGATTTCTTAATAATATATTTGCCCTAGGCAGAATTCTAAGAGGCCCCTGTGTTGTAAGGACTTTTACATTCCTCTCCCCTTGAGTGTGGGCAGGATCTCTGACTTGCTTCTAACAAAAAGAATAAGTCAAAGATGATGGAATACCACTCTGCTGATTACACTATGTAAGACTTAGCTGACTGACTTGAGACTGCTTAGAGTCTCAGAGGCAGCAAACTTATGTGGTGTGAACTGCAGATGGAGAGAGGCACGTCCCAGAGGGCTGCAGGCAGCTACTAGGTTCCGAAGGTGGCCTCCAGCCAAGAGCCAGTGGAAAGCCAGAGTCCTTGTTCACTCAGTCCCAAGAAGATGAATTCTGCCAACAACCTGAACTTGATTCCTCTAATCAAGCCTCAAAGGTGAGAATAGAACCCAGCTGACACGTTGACTACAGCAAGTAAGGCTGTGCAGTGAACCCTAAGCCACGCCCATATTCTCAGATCACAAGAGCTATGAGGTGATACACATTTGCTGTTTTCAACCAGTAAGTTTGTGACAATCTGTTATGTGGTATAGAAAACTAATACAAGATAATTTTAGAATAAATTTCCCTTACATTTTTGTTACAAAGAAAAAAAATATGTTTGGTAAAACAGTTATCTAAAATTAACCACTTTTTTCTCTCTTATATGAATAAAAATTTGATAACCTAATACATTTTTTTCTAATAATTTTTTTTGTCTAAGTTTGGAGATGGGAAATTGTGCAGAGTTTAAATGCTGTTCCCAAATCTACTCTTGATAATTAAATCTCTGGACCTAGAATCTCAATGTAGTGACCAATCCCTTATCTTGAATTTCTGCAGTTTAGTTTCTTAAGCATAAAACAACCACTAATTATAGGGTATTGGATTACTGAATCATGATAAAGGTATTTATCAAGGCAGGTGTAATTTAAATATTTTATTTTATTTCATATATATGGAATATTTTCTACTAACATCAGTATTTTAAACATTTTTATTCAATTATGTATTTACCATCTTAAACAAATACAGTTGCCAAGAAGAGTCAGGAGGCAGGAGACAAGAAAGAAAAGGTACTCCTGCCACTAAGTTACTTTATGCAGGTACTTATGCCACTAAGTTACTTTACCAAGGTACTTAGGCCACTAAGTTACTTTATCAAGGTATTCATGCCACTAAGTTACTTTACCAAGAACCACAGGCCACTAAGTTACTTTATCAAGGTACTCATGCCACTAAGTAGTTATACTTTATCTCTAATAAGGTTGTAATTCATTGATGATTTTCTTCTCACTCAGAGGTTGAATTCATTTTTTATTATTCTTTCTTTTTCTCCGATTCTACATAGTTGCCATTTATAAGACAGACCCTATCAAAATCTCTCTCTCTCTCCAACTCCCAGATGGGTAGTAGCTTACTGTCTCTAGAGTATCAGGTGAAGGGTAACACAAGTTCTCTATTAGTAGTATAGAGTTAGCAACAATAATATGTGACCCCCCAAAATTGCATGGCTCAAACACAGTTGTTTATTTCCTCCTCATGGAAAAGCCCCAGGCAGGAAATCAAGTTTGCAGGTGTATTTCTTTCCTATTGATAGTATGACAAATTACAACAAACACAGTGGCTAAAAACAAGACACATTTATTCTCTTGTGGTTCTGGAGACCAGAAGGTCTAAATAAGGTTCACCCAAATAAAGTTAAGGTGCTAGAAAATCTAGTTTCTCTGGAGTCTCTGCAGGGAGAATCCGTTTCCTCGGGTTTTTCAGATTCTCATGGCTTCCAACATTCCTCCATTTCTGGCCCCTTCCTCCACCTTCAAAGCACATCCTTTCAATCTCTACTTCCATTGTCTGATGACCTTCTCTGCCCTCTGAACTCCCAGCCTCCTTCTTTCCATTATAAACATGCTTGTGATTACACTGGACTCACCTAAATAATCCAAGATATGTCCTAATCTCAAAATCCTTAGTTTATGACATTTGCCAAATCCCTTTATGCTGTGTAAGGTAATGTATTCACCAGTTGGGGGGATCAGGACATCTTTGGGGGACCTTATTCAGACACAGCGGAAAACTGTGTTCAGTCAGGGTCCCACACTAATGACTGTTCTCCTGTGTAGGTTACTCATTCTCTGGGATCTCATGGTTCTCTCTTTTATGAACAGAAAAGAAATGAACAAGAAAGAGGAAATGGGCCGGGCATGGTGGCCCATGCCTGTAATCTCAACACTTTGGGAGGCCAAGGTCAGCAGATCACCTGAGGTCAGGAGTTCGAGACCAGCCTGACCAACATGGTGAAACTCCTTCTGTACTAAAAATACAAAAAATTAGCCAGGCATGGTGGTGCATGCCTATAATCCCAGCTACTTGGGAGGCTGAGGCAAAAGAATCACTTGAACCCAGGAGGC
>NW_012098188.1:90534-104773 GCF_000951045.1 Mandrillus leucophaeus
TATGACATTTGCCAAATCCCTTTATGCTGTGTAAGGTAATGTATTCACCAGTTGGGGGGATAGGACATCTTTGGGGGACCTTATTCAGACACAGCATACACATCTAGATGTGTATAAGAGACAGACTCCAGCCTGCGTGACAGAGTGAGACTGAGTCTCAAAAAAAAAAAAAAAAAAAAAGAACAAGAAAGAGAAAATGTAGGTCTATTCTATGAGCTGGGGCTAAAGGTAGTGTGTATCTATACACACTCCTTCAGACATTCCATTAGAGAGAACAAAGTTCTCGGTGGCTACATATCACAGCAAGGAGGCCACAGACACATAACCTAGAATGAGAGAAAGGACTTGGTGGAAAGTGTCCTCAGGGACACTAGACATCTTCCCTGCCACTTTCCTGTCAAAGCAGTGGGGCACCACTTCTGAAACTCTAATAAAAATACCCCTTGGTGTGAAAGACAGTGAAGACAGAAGCCCAAGGAGCCACAGGTATTCACAGGAGCCACAGCTATAAGAGGTGTATTTTTCTTTATTCAATGTTAAAAACATTTCATCACTATTTTGACATTGAAACAAGCAGGAAAGATGAATCATGATGTCTCATTCCAATGTATCCTTTTGGTGTTAAACACAATTTCAAAGAACAGTTTCAATTTATGGTGGGCTCTTGTGGGGTTAAGTTCAGGGAGAGAAAGTGAATCACACATGTCTGCAGGCTTGGGAAGCACTCAAGATCTCTCCTAAAGGAAGCTTCCTGGAAATTGCACATCCATGTGCTCATGACAAGGAGGAAAAAGTGTTAACTCATCACTAAGATACTGACTTGTAAATAAGCCTTCGGTTTGCTGCCATTTAGTAAAATGTTGAACTTTTGGCTTCAGAGGATATGGGCTGATATGGTTTGGCTCTGTGTCCCCACCCAAGTCTCATGTAGAATTGCAATCCTCATAATCCCCACATGTCAAGGGAGGGACCTGGTAGGAGGTGACTGGATCACGAAGGCAGCTTCCTCCAAGCTGTTCTTGTGACAGTGAATGAGTTCTCATGAAATCTGATGGTTTTTTTTTTTTTTTTTTTTTGAGACGGAGTCTCGCTCTGTCGCCCAGGCTGGAGTGCAATGGCCAGATCTCAGCTCACTGCAAGCTCCGCCTCCCGGGTTCCCGCCATTCTCCTGCCTCAGCCTCCCGAGTAGCTGGGACCACAGGCGCCGCCACCTCGCCCGGCTAATTTTTTGTGTTTTTAGTAGAGACGGGGTTTCGCCGTGTTAGCCAGGATGGTCTCGATCTCCTGACCTTGTGATCCGCCCGTCTCGACCTCCCAAAGTGCTGGGATTACAGGCTTGAGCCACCGCACCTGGCCAGAAATCTGATGGTTTTATAAGTGTTTGACATTTCCTCCTACACACACTCCCTCTCTCACCTGCTGCCATGTAAGATGTGCCTGCTTCCCCTTCCATCATGATAATAAGTTTCCCAAGGCCTCTTCAGCCATGTGGAACTGTGAGTCAATTAAACCCCTTTCCTTTATAAATTACCTGGTCTCGGGTAGTATCCTTATAGTAGTGTGAAAATGAATTAATACATGGGCTTTTTACAAAAGGTGCTATAAGAAAGCTCAAAGTAGGTGATAGGTTTTAGTGCATTTGGAAGACTTTTAAAATTTTTATTTTTATTAATATTAAGGCAGGCACAGGGAGACAATTACTGCATGATCTCATATGTGGAAGCTATAAAAGTTGAACTCATTGAAAGGGAGAGTAGAACTGTGGGTACCAGATGATGGCATGGGGGGATAAGGAGAGGGAATGGGGAGTTATTAGTCAAAGGGTACAATGTTTCAGAAAGACACGAGGAATACATCTTGAGATCTATGGTATCACACGGTGACTACAGTCAGTACTAATATATATTCCAAATAACTAAGAGTAAATTTCAAATGTTTCACCTCAAAAAACATTGAAAGAGGTGACAGATATATTAACTAATTTGATTTCACCATTTCATATTGTTTACATATGTGAAAACGTCACATTGTACCTTACTGGGAAGACTTTTAAAACCAAGGGAAAATCTGTGGTCCTTGAGTTCATGAAAATGGGGCATTACTGATTGTGAAAATTCATAAATTGTCTTGTCAAAGACCAGCCCTGTCAAAGACTAAGACTGGTCTTTGATCCCAAAGATTAACTGGGATTATGTCAATCAAAAATTGATTAATCAAGAAGAACACACTGTGTATTCAAAACTGCGCTTAAGATCTGTGCGAGTTTTAGATACGCCTTTCCTTGGGTATACCTGGGTCAGAGAAGTGACCAATATGTACATTTTTTCAGAGCATGAAGCAAAGAGAATGAAACGTGGAAAACTATCAGTCACTCATGGCTATACCAACCTATGGAAACCACCTATGTAATGTGGCTTGGTGGTTTCAAAAAGTACCCCAGGCCCCAAATTTCTCATCATCACCCAGTCTCAGTGTCTGATATTTTCACTGGCAATTTATTGAATTTATTTAGTAAAAATTCCAACTAGAATGGAACTAACCCATTTGAGAGAGAATATATGAATTCATTATCAGATGTTGAGTTTAGAATGAATGGTTTCTCTGAGTGGCTAAGTCCCAAATTAAACTAGTCATTAGTTAAAGCCATGATAACATCAGACAGAATAGAGACATTTTGTTTTCTGGGATATACCTCAGTCACTGGATCAAAAGGAAACAGCATAAATATTTTCATTGAGCAGTTCATTTGTGTAAGGCAATTTGTTAGATACCAGGTAGACTGCAATGATGAATATTACAGCATGCACACTTTACAGAGTAGCCCTCTGCAGATGCAGGTGAACACATAATGGGACAGGGTACAGGGTAGATTTTGATGATGCTGTAATTCAGTTAAAGGCAAAAGGTGGCCAGGTGTGGTGGCTCACACCTGTAATGCCAACACTTTGGGAGGCTGAGGCAGGCAGATCACTTGAGGTCAGGAGTTCGAGACCAGCCTGGTCAATATGGTGAAACCCCATCTCTACTAAAAATACAAAAATTAGCCAGGCATGGTGGTGGGTGCCTGTAATCCCAGCTACTTGAGAGGCTGAAGCAGAAGGATCACTTGAACTTGGGAGGTGGAGATTGCAGTAAACTGGGATAGTGCCACGGCACTCCAACCTGGGCGACAGAGTGAGATTCCATCTCAAAAAAAAAAAAAAAAAAAAAAGTGAGGAAGAGTTGTGATTGACTGATGACTGTATATAGAAATGGGGCTTGAGCAGGCCCTGAAAAGGTGTTGCCCTACTGGAAGGAAGTCTCCTAAGTAGGAACTTGTTAGGTATAATTGTAGAGCGGACAGATTTCTATAAGGCTGGTATGCTGGGGATGGGACAGGAGGATGCAGAATGAGGCTAAAGTACAGGCTAAGGCTGGTCTGCAGAATCAACGCCAAGTTGAACGTTTCAGTCTTGCTCTCCAGGCAATGAGAAACAATGAAAGGGCTGAGCTCTCAGAAGGTCACTTTTTGGGTTCTACTCAAGGTGGATTAGAGTGGGGAAAGACTGCAGTGGAGACAACAGCCAGAAAGCTGATGTGACCACTCTAGAGAGAAGTTATAAAGTGTGGGCAGTATATTAGGGTTCTCCAGAGGGACAGAACCAATAGGATCTCTGTATATATAAAAGGGAGTTCATTAGGGATAATTGGCTTCCATGATCACAAGGCAAAGTCCCACGATAGGCCATCTGCAACGTGGGGAAGAAAGAAGCCAACAGTATCTCAGTCCGAGTCCAACAGCCTCAAAAGTAGGGAAGCCAACAGTGCAGCCTTCAGTCTGTGGCTGAAGGCCCCAGAGCCCCCAGGAAACCACTGGTACAAGTCCCAGAGTCGAAAGGCAGAAGAACCTGGAGTCTGGTGTCCAAGAGCAGGAGGAGCGGAAGCAAGGGTCCAGTGTGGGAAGAAGAAAGAGAGCCAGAAGACTTAGCAAGCAAAGTTATCCCACCTTCTCCAGCCTGCTTTCTTCTAGCCATGTAGGCAGCAAATTAGATTGTGTTCACCCACATTGAGAGTGGGTCTTCCTCTCCCAGTCCACTGACTCAAATGTCAATCTCCTCTGGCAACACTCTCACAGACACACCCAGAAACAATACTTTACCAGTCATCTAGGCATCCTTCAATCCAATTAAGTTGACACCTAATATTAACCATCACGGGCAGCGACTTGGAAAAGTGGAAGCAAGGTTATCTCTTTAGATACATTACCTGTATCTAAGAGATATAATTAGCAGGATTTTGCCACTGAAAGACATTAGGAGTAAGGGAGAGGAGAAGTGAGATAATTCTGAGTTTTGAGAGGGGCAAGTAGCAAAGTAACTACTTCAAACTCGAAAAAGAAAAAGTAGACAACGTGGGGAGACACTGACCAGCCAGTGGCCATTTAAAGATCGTGGAGCATGGAGACAGCGACAGAGATAAGGCAGGTTTGGAACAGCGAGTAGCTGTCCAAATGTCAGTGGTAATGGGAGTTACACGTCTTTCTAATGTATTGAAGACTTAGCTTTGATCTGGCCAAGCCCCAAAAGTTAGTTTAGCTTATCCAATCTGACAATTAGATCCAGGGGAATGCACTGAACATGATATATTATTAAAACATTGTTTAAATAGAACGTGTAGGGATTTCATTCGCTCAGCACCAAATATGTTTTTAGATGAAGCTCAAGATACCCCAAAATTACAGTGAAAAGTGTTTATATTTTAATATGAGGCAATATATTGTCAGGAGATGCCAAGTATGACTCACCCCTATAAATCACCTTGCTTCGGACCAGCGAATGTAAATATGTCATTTGATGTGACCATAAGTGCGGCTGGCTTAGCTGAAATGGTGGCTTGACTACACTCTCTCTATACTGCTTTATGATGTCTTAAAGTATTTTTGTTTGCTTCAGCTTTACTTAAAACTTTCTTCATGAAGTATTATTCACGCTGGTGCAGTAATTGATCATTGTTTATCCAGTGTTTTAGCTCTTTTTTTTTTTTGTAATAAATAAACCTTTCTCCCTAATGTTACACTATTATTTTAAGTCTTTATTTTTAATATTTATGTTTATTCCTTTAATATTATGCTATGAAAACATTAATGCATTTTTCCTCTTCAAATTTAGCTATTAACAAACCCTGGGTTCCTTGTTAAAACCAAAGAAAGGTATTTTAACAGTTATGAAAACCGTAAGAATGGACTGATAATCTGCTCTATTCTCTATATTTGTGTTTACCTTCTCTTGCATAAGCACATTTAAAGACCTAATGAGTAACTGTGTGACTGGCAAATAGCTAATCAATAAAGAGTTCTACTCTTCATTTGCCTCCACGTCTCTTTTCCTTCTAATATTTAGAGATAATCTTCTGTGTTGGACAATTAGAAGACTGCTCTTGTCATGGCCAGGTGGTAATGTAGTTGTTTGAGCTTGAAAGGCCATAAATGAGACATCCTGTAGTCTCACTGTCATCATCTTCAAACTGAGGAGTTGCATCTTGAAGGTCCACATAGGCTCCATATTCGGTGACTTTTTACCCATCCTATCATTTGGTTATTTCATGATGACTTTGTTTCTTCTCCCTTTTATTGGTCTTGTTCATGAATAAAATCTTCACTCTTTACTGTGTGACCGTATCTTTAAACCAAGTTTCTAATGGCCATTATTTACTGGAAGAAATAAAGCCATTCATTCATTTACCATTTGTTAAATACCTACTAAAGAACAGGTGGAGTTTCAGAAGCTGGAATAATACCGACGAACACAATGGAAAAAGCCTCTGCCCTCATGGAGCTTACACACTAAAGTGGAGAGACAAAAAACTACTAAAGAGATAAATATATATAATATGGCAGGTGATAATGAGAGCTAGGAAGAAAAGCATGCCATGTTATAAGAATAAAGAGTAATGAGGTGGTTGGGATTTTGAATAGAGCAGTCAGAAGAAAACAAAAATCTCTCTGATTGTGGGAGTAAAAAAGTGAGCCCTGAAAATATCTGGTGGTAGAATATTCCAAGCAGGAGAAACAGGAAGTGGAAACTCCCCTCCAGCACAGTCATACTTGGAGGACAGCATGGCTGGCTCTATCTCTTAACAACAGGTAAGGATATGGGAAAAGACACCTGGAAGAGAACCAGGAACAAGGTCATGTAGTAGGTGCTGGCATCGACTGGATTTAATTCAGATTAAGAAGGAAAGCAAGGGACCCTGTCATGACTTACACTTTAATAGAACCACGGTGGCTGATATATGGGGAGATTAGGGTAGGAACAGGTAGACCAGTTAGACTTCATAGCCCACACAATGCATTATGATGTGTGTTTGCTAAGTTGATATGGGGGGTAAATGTAGAGGTGCTAAATAGTGGCTTACTGTGGATATACTTGAAAGACAGAGCCTAGAAAATATGTGCAGGATTTATACAGTGTAAGGGCCACAGAGAGCTAAAAAAAGATCCAAGCTATCTGGTTTGAACAACTGGAAAAAAATGGCATTTGATCAAATGGAGAAGGATGTAGGAGGGTCGAGATTCTTTTGTGGGGCTAGGGATGGAAATAAAAAATTCTCATAGATGAACAGTTGCTCTCTATAAAGAAAGAAAAACAAAAATATATACCCAAATGTCTCTTTCATCTAAACATCAGGATTCAGGGCTTTTGAGGCTTTCTTGGTAATTTGATTTAGTTCATACTCAACATCCCTAGAAGCAGTTTCTAAACTCCTCTCTCTGCAGGCAGTGTTAATACTAGGACAAAGAAAAGAAAGTCTTCTTGAAGTTCACTCAACAAATAACTCCTGGGCACCTGCCATGTCCCAGACATTGTTCCGTGATCTGCCTGCATGGAGTTGACACTGGAGTGGGAGGGGGGTGGTGTTGAACTCATGATTATCTAAGAGAACCGCACTTTATAGCCCGACTGTTGGAAGCTGCAGGGACTAAGGTGTTCTGAGTCCCTCTTCCTTCACTGTATCCTAAAGGGCCATCAGGACAAGTGCTCTCAGGCACCAGCAGGGGTGGGCCCGCCAGGTCACGTCTTTACTTACATCATTTATATCACTCTTACATACCATTAATGTGCCTCCATTCCCTTCCCCTGTCCTCCCTTCTAAAACCCTTCAGGGAGTTTTTGCTCCGACTTCCTTTGTGTCCTCAGCAAACTTCTCTGCTCCCTGAAACCTTCTCTGGAACACTCTTCACTTTCTCCCCCAGACACAAACCTAGCTTTTCCCTGATGACGTGGCTTCCTCTGTAGATCTCCTTTGTCTTCCAGAGCTGACTTACAGCAAGGCCTGGGCAGGGGGCAGGGGCCTCTTTGTTCTCTCCTATTTCTTCCCAAAGATATCTCTTCCTTTTTATTCTCTGCTCATAACCACGTTTTTCTTTTTGGAGCCCCCATCTCTATTAGAGTGCTTTCCAATAGCACAGCTTAACAGTGTAGAACATTTTCATTTAGTCACTCTCTCTCTTTCTTTCTCCTCCACATCTTTTTAAAAAAATTTTAAATGATGGTAAACATCTTGTCTGCCCCTAGAAAACTATTAATTTTCTTTTGCTGCATAACCAATTACTACAACTTGAGCAAATTTCTCTCCTTAGAATCTCACAATGCCAAAATTAAGGTGCTGGCAGGTTTGGGGAAAAATCTTGCTCAAATTCATTGGGATTGCTGGCAGAATCCAGTTTTGGTCCCCCCAACTTTTGGGGGGTGGGGGATGGCGTCTTGCTCTGTCACCCAGTCTGTAGTGCAATGATGTAATCTCGGCTCACTGCAACCTCCACCTCCCAGGTTCAAGCCATTCTCATGCCTCAGCCTCCTAAGTATCTGGGATTACAGGTGTGCACTACATGCCTGGCTACTTTTTGTATTTTTAATAGAGATGGGGTTTCACCATGTTGGCTAGGCTGGTCTCAAACTCCTGACCTCAAGTGATCTGCCCACTTCGACCACCTTAAGTGCTGGGATTACAGGTGAGAGCCGCCATGCCCGGCAGAGGCCCTCAAATCCTTTCTGGCTGTTGGCTGGGGTCACTCTCAGCTCCCAGAGGCTGCTCTTGGGTCCCTCCACATCCTTTAGTGTCAGAAGGCCTCCCTCCCATCTAAGGCTTCTCATGCTTCAGATCTTTCTGACTTCTGCTTCTGACACCAGCTGGAGAAAACGTTGCTTTTATATGGCTCATGTAGTTGGATTAGTTCCAGCCTGATAATCTCCCTATTTTAAGGTTGACTGATTAGTAACCTGAACTACATCTGCAAAATCCCTTTTGCCTTGTACATAAATGTAACATAATTCTGAAAGTAATACTGGGGAGAGAAAGTCACAGGAACCATCTATTAATAGAAGTCGACCTGCCATGTCTCCCAACAGAAATTTCCAAGGTGCTCTACTCTCTTTTGAATGAGAATGTGAATTATGGGTCTAATACAGAAATAGAAAAGAAAAAGCAGTGTATACTAAAAAAGAGATTTGTGGTTAATGAAATTCACTCCTACATGGTATTTTCATCTCAACATGAATGTGAATGATTATTCAAAGTTGTCGCTACTTTCAGGCAATATAATTAAATCATGGAATGAACAATTGTTGGATGAAATGGATAAGGGAGAAAATGAGAGTAGAAAAAACTGTGCATCTGTAAATACTTCATTTCTTCAACAATTGTGAGAAAAGAGGGACTGCCAAACATTTGAGATGTATGTTTTTAACTCTGCTCAACACACTTACTCTAAGGAACAGGGCCAGCCATTTAAAGACATCATTAAATTATGTTGAGTTGAATGAATTATACCATTTGCCATGCCAACATGGTGAGGAGATCCACAGTGTGTGCTGGTATACTCAAAGTAATACACTCTTCTTATAAAACATATATTTTACTTAGATGTGGTTGTTTGAAAAGCAATAAAGTAAATTATACAGAGAATAGGTGACTGTTTCTTTAGTCCTTTTAAAGTAACACTATATTTAAAAAGAAAAAAGAAAAAGAAGAGGGAGTGTGGTACAGAATGTTCACTAGAATCTGGAAAAAATTATTTCTAGTCCTTGTTTCATTAACCAACAACATAACCTTGGGCACACATTATTTTCTCCCTAAAGCATTGTTCTCCTCTATTTCTAATAAGGATATGTGACCTATCAACATCTTTGATCACTTTCACTTTAAAATCATAGTCTAAGAATGCATCTTTGACTTAGTAAAATATTACAGACACATTCACTAATTTTTACTGTTTTGAAGAATTTTCCAAAAGCTGAGGATTCTTTCATGCCACCCCATCCCCCCTCATGAACCATAAACAATTGGCTTGACTCCAAGCCCCCCCAGAATTCCAAACTTCCATTTCTGATTGAAGAAGGTCCACTAGTCGTGTCTGGCCTTAATCCTCCCTCTACTTTTCATTCTACTACACCCATACATAGACAGCTAATTGAGCTATTTTGTCGCCTTAATTTCTATCACAGGAGTGCTGTTTTATAGGGCTGCAATATAACTGATTAAGCACCCTGCACGATCCCATGGTGTTTAGTAACTTTTACATCACCAATCCAACACACTCTGTAATTGAGGCCAAATCCAGAAGGAAGAAGACTAATTTTATGATTTTCCATTAAAGAGGTGAATACTAACAATTTCTTGGGTTTTACTCATTCTTGCTAAGGAATTAAAATGAATTTCAACCATCTGTTGCTTTATTAAACACAAAATTCATCACAATCTTCCACTGTATTAGCCATTGTCTTACTAGTTCTTACTCAAAAAGAAAAAAAAAAAATCTAGGCACAGGCCACTGTGATTACAGAGCAAGCTCTTAGAATGTACATAGCACAGAAGAATGAAAATGTTGCCTATTGGGGCATAGAGCAGTGGTCCCCAACTGTCTTGGCACCAGGGACTAGTTTTGTGGAAGACAATTTTTCTGTGGACAAGGGGGTGTGGGGGTGGTTTTGGGATGATTCAAGCACATTACATTTATTGTGCACTTTATTTCTATTATTATTCCATTGTAATATATAATAAAATAATTCTACAACTCACCATCATGTATAATCAGAGGGAGCGCTGAGCTTGTTTTCCTGCAACTAGACGGTCCCAGCTGGGGGTGATGGGAGAAAGTGACAGATCATCAGGCATTAGATTCTCATAAGGAGCACACAACCTGGATCCCTCACATGCGCAGTTCACAATAGGGTTCACGCTCCTATGAGAATCTAATGTGGCTAGTGATCTGACAGGAGGCGGAGCTCAGGCTGTAATTAGAGGGATGGGGAGTGGTTGTAAATACAGATGAAGCTTCATTCGCTTGCCCACTGCTCACCTCCTGGTGTGTGGGCTGTTTCCTAACAGGCCACAGATGGATACCAATGCCAGTCTGTGGCCTGAGGGTTGGGAACCTCTGGTATAGAGGTTTTTACCATATTTTGCATATAAGCTGGACTTTGCTTTCATTGCTTTCTTTTTTGGTGGCTGTTTGTACAGAGATCGTGACAGAAAATATTTGTGTTTTAAAAATTCCCATAACAAAATTCCATATTAACATGTTTTCCTTTTTTTAATACTAATCTCTGACAAGGCTTGTATTTTTCCTTTTCCATGAGTGTTTCTGGAATAAACGTCCCTAGACTCTTTGTATCTCTTTGTGTATCTCTCTCTCTCTCTCTGTGTGCGTGTGTGTGTGTGTGTGTGTGTGTGTATAATATATACGCATACATATATATATTTATATCTATATATGAATGTGTGTGGACAAAAAATTCCTGAAATATAAAACCTTTTGAGCTAAATCATAAATTGATGTGATAAACTTAATGCACCATGATGGGTATTGTAAGAAAATCAAAATACTTTGCAGTTATATGTTACTGTAAACTTAAGTGAGTCTGTCATCTAGAAGTATTTTTACTAAGCATCTACTAAATATCTGTTTCTTGAAGTGAGGCAGAAATGATGAAATAATAGAAAAATAGAAGTCCTTTCCTTTTTTTTGAGATGGAGTCTTGCTCTGTCGCCCAGGCTGGAATGCAGTGGGACGACCTTGGCTCACTGCAACCTCCACCTCCTGGGTTCAAGCAATTCTCCTGACTCATCCTCCCGAGTATCTGGGATTATAGGTGTGTGCCACCACGTCCAGGTAATTTTTGTATTTTTAGTAGAGACAGGTTTTCACCATGTTGACCAGACCGGTCTCAAACTCCTGACCTCAGGTGATCCACCCGCCTCAGCCTCCCAAAATGCTGGGATTACAGTTATGAGCCACCACACCTGCAAGCTAAGTCTGGTGTCATTAAGAAAGGTATCTCCAGAAGGGAAGAAGCCTTTCAAGGGAATACACAGTAAGCAATGCACTTCGTGTTCTGCTAATTAACATAGTATACTTCTTCCCTCTGATCAAACTTTCCACTCAAGGTATACTTTTCAAGAGCCATGTTTGCTGTCTGTTGACCATGTTATGCTGTGCCCTTCTCAAATAAAGGCTCAAAAGCCCTAGTGTGCTCTCCAAAGTCACACATTCACGTGACTCTTAACAAAACATTCCTACATTCTAGAGATAAATTCTGAAATATTTACAGAAAACATAATGTGAGCTCCACAGCTGGTATCAAAATAATCCAAAGGGGAAAAAGGAGTCAGTCCGCTTGGTGTGTTGTAACAAAAATACCATCACCTAGCTGGCTTATGAACAACAGACAATTATTGCTTATAATTCCAGAGGCTGGAAGTCCAAAATCAAGGCACGGCAGATTCAGTGGCTGGTGAGGATCTGCTTACTACTTCACAGACAGAACCTTCTCTCTGTGTCCTCATGTGGTGGAAGAGGCAAGGGAGCTCTCTGGTGCCCCTTTTGTAAGGGCACTAATCCTACCCAGGAGGGCTCTACCCTCATGAGCTGATCACCTCCCCAAAGCTCAGCCCCCTAATACCATCCCATTGAGATTAGGTTACAACATGAGTTTTGGAAGGAGCACAATCATTTAAACTGTAGCAGGAGGAAAGGTATAGATGAATAAAATTGGCCATTAGTGAATTTCTTTTTTGAAGCCTGGCAATAGAAAGTTTATTACACTATTTTCTTACTTTTGTATGTCTTTAAATATTTTCACCATAATAATAACCTTTTCAAAATTCAAGCACATCCTTTTTACTAACCTTTTGCATCTCCTGTCCCTATATTCAGTCATGCTTTTATGTCTTGAGTCAAGTTGAACTTTTCCTGGTTGATGTTGACGATTTCCACTGTCAAGTTTTGTATATGACACGAATTGTACTGTTCCAGTATTTTAGAATTTCACACTGATTATCTGTCATGGGTTTGGTCACTGTCCTAAGTGCTGTGAATAGAATAAGTAATACAACATGACTCCTGTCCCCAAGCAGCTAATGGCTGCACAGGTACACGCAGGCATGCACACAAGTGCATATTCCAATAGCTGTGTGTGACCAAGTATGAACTTTCCTTTCTCATAGTCGATGGTAGGACTCAGTGGGCCATTGTAACTGGGGGTGGAGTAGGGCACCTGAACTCAGCAGAGAGGAGATGACTCTTGAGTAAATGGACAACATGTGGTTAAATTGCTCTAGGCAGATGGAGGTTCAGGAGCAAGATCCCAAGGAATGAAATAGCCTTATATATTAAATGTCAACTGCAATGAAATAAATGTGTAAGTGACTAAAGGAAAGTACTTTATTTTGTACATTATATGTTGCTGGTGATCATTCTTCCTAACAAAAAGAGAACTAAGAAAATCAAGGGATTATCCTGGACACAGTGTCATCATCATATGACAATTTGAAATATCTCAAAACAAAGCTAAACTTTTTTTTCAGTTTAAGTTTTTCTCCTTCCTTCCTTCCTTCCTTCCCTCCCTCCCTCCCCCGCTTCTCCTCCTCCTTCTTTCTTTCTTTCTTTCTTTTTCTTTCTTTCTCTCTCTTTCTTTTTCCCTTCCTTCTTTCCTTCCTTCCTTCCCTCCTCCTCCTCCCCTCCCTTCCTCTCTCCCTTTCTTCCTTTCTTCTCTCTTTCCTTCCTTCCTTCCTTTTCTCTCCCTTCCTCTCTCCCTTTCTTCCTTTCTTCTCTCTTTCCTTCCTTCCTTCCTTTTCTCTCTCTCTCTCTCTTTCTTTCTTTCTTCCTTTCTTTCTTTCTTTCAGACAAGGTCTAGCTCTGTTGCCCAGGCAGGAGTGCAATGGTGCAATCTCAGCTTACTAGAACCTCCTCCCCCTGCGCTCAAGCAATCCTCTCACCTCAGTCTCCCAACTAGCTGCAATTACAGGCACGGACCACCATGGCCGCCTAATTTTTGTATTTTTTGCAGAGACAAGGTTTCACCATGTTGCCCAGGTTGGCCTCAAACTGATGAGCTGAAGTGATCCACCCACCTTGGCCTACCAAAGTCCTGGGATTACAGGCGTGAGTCACAGTGCCCGGCCCAGTTTAAGTTTTTCATGATACTAATGTTAAAGTTCTACTCCTTTCTTAATATTCAAGTCCTACTGCTCTGACTAGATGAAGAGATATTTCATATCAGAATAACACTGCCTACTTTTTGGTGAAAATTCTGAGTGATTATTCATTGTAAAGAGGGACGGAGAGTTGTATTTCCAGGTGCCCATTCCTTTCTGACTGCACTCACATCACCGCAGCCCATAGGAACAAAGCACATCGAGCACACGCCTGCGACTCTGTGAATGCTGCTAGAGCCTGCAGGAGTCTGGAACCATGCTCAGGGTCCCATGCTGCTAATCTTTATGCTGGGAAATTTCTGATGGTTCAATTCCTTTACAGCAGAAAAAGTTACCTGTACAATTCAATTAGTTGTGCTTTGATTATATCTACATGGTATGGAAATGAGAACATATATATTCCCTCTAGATTATTAAAAATAAAGTCTAGGCCGGGCGCGGTGGCTCACGCCTGTAATCCTAGCACTTTGGGAGGCCAAGGTGGGCAGATCACGAAGTAAGGAGATCAAGACCATCCTGGCTAATATGGTGAAACTCCCTCTCTACTAAAAATACAAAAAATTAGCCTGGCGTAGTGGCAGGCGCCTATAGTCCCAGCTACTTGGGAGACTGAGGTAGGAGAATGGCATGAACTCGGGAGGCAGAGCTTGCAGTGAGCTGAGATAGAGCCAAGGCGGAGCTCAGGCTGTAATTAGAGGGATGGGGAGTGGTTGTAAATACAGATGAAGCTTCATTCGCTTGCCCACTGCTCACCTCCTGGTGTGTG
>NW_012098188.1:105278-128177 GCF_000951045.1 Mandrillus leucophaeus
GGAGGGGAGGGGAGGGGACGCAAAGGGAAGGAGACAGAGAGAGAGACAGAGAAAGCCAAATTGTCTAAACAAATTGAAACGATTTTCTCTCATAACACAATGGTGCTGTTCCTCTAAATAACATCATCTTCTGGAAGTTATTTTTTTTTAATTTCTTTTTTTTAGAGATGGGGGTCCTGCTATATAGACCAGCCTGGTCTTGAACTCATGGTCTCAAGCAATCCTCCCATCTCAGCCTCCTGAATCACTGGGATTACAGGTATTAGCCACAACACCCAGTTCTCATTTTCGTATTTATAGACATATACAAAATAAGGCAAAAAAAAAAAAAAAAAAAAAAAAAAAAGAAAAAAAAAAAAAAAAAAAAAAAAAGAGAGAGAAACGCATTAATTGAAATCTAAGTTGATTCTACCTTTTATTTAACTTATTTTTGAGATAGGATCTCATTCTGTTACCCAGGCTGGAGTACAGTGGTGTGATTATAGCTCACTGCAGCCTTGACCTCCTGGGCTCACCCGGTTCTCCCACCTCAGCCTCCCAAGTAGCTGGGACTACAGATGCACTGGTAGCTACTGCACCTAGCTCTAGGAGTCTATTCTAAAGTTATTGTTCAACTGCTTTATGACTTTTAAATAAAAGAAAACATAAAAGTATAAAACACATTAAGACAAAAGTTCAGGTACATGTTACCCCAAATTAACAATAGCACAGTCACGTTTGTTTTGGATATTTTAAAGTAGCATTAAACATGTAAAGATGAAGTCATTTGTGATAACATCTCATGTCTCATTACTATTTCTCTTTCTCCAGTTGTGACTACTATCAAACATGTAATACATAACCAATCACTTCTTTGAAGTAAGGTTTTCCTAAATAATAATTGCCAGGAAGACTATAATGCTCTCTGCATTTCTGAATGTACCTCATAACTGGTAGAAAGCAGATACTGTCTTGCAACTTGCATTTTATCCCTCTACATGATGCTCTTCAGGTCTTTCCTCATTTCAACTGTTATACTGGTTTTTTGTTTGTTTTTTAATTTAACTTTTATTTTAAGTTCAGGGGTACATGTGCAGGTTTGTTACATAGGTCAACTTGTGTCATGCGGATTTGTTGTATAGATTATTTCATCACCCAGGTATGAAGCCTAGTGTCCATTAGTTATTTTTCCTGATCCTCTTCCTCCTCCCACCCTCCACCCTCTGAAAGGTCCTAGTGTGTGTGTTGTTCACCTTTATGTGTCCATGTGTTCTCATCATTCAACTCTCACTTATAAGCGAGAACATATGGTACTTGGTTTTCTGTTCCTCTGTTAGCTTGCTAAGGATAATGGCCTCCAGCTCCATTCATGTCCCTTCAAAGAACATGATCTCATTCTTTTTTACGGCTGCATAGTATTCCATGGTGTATATATGCCCCATTTTTAAAATTCAATCTTCCATTGATGGGCATTTAAGTTGATTCCATGTCTTTGCTATTGTGCATAGTGCTGCAATGAGCATATGCATGCATGTGTGTTTATAAGAGAACAATTTATATTCATTTGGGTATATATACCCAGTTAATGGGATGGCTGGGTCAAATGGTATTCTGTTTTTAGGTTTTGAGGAATTACCACACTGTTTTCCACAGTGGTTGAATTAAATAATTTACACTCCCATCAGAAGTGTATACGTGTTCCTTTTTCTCCACAATCTTGCCAGCATCTGCTATTTTCTAACTTTTTAACAATAGCCATTCTGACTAGTGTGAGATAGTATCTCATTGCGGTTCTGATTTGTATTTCTCTAATGATTAGTGATGGTGAGCTTTTTTTCATATGCTTTTGACTGCTATATTGAAACAGTGAACATATGTCAAGTTTACCACTTATCCATTAATAGGAATTTGAGGTTTTTTTCTGTTTATTTTCTTCCCCTTCACAAAAAAAGTGAAAAAAATAAACATTGAACTTCGGTGCACATGTCTCTTTGAGTTCATGTTATATCAAAGACAGTGTAAGACTGTGTGTGTGTGTGTGTGTGTCTATGTGTGTGTGTGTGAGAGAGAGAGAGAGACAGAGACACAGAGAGCACGCGAGAGAGGTGGGGTGATCTGATTGTTTTTACATATGTGTGTTCAAACTATTTATGTCATTTGTTTAGTCTTGATTTTTTAATCATTTTTGATGCTATATTATCTGGTACACACAAAAGACAAATTTGGGTATTTTCTCATGCATTTTTACATAAGAATTTTAGCATGCTTAATTATTCTGTTAATAAACCTTTTTGTCTTTCCTGTTGCTATGTTATTAACTTTTTAATATCTCTTTGAAACACAAGGATATTGAAACACAACAGCTTGATCAACCTAGTTTACTAAATTATTTAGTTACTGAGGATGAGCAAGTTATGGATTAACACATGTCAAAGTTGGGTGATAACAAAATGTTTCTGCTGGGAGGAAAGAAGATGTTTAATGGGTTCCAAAGTCATAAATTAATCCCTTTGCTGTCTACCCCAATACGTAGTAATCAAATATGCTATTGAACTTTATTTTCTTTTTAATATATTCTTCCCCATTCTGTCATCCCCACAGACAACTGTCATGTCTTTTAATGATAACAATCATAATCATTGACATAAAAATCATGCCAATATTCACATAAACACTGGGAGACATTATCATGCCTTGCGTACTTATAACACCACGAAAGCATTTTTGCAAATTATTCTATTTTGATATCGCCACATTATGATAAGGTAGGAGTCATTTCTTTATTTTTACAGAAGAGGGAAATGAGACTCCAAGGGTTACCCCAAGTTACTCTGCCACTAAGTGACAGGAGTGACAATGAGCAGAAGAAACTCCAGCTCTGGCCCCAAGCTGCTTTCCCTGGAGTCTGTGTGCCCACAGTGCCTGAGTCTGGGACACAGCAATCACACAGAATTTTGAACAAATAAACATCATGCTTTGCCAGGAAAACAACTGACAAGCAGACCCCAAGAGGGAGTGGCCAGAAAACTCTCCGAATGGCCAGAGAAGCATCAAGAAGAAATTGTGTTGAAAGGGGTGTCAACTCTGAAATGTTCCAAGGCATCTGCAGCAAACATAATTGTCCCTGGGGGAAATTGGCCCAATCCAAGCCTCCTAGTAATTCCAGAGAGATAGATCCAAAAGGAAAACAAAATACAATAAAAAAATTACAAAATGTACTACTTCTACCTGCCACGTGTGATAGTCATTAGAAACAAACAAAGCTATCAGGCACTAGAATCATCAGATACAGAATATAAAATAAGTATTATTAAATGTCTAAACAACAATAGAGGGAATTTGAGATATCAGTAAGAAGCAATATACCATAAAAATGACCAGGCAAATTTTTGAAACCCTACCAGCATGAACTTTTAAAACAGAAAAAAAAAAAAAAAGATAATTGAAATGTAAAAATCAATGGAATGTTTAAAGGCAGATTAAGATAGCCTTAGAGAATATTATTGATTTATAATATAGATATGTAGAAATAACGCTAACTATAGAGCAACAAAAAAGTAGAAAAATTAGAGAAAGGTTTGATATTTAATCTATTGAATGAGAAAGTGCAAAATATATTTGAATGAAATATAAGGAGATTTTTAAAAAGACAATGCACAAGACACAATATTCAAAGATAAAATGGTTGAGAATTTTTCAGGTTTCATGAAACACATAAATTGATAGAATCAGAGAGATCAACCTATTTCAAACTGGATAATTAAAAGAAAGCCACATTACATGCTAGTTAAGCTGATAATATCAAAGAAAAAGAAGCAGAAAATTCAGTCTAAAATGCATATATTAGGGAAAAATCATGAAAGATTCTTGTGTTATGAATTCAAACCAAGCAGTTAAAGAAATAGAACATTTCTTTATTCTTAAAGGAAATGACTCAAAGAGAGAACAAATAAATAAAATAGAGCAGAAGAGAACTAAACACTGATTATTTTAAAAGAGAGATAAAATTGATAACCATCAGAAAAGGGGATTCAGCAAAAAAGAAAAAACAGAGCTTACATAATTGACACCAGAAATAAACTGGGGAACGTGACTACATTATGCCAAAAATTTCAAAATTTAAATTATATACATTTCTTTAAAAACATTAAGAAAATTCAAAAAAATAGAAATCTTAATCTGATATACATTGAATAAAAATGGTATAACTGTATTTCTGTACATTGTGTATGTGTGTGCATGTGTATTTTATTTCACAATAAAACATTTAGAAAACAAATATCACGATGTGATCAGAGACTGCCAGACTTTTTTGTTCCTTGGTTTGTGGTGCAACCAAAGCACAATTTCGTTAACTCAATATGGTTGCCACTAACCACATGCACCTATTCACATTTAAATTATTTAAAACTAAATAGAATTTTAAAACTCCATTCTTTAGTGATGTTAGCCACATTTCAAGGACTCCAAAGCCACATGAGGCTAATAAAAGGGATTTTGGTAAAGAGATACCAGGCAGGATTCTGCCAAGAAGGAACTCAACAGAAGAGACAACTCAGTCGGGATCCTGGCTAGTATGAGGGTCCTTCAGATGTCAGCAAACTTTTCTATAAAGAACTAGGTAATAAATGCTTCAGGCTTTGTGGACCAGAGTCTGTTTCACAATTACTTAACTCTGCGATTGTGATCCAAAACAGGTTCTAGACAGCTTGTCTATGAATGGCCATGGCTGGTGTACCAATAAAGCTTTATTCACATAAACAGGCAGCATGCTAGATATGTGGCCCACAGGCCATCGTTTCCCCAGCCCAGGTGCAGAAGGAGGGGCATATACAGAGAACAAACTGTTGCACATTTCCTCGGAATGCTTTCTATTAACAGGAGATAATTACTGTATTGCAATAAGTTAATATTTGATCCCTTCATGGTACTTTCTGGAACACAACTTATTCAATGAAATAAACGTCTCACCAGGCCAATTTTCAAAATTAAATTAAAAAAAATTTTTTTGCACTCTCCTGAAAGTAGTCATGCCAGCCCTGAATTTGAGTAAAGCCAGCTGTGATTTTTATCATCTTTTCTCCCAGGTTATGCTTCACTGAACTCCATTAAAGAATGCACAATGATCTCACGGATCAAACTGTCTTGAATTATAAGCTACCTGGGGAATGTCAAGTCCCTTTAATACAAAAGTTCTTTTTAAAATAAAAAATCTAAAAGGCATTCCTAAAAGGCTGAGCAGCTCTGATTAGACTTTGGCATTGACGGGCCCTGTTGGAAACGTGGCAGTCACCTTGTTAGGGAGACCCAGCTGACCCTCACCTCACAGCAGCTTGTAACAAGCCTCCTCCGGTCTCTCCCTTCGCTCTCTACTCCAGTGAGGAATCAAAGCTACACTCCCTCTTGACTGTCACAAAGAAGCTGTTTGGAAGTCCTCAACTCAGACTTCAGGGCATGCAGATTAAAAAGGCATGCTCACTTTCCCCAAGCAGCCTTTAAGAGATTAATTTAGCAGAAACCTTTGCCCCTCTGGAGACAGAAACACTTAGGGTTATGTTGTTCTCTTGGATGTCTTTACACACAGCAGGAGTATCATGCCACGTGGGGAAAAATACAGCATGCTGCCCAACACAGATGAAATAGAACACTAACACAAAACAAACAAACAAACATATTTAGTGAGAAAAAAATCCTGACTCTGTCTTTATTGAAAACCATAGCGATTTGACTCACGTTTGAGACTGATTAGGGCATGGATTTCCCTCCAAAACAATGATACCATCTTTTATGTAACTCTTATACTTGCCTTAATTCAGTCTAGTTTGTTCAATTGTTCATTAAAAAAGAAAATACGTTTACGTAAAAAACAAAAACAAGGAAAAACAATGACAAAATCTGGGTTGCTTTCTGGATGCATAACTTTAGGAAATGTGTGCACTGTAATTCTTTGATAATTGGGGGTAATATTTGGTAACCTCTGCTATGAGCTTTGTTCAAATAGATACTCCTTAAATAGTTGTGGAATTGAAGGATAACTTCCAGCTGACATTAAAATATGACTGTGTGGGGTTAGGGGGAAGTGAGGATGGATAATGGGTACAAAAGAATAGAAAAATGAGTAAGATCTACTATTTGATAGCACAACAGGGTGACTGTAGTCAATAATAACTGAACTGTACATTTAAAATAAGTGAAAGAATATAACTGGATTGTTTGTCATATAAAGGATAAATGCTTGAGGGTATGATACCCCATTCTCCATGATGTGATTATCACACATTGCATGCCTATATCCAAACATCTCATGTACCCCATAAATATATATACCTAGTATGCACCCTCAAAAATTAAAAATTAAAAAATTAAAAATAGAATAAAAATATGACAGTGCCTCTGTTACTGAGGGTTGGTCTTAACAACATATTGTATCTTCAGAAATGCCACACAGAGTCATGCATCACTTAATGATGGGGATACATTCTGAGAAATATGTCCCTAGGCAATTTTGTCCTTATGTGAAAGTCACAGAGTGTACTTACACAAACCCAGATGGTACAGTGTAATATATACTACTCTTAAACTTTTTAATTAAAAATGAAGACACAAACACACACATTAGGCTAGCTCTACACGGGGTTGAGATCATCAATATTACTGTCTTCCAACTTCACATCTTGTTCCACTGGAAGGTCTTCTGGGGCAATAATCATGCATGGAACTGCCATCCCCTATGATAATAATGCCGCCTTCTGGATACCTCCTGAAGGATCCGCCAGAGGTTGTTTTACAGTTAACTTTTAGAAAAGTATATGGAATATACCATCAAATAAAGATTAAAAGCAGAGTGTAATAAATGCAAAACCTATAACATAGTATTATTAAATATTATGTCCTGTATATAATTATATGTTCTATACTTTTATATGACTGGCAATGCAGTAGGTTTGTTTATACCATTAAGTTTGTTTATATGCAATAGGTTTGTTTGCATCACTACAAACACATGAGGAATACACTGTGCTATGGCACTAAGACCGCTACAATGTCACCAAGCAATGGACACTGAAAATGGAATTTTTCAGCTTCATTATAACCTTATGGGACCACTATCAAATATGTGGTCCATCATTGACCAAAATCTGGTTACGTGGCTCATTACAGACAGGTAGGTAGGTAGGTAGGTAGGTAGGTAGATAGATAAGAATAGAGATAGATAAGGTAAATGAACATTTATTGAATATTATTAAGTCTCAATGCTTTTGTATATATTCTATTTTTCCCAGGTCCGTTAGACTCATATATGCATATTCTTTCTTGTTTCCTACAACACTGGGTTTATAAGCTATCATGTTCTTTTAGAATATATTTAGTAGAAATAGTTTAGAACTGTGGGTTCCTTCTATTTTTTATGATGTCTCTTAATAAATTGATGAGACATCAATAAACAATTTTCAATAAATAAAACAAGCCTCTGATATTTATAATTAACAAAAAGTTGCTATCATGATGTATGTTGAATTTTATCTTATGCTTTTTAAATATACACCGAGACGACCATGTGGTTTTTCTACTTTTCCTTCTATATTAACACTGCTACCATTATACACACACATACACACACGCACACACACGTGTGTGTAGATATATAGAGATATATTTTGGAAAGACTTCACTGCCACATAAAGTTGGTGTCTGATGTTCTCAAAATTCAAGATTAATCAGGATTTAAAAGAGTCTGTTACACGGACTATCACAGAGAAAGTCCTCTTCCAAAATATTAAGAATGGGCCTTAGAATGGCATTTTAGATATTTTTAAAAATAAATATACATTTATCTTGAATTTTCATTTTTTTTTAAGACAGGCTTAAAAGAAGCCCTCATGGGTAAATGCTATATAGGTAAGGAAAACAAAGTGTGTGGTTTGGAGTTCTGTGTTACAGGGCAGTTGCCCCACTCTGTTCCTGATGGATATAAATTAGGTGAGTCCCCGATTGGGAGGAGCTTCCTGGCACCAGCACAATATCCATCGGTTAGCACCCATCAGGAGCATGGTCCCCCCTCCAACTCTCTCATACATCACAAGGCCCCCAACAGGGTACATGTTGGAGGTGACGTTTTCTGATATTTTCCCAAGCAATCATCTATCTGTGCCAAGACAGGAATAGTCTTTGGCCACATTCCCAGACTTTTTAAGGAATTGGCAGCACTTCTGAATGTGTGTATGGTGGTCAACAGCTGCAGTCAAAATAAACACAGCATACTCCTGTCTTAGCTGTAGGTTCTTAAGTTTTACGCGTACCTACCTGTCTGTGTGCACAGCTCTGATCCACCAGCTTCAGCTGCTACCTTAAAAGATAATCTAATTTGTCCTTCTGGTCAGGCTTATATGTGTAGAGATCTGCACACGATAGGCATTTGCACTTAGCCCTAAATTTCATGTCAATTTCCAGTACAAGAGAAAGCAATTGCTTCAGGAAAGGGTGACTCTCATAAGATATTCTAAGCCTTGTTATGGTTATTGGCATTTTTATTTTCTCCCAACCCCAAAGAAATTTATATTCTTCATGGACGCAGCAGAGGTCATCCTGTAGGGTAGACTGCCTTGGTTACATTAAACTGATAAGGGTTTTTTTTGACAAGCTATCTGTCTGTCATTACTGGAGATTTGGGAAGCTAAGGAGGAAATGAACCACATGGCACCTATTATCTTGTGTAAGAAATACATCTTTTTTTTTCTCCCCATGATAAAAAAATCTTGTCATGTTTAAAAGCACATAAGGCATATATTATTCTGATAAGGTCTTTGCCTCCATTCTTTAGTGCATTTGAAAGTTTAAAGCTCTAGTATCTACTAAGAATGCAAATCATGCATCATCTGAGCGCTGCAAATCCACTCCCTACATTTTTTCTTCAAAAATAACAACAAAGGTGTCCCTGGTTGCTGCTCATAAAACCCACTGGGGTTGAAAAGAGAGGACAACTTGCAAGGGGATGACATCACAAACAACGCGGCAACATATATATTTTTAAAATAATGAGGAAATGCTTTTTCAGGAGGCATTCAACCTCTAAGTTGTTTCTTCCCATTGAACAGGAAGGGTGCTCTATAAATCCTCCATCTCCCTAATCTCAGCCTCTGCTTCCACCTTCTAACAGAGCACAGATAGAAGAAACTACTCCCTTGCTGCAGCAGGTAGCTGGAGTTCCTGATTCTGCACACAGGGATGGTTGCCCCTGTTTACATTCTACATTGCATGTTTTTGTGCAGGTGCTAATCAGAATACAACAGAGTCACGGATATGCAATGAGGGAAGCGTCTGGACTGTAGGGCCTGAACAGTGATGGAGATGGGTACTTCTCAGAAATTATTACATCTGTCTGAAATAACAAAGGGAGAAATGGAATGGTCGTGGTGGGATGTGGACATGTATAGGTCCCAGAAAAGGGTTTGACTATATAGAGAACTAGACACATGAAAGTGGTATTCTTTCTCTCTTCCCCTTTCCCTTTTATTGATACTTACCAAAGGTCTAATGTGCTAGACACACGGTTAGGAACTGAAATACCACAGTGAAAAAAATAGTCACCATAGAATTCACAGTGTGGCATACAACAAGCAGAATATTCTGCACATCAAACCTGGCTGAGGCATTTGCAAATTCCTTAAAAATGTGCAAGATACTTTTGCTCAACACTAGCTGCACGTGGACATGAACACATATACTTCAGCTAGTTACCAGAGCATTATAGCTATTTTCCTTTGCTAATCTCATGCTTATTTTAAAGTATCCCAAGTATAACTTCAGAGATTGCTAAGGAGAAATCCTCTCCCAGGAGGCTCCAGCTGCCCACTGCTGCCGAGATATAAACAGCAAGAACACACCAACCAGGTTAAGAAGAGCACTCACATCAAGTTGCCAAACAGGCCTCATTTCTATTTGAAGGAGCAAATGTGGTATTGGTCTCTCCTGACCTGGAAACAAGATACATCTTCTCCATGTAAAATGCCAGCATGGTCACCCCTTAACTTCCCTTTTTCTGAATTTACACAAACATGCCTTGCTATTAGGTAAGTTTCTTTCATAAGTTTATACTATCAAACAACATGGCCTTTCATTACAGAAGGCAATATCAATGTATTTGAATTGTGAGTGAATTAAATATTTAGATATAAGTATATCTAGTTTGAGTTTTTAGGACTATGACCAAATCGAAGCAATTTATAGGCTCAGTGTGATCAAATGTAACTGCTCATTAAGACAGCTGGAAAATGGGCAGAGATTTCGATTCCCAAATGTTCTGTGTCCAATCAGCTGTGTGATGGTTCTAAGTTGAAACCAGGAATAATGTTCTAGCTGCTTACATATATGAACTTGTTTCACAGAGATCAAAGCTGCAGACCTACCAGTTAATATTCTCATTTATCAGATTGACATCTTTCTCTTCTGCCTACACAGCTTGCCAAGGGCAGCATTCAACGAGTGATGGCTTTATTTTCATAGCATCACATAATTCTAGGGCTGCTTAGAAGTGATTTTATAGATCATCTCCTCCAGCTCATTATTTTACAGATAAAAAGCACTAAGGGTCCCCAGAAGATACATGAAATCCTAAAATCTGAATTCCTTTAGTGATGAGGCAGAAACTCAAATGTATATTTCAGGTCCTGATTCTTTTTTCTGATGAAGTTTAGATCCTCTTCAGCTTTTATTTGTTTTCATTTAAATTACGGTCTTGGAGCTTGGCATTTGTTGTTGCTTGTTTGTTCATTTGTTCTACTCTAGACCTCCGTACATCTTATATTCTCATCTAGGTTTGATGCCACTTCACAGTCAAGTTTATGTATTACAGTTCTGTGAAATAAAATGCTGTTTGCAAAGTCAACATAAAGGATGCTTCAACAACAAAAATAATCCAGAGATGTGATTTGGCCCCAGTTAAATGGAACAAATAAGTGATTCAATTATTCTTTTCCATTTAACTGGTATTGATGAACCACAGTATACATGCTGAAGAGCTAAAAATATTTAAAAACGTGAATATTTGGGTACATATAATATGGGAGGGGGCAGGGAAGTGCTGGGTAGAGAAGGCAGGGTGTCTGGTGATGGCTCTATCCTCAGGTCTGTGCCCACAGGCCTAAGTGAGAACAGGCACTCCTGTTTTCACACCCAAATGCTGCATTTTCCAAGACCACTCTGGCCTGCCATGTCCCCCATCCTATACCCGTATAAACCCAAGAGATCTTAGCAGGCACATACATAAGTAGCTGGACATCGAGAGGAGAAGAACACACTGGCAGACACCGGTAGGCCAGGGACGGTGGAAGGACACGAATGCCGAGGGGAAATCAGCTGGGGGCAGTCAGGGGAGAGTCCAGCTGCTGGGTAGCCCGACTCCAGAGGAAGACTACCTTCCCACTCCATCCCCTTTCTGGCTCCCCATCCATCTTGCTGAGAGTCACTTTCACAACTCACTAAAACCTTGCACTCATCCTCCAAGGCCACTTGTGAGGTTTTTTTTTTTTTTTTTTTTTTTTTTTTGGCACACTAGGGCAAGAACCCAGGACACAGAAAGCCCTCTGCCCTTGTGATAAGGCAGGGGGTCTAACTGAGCTGATTAACACAAGCCGCCTGCAGATGGCAATGTTGAAAGAGCATTGCCATTGTAACACATGCCTACTTGGGCTTTAGGAGCTGTAAACACCCCTAGATGCTGCCATGGGGTCGGAGCCCAAAAATGCTCCCCACGACCTCTGGACCTGCCTGTCTGCGTGCTCTCCCTAAGGGTTTGAGAGTCAGGGCACTGAAGAAGTGAGCCACACCTCTGTCCCACACCTCTGTCCCACGCCCGGCGAAGCAGATAACTTCTCCCATTTCACATGTTCCCTTTCCCTTCATAATGCTTCTGAAAATGAGCCTGAGCAACATAGTAAAGCCCCATCTCTACAAAAAATACAAAAAGTTAGCTGGGCATGGTGGCATGCACCCGTAGTCCCAGCTACTCAGGAGGCTGAGGTGGGAGAGTCACCTGAGCCTAGGAAGTTGAGGCTGCAATGAACTGTGATCACACCACTACACTCTACCCTGGCCGACAGAGCAAGACCCTGTCTCAATAAAACTAACAAGCAAAAATAAAGCTTTTGAAAATGATAAAGTACTTGCTTCGTTCTCTGTATGTACAAACACTTCACACAAATACACCCTGCTGGACATGCTTGTGCTGCTAAACACCCTCAAATACTGCCCATTCCTGACCTGCCTCCATGGCATTAGACAGTATCTATGAAGAATTGCATTTCTCAGTGGGAAAACTAATTGCACTATGATATTCACGCATGCAACTGGGGGTAAAAAGGAATGGGCATGATCACAGTGAGTTTTGCCTCCCTTAAACATGTATTCATGAATTGCTCACATTTTTAAATGATGCCGTATTTCTAGTTTACAAAGTATTACTCCTAATTTATGCACACAAGAAAAACCATGAAAACCTTCAGGAAGAATTTTTTTAATAGCAAAAACATATTTCTGAAAAATATATAGTATCCTGTATTTAGGGGGAAAAACCATCTTTACTTTTTAAAAAAGTGCAGTAAGAACTGTCTACTACATAGGGCTGGCACTATAATTCATACATGCAAAACATCACCATCAGCCTGGTTGGTAGGAAATGTGGAGAAACTGTACATTTCTCTATATGTCTATTCAGTTTCTGTGCACAGGTCTTTTTGTCTGTCTTCAGGTGTGTTCAGATCACCTTTGCCTTAAGGGAAAAGCAAAACAAAAAGAATTCCACCTTACTACTTCTTCTGGCTGGACTGCATGTTTTCTGTTTTCTTGTCCTGAGCCTGTTACCTATCCTTCCCTCCCACACCTCCCTCTTCAGAGGCCTGCAGCGTGGCTCCATCTCTTACCCACTAGCACCAGTTCCCCAGGGCTGAGGATAAGCTTCCTGCTCAGATCTAGCGGCCTGTTCCTGCCATTTCCTCTTCATTCTCTTTCAGCTCTGTTGGCTGCCCACCCTGTGCTTTTGCTTTCTTGGCACTTGATATGGTTTGGCTGTGTCCCCATCCAAATCTTATCTTGAATTGTAACTCCCACAATTCCCACGTGTCATGGGACGGACCCGGTGGAATGTAATTGAATCATGGAGGCAGGTTTTTCCCATGCTGTTCTCGTGAGAGTGAATAAGTCTCACAAGATGTGATGGTTTTATAAAAGGGAGTTCCCCGGCACATGCTCTCTCTTGCCTGCTGCCATGTAAGACATGCCTTTCACCTTCTGCCATGATTGTAAAGCCTCCACAGCCCCCAGCCACATGGAACTGTGGGTCCATTAAACCTCTTTTTCTTTATAAATTACCCAGTCTCTGGTATGTCTTTATCAGCAGTGTGAAAACAGACTAAGACAGCACCTCTGGTAGCACATTCTTGCTGAGTGTTGCTGACCTGGCATCATGGCTCTCTCCTCACTGTCTTATTCCTTAATGCTGAGTGTCTATGAGGCTCTGTTTCTGGTTTTCTCTATGGTTTTCCATCTTCATCCCTTTACAAATAAATCCTGTCCCTTCTGCGATGGCAACCTCCATAGCAGGGTAAGTATAGGTAACAATAATTTACTGTATGTGTCAAAATAGCTAGAAGGGCAGATCTGAAATGTTTGCAGCATAAAAAATGACAAATTTCTAAGGTGATGAATATCCTAAATACCCTGATTTGATAATTACATATTATATGCATGTATCAAAATAGCACATGTACCCCATAAATATGTACATTACGTATCACAAATAAACAAATAAAAATGTCTAGGTAATCAGAAAAAAAAATGTCTAGGTAATCAGAAAACAACCTACAATGATAATAATAGTAACCAATCCCGTCCAAATACCTGCAGACCTCAGACCTCCCCTGTGTGCTGCTCCTAGATCCTCAGTTCCTAGGCTGCTTGACTCTGTCTACTTGAGTGCTTCGCAAATGGAACCATCCTCTTTCCTAAAAACGTGCTGCTTCTTTCCAACGTTCTTGGACAACCACAATTCTGCTGGGCTGCTAGGAAACGTAGAATGTGTGACTATCTTTGATAGTTCTATTTCCTTTTTCTTCCGTGAGCACAAACTTGCTGCATATCTATTAAGGTGCAAGATATTCTAATATCCCTTTGATTGATTCTTTCCCATTTTTCTGAACAGACTATCCATTTTTCCTGTGTCTAGAGATGCTGTCACCTTACCCCCCCACTCATGCCGGAAGCTTGAATGAGAACTTATTTCATTTCCTCTTCTCTCCAGCCCCGAACCTCTGCTTGTCTTTCAAGGGCTTTTATAATTTCCCTGTGATTCCCTTAATGTACCTTCCATTCCAGTGACAGCTTTCTCCTCATTACAATGCAAATCCTTCCTTTTTACACTGGGAAGAGAGGTTCCCTCATGCCTTTGGTATAAGGCAATTTTCTGTCTCTCATGTTAGTCCCCATAACATCTGCTCTGAAAAAATTTTTCTTTCCAGAAGCTCTAAACATATTTCAAAGCCCTTTAAGTTCCACCTCCATGAGGGTGTCATTTCTGATTAGGTGAAAACTCTCCTGTCCTCCTATTGAAATCCTATGGCACTACCCTCCACAGTACTTGAATGCACTTGAATTTAGTATGCCACCAAACAGCTACCCTCCCCTTCCTCCTTATTTCACAACCATGACGTTGAGGATGACAACGTGCCCAATTAAAATATACAGCTTCCCAGATTCCCTTGCAGCTGGGGGTAGCCATAGGAAAATGAAGGCAGACTTGAGGATGTGTGTCTTTTTTCTTGAGACCCAGTTTCTACCTGCCTACATCTTATACCTAAGCTCGGAAGTACAGGAGCCATCATGCAAGAATTCCCAATGGCAGAGTAGGAAAGTTCTAAGGTGCCAAGTCATGATCAGCAAGGCAGCCTCAGGCTACTTACATCCCGAGTTCCTGTTATGTGAGAAAAAAAAGAATCTATCAAAGCCCTACTCCTTGAAGCAGCTCTGGCTTCATACTGCTGTTACAGCTGGTATGCTACAATATTTTGGTGCTGCACAACAGCTGTGTATTGTTACCAATGTCATGTGTTTTTAATTTTCCATCCTCAACTATGAGAACTTATGAAAATCAAAAGTAAAAAGAAACTAAATGAATATAACTTTTCTAGACTATTTTCTTCAGGTTTACTTTCAGCCATCAACTTAATATCTTGTTTTGCAAATTGTGTTCTCCAACATCTAAGAGTTCAGAGGCTAATAAATGACATCTCTGAATAGTGACAGTCCACTAAGTTAACCATCTCACTTAGCTTCACTATAGAAATTGCACATTTTGCCACAATATGTGGACAAACCCGCCAGATTAACCATATATCATTATCAAATGCAGAAGCTTAAGTGGTCCGGATTGTTTTTGGCAATCTAGTTAGGCTTATTCATTTTAACCTGTGCATTGCATTCTTTTCACCTTATGACTTGGTCCTGCGCCCTTTCTGATTCTGCTCTTTCTAGTTTGGGATAAGGAACTGTACTCACTGTGTACCAAATTAGAGCAGGTATCATATTATGTGCAGGGTTCAATCTAGTTGTCTGTGGATGGGTTTATTGTTCCTTCGATGGGCTGTGAACTAACCCCTTTCCTCTCCTCAGTGCAGCCTCCTAAGGAGAACATAGGTACTGCAAGTGAGTTAGCAATGGAAACTTAGGAAGATCTCATCAGCAAAGGCAGGGCAGGACAGAAGGAGGCCTTGGGGCCCTTTGCTCTTTCATGATTTTCAATGGTTTCCTCTCAATAGTCAAGAACTGCTGAGTGTGCCAGGAGAGAATGCTTAGGAGGGATGAAAGACATCCCTATAGGCCTTCATTCCCCTGAAATGCAATCCTTTTGTCACCTTCGCAAGAAGAGCTCTTTGTAGAAGAGGGCAGGTGTCATCGGTCCTCTCCCAATGGAGCCTTTAATGCTGCCCAGCTCAGCCATGGAATCTGCCTGTTTACTGATCCCTCTCTGATAAGGGCCTTCAATAAAGGGGCACTGTCCTTGCAGGACCTAATGAGGAAGCGTGCTCAACCACACACCTGTCACCACATATTCTGAGCCAGAGTGGTTCCTGCTGAGCAGGCAATTGGCTCAATGGGTGCAGTGGCCCATGACCGGTGCTCAGTGAATGGCTTCACAACCACCCTGGAGACTTCTTAGGCTTGACAGGAGAAAGCAGACAAAGGAAAGAATGGGCTCATGCATTTGCAGCATGGATCCATATACTGGACTGTAAACTCAAGAGAAACTCTCAGAAACACGCACACACACACACACACACACAAAACCCAAACACACTCAACAACAATGGGATGCATGCTGACCTCTGTGCTGAAATACCATCAACTTAGTCATAAATGAAATCATTAGAATTATCACAAATCACAGCCTATACAATTTAAGTATCTTCCATTGCATTGTGTGTAAATATATATATATATGTGTGTGTGTGTGTATTTCAAATAATACTTGATTTAATCAAGTTAAGCTTGATTAAAACAGGATAATAACGTGAAAAATGAAGAAAGATAGCTGTGTTCAAATCATCAGGTTTTATTTGCAGAAAGGGGGTAAAAAATTAAAACCCAAGTTATTACTCAGAACTATACACTTTTAAAAAAATAATTAAAATGTATGGTTCTGAATTAATCCCAGATTAACTGACTGGCATCAGTAATAAATTAGCTATTACTAATTACCCTGCCAGATATGTAAGTGACCCCACAATTCCCCAGCACAACAATGGGCTTTAACAAATCTTATGGCATACTGTTGTGCTGTGCACTAAATAGCAGCATTTCACACAGAGGCAGGGGAATTCCTTAATTTCCTCTCATGGGGAGTTCTCACTCGGGAACAGCTGAGCCATAGTTTCACTTGTTTACTCACACTCTGATTAGCTGACGTCCCTTCCTGTCTTCATAAAGCATCCAACTTGGTCTTTGAAAGTGTCTAAACTTATCTGAGACTCAGATTTTTGCTTTTAACAAGGGACTATTTAGGGTGTTTAGGGGGCTAACATTCAAAAGTTGTCTTCATAGTAGATATTTAAATATTAAATAACGAACTCCCATTATTCACATACTACGTATAGAGTGTAGGTCATTTTATAAAAAATTAAGTCTATTTACAAAATTCACAGATAAATTTGGTGTCTATTTAAGCAGGGGAGTAAAATTCTGTTTCTTTGAACACATTAACTATGTTAATCCACCTTATTTAACTCCAATTCGGTTTCCAGTGATTCTAGTGTTATGCAGTAAGTATTTTCTGACAACTGCCATACTTGGGTAATCAAGAGCCTTAGTTAAATGGATGTCGTTTGCAAATGTTAGTGAAAGCTATGCCTTGATACTGAGGGAAGACAGGAAAACCTGAGAGTCTGATAGAAAACATTCTATTTTGACCTTTGGACTGTTGAGTTTTCTATAGAAAGCAAAATAAAAAGAAATCCAAAATGTCAGAAGACAAACCCATCAGACTTCATAAGTATTTCAGCATATGGGAAGCCTTTGTCTTTAAGAGGCCCTGCTTGAGGTGCTACAACTTAGAGAAGGAAAAAAAGGATGAAAGAGATAAAGAGAGGAAAAGAAATACTATTTATCTATCTTCCTCAAAATTGCCTTAGAGTTAATTCATTTATGAAATACAGAAATTGCAGAACATATTTCCAGAATGTTATCTCTAGGTTTCCTTTTTCTATAGTCAGTTTAATTCAATAAATATAATTTCCAAAGCTTCATGTACATTTTGAAAACTTTTATTCCAAAATCATTAGTTCCCTCAATTTAGTCTTAATTTTCCAAATGATTCTTCAAGACATTTTACTGTTTCTCAATCCATTATTTTGCCTCAAACACAAATTATTTTTATTTTTTAATTTTTTAAAAACCTGATAACATATGTACCTCAAATTCACCTTTTCTTCTGTACAAAAATTTTAAAAGATTAGAAATCCCTTTTTTTCTTTCAAACGCATACTTTTATAAGACAATATTTAACCTGGACAATTTTGGGACTTCTAGAAATAGTTATTACAAGGTATTTTTGAGGTCTCAAATTCTAAGACATAGTCCTTAATCTGAAAAGTATTTAAGTATTGATGTGAAGAATTGATCTTACCTTACTATTCTAGTGAGCTACTAAGATTTGACATGAGGCTGAGCGTGGTGGTTCATGCCTGTAATCCTAGCACTTTGGGAGGCCGAGGTAGGCAGTTCACCTGAGGTCAGGCATTGGAGACCAGCCTGGCCAACATGGCGAAACCCCATCTCTACTAAAAATACAAAAATTAGCCAGGCGTGGTGGCGCATGCCTGTAATCCCAGCTACTCAGGAGGTGGAGGCAGGAGAATTGCTTGAACTCAGGAGGCAGAGGTTGTAGACAGCTGAGATCTCACTACCGTACTCCAGTCTGGGTGACAGAGCGAGACCCTGTCTCAAAAAGAAAAAAAAAGATTTGACATGGGAGAGAAGATGGAAACATGGAAATATTATTCCAAAGATACATCTTAATTCACAAACTCCAGGGTGTAGGTAATCAAATCACCATTATTTTACATAATTTAATTTCATATTTATTTATTCCTATATTTCATGGAGCTCATAGAATGAGTTAGCTTCAATTTTTTGCATGCAGGAGGGTAGTAGGGGTACATTCATCCTATTTTCCCAAGGTTCTCTTAAGTTTCAGAGCTTGCATTCTGGGACTTACATAGTAACAAAAAGGTGGGTGTCAGGTGGCTGCTAGAGGGAGAGTTTATCAGTCAGGGTTCCACCAGAGAAACATACCACTACAATATCAATACTGAATATACAGTATTGATACCTATTATCTATATTTAAATATAGATCTACAGGAGATACAGAGAGACGGGTAAATATGATTATATACATGCTATTTATATCAAGAGTATATAAAGTATATATATCATGTAAATATATCTACATATCTACAGATATATAGCTATACAGATTCATAGAAATATATGATACATAGATATCAATATTTTATATACCTCATATATGTAAGACATATCTATTTGTATGTCCTCTATATATTCTATATCTACATCATGTACACACACACACACGGACATGCACAGACACATGCATATATATTTTCTTGTCCAATATAGTACACATAAATATATGCATATACACCTAGAGGTAGACAAATTGATTAATCAATATCAGATATACATCTACCTATCTATATCTCTTCACAGTTATTAGATACTTATACATACAGTTAGAGGTCTTTATGACAGAGCTCTGACTTTGCACACTCGTGGAGCTGGTTGAGCAGTCTCTGTAAGGCTTTGGTGCTGTTTTTGAGTTTGATGCTGAAGCTAGGCATCCACAGGGCAGGAGTTCAGGAAGGGAAGAGGAACATGACATGGGAGAGATCAGGGGCAGGAACCTGCAAGGACAGACTGAAACCCATATCAAATCTTGGTGCCTCTGCCCTTCATGAAAGCCAATACAGAGACCCACATGGCAGAGGCTTCTAGTAATTTTGCCCTAAATTTTAGTAACAGAATCCCTATATGTACATAATATTTCATAGCCTCCCTTGCAAACAGATGTGGCTGTCTGATTAAGTTTTGGTCAATGGGTGAAAGCAAGTGTTACTTCTGGATAGTAGCATGAGAGGGTTAGGAGGGATGGCCTCCTTCCGCTTTTTCTCTTTCTATTCTGCTTTGCTGAATGTGTATGTGGAGGTTAGTGCTACAACAGCCCCTATTAGCACATGAGACACAGTGGAGTGAAGACCTGGAAGAAGTCCCGCTCCTTGATGAGTTAATGAGGCCACCATATCCTCCCTATACTGCCTCCTCCAGACTTCATGTGAGTTCAGATGAACTTTTACTTGTTCAAGCTGCTGCTATCTGTGTCTTCTTGTTGCATAATGCTAACTGACTCAGTAGCTTTGGGATTCGGACCTGGGTCCACCCAGGGGTATTTAGAAAAGCAAGTCATGTCCTCATGACCCTTCACACTTGGACGAATCACTCTTCCTGGTGTTCACAGCTTGGAGAATACAGGAACCCTCTACATTCTCTGTGCCGGCACAGGAACCTTGGTGAGACCCTCTCAGGTCCCATGCTGTCTGTTACTTTGGGATTTACTGAGGAAGCAAGGTTTCTACCTTTTAAACCAAGGATTTCCTAAAAATGGGTGTGGTGACGTTCCCAGATACACGGCAAGATTCCCGATTAAATTCAGTTTCAGTTACATAGTGAAATAAACAATGTTGGCAAGTCACAGGGGCTTGCAGCAAACCTGCAAGAACATAGCAGTCTCAAGACTGAAAGTGAAACAGGAAACAGGAAAACCATAAAATAAAACCAGTAATCAACAAACAAGGCATTTGAGGACCATTAATACAAAGGCAAACAGCCGTATGCAGATCAATCTACCTTGAGGACGACCTCTACATTATACGCTTAAGCAGAATTGACCAACATGCAAATAAAGTTTACAGGTTCTATTGCAGGAGCAAGGAGATGAGTGACATATTGTATAAATATTTTTTCTGTCAAAATGGATGAATACCCTTTAATAACTACACATTTTTAAATTCACACGTGTGGGAAGCCTCAGTTACTTTTCCTATGATGCTGAATAAACTGGGATGAACAAAGATGCTTGCTTCCCTCCCCCCTTTTTTATTGCAGTGTAAATAGTCTTCTAATGATCAAAAGTATTAATATGCCTCCTCGGGTGCCTAATTTAATACAAGAAAAAAAATACTGTATTTAACATTTATATGTCTCTATTTGTACATTGTAGGAATGTTTTCTGAGCTGACACTTTTAAAACTTGATGAAATTTTATCTGAAAAAGATGCAGCCATTTAGCTCAGTGAAATGAAACAAAACTGGATTTAAACTATGGCTCACAAACAGGAGGAATGCCCATGCTAGTTCTAAATCACACTGTACTAATCATCAGTCCACAGATGACTAACTCCTATCTGTTTGCTTGACCCAAGAACAGAATCTGCTTAACGTTTTTAGAGCCAGCAGTAGGCTTATGTTATCCAAGAATTTAAACAGCAATGGTTTTCATTTGTAGACACTTCATTATTCGACTCCAAAGTCAGAAGCAACAGCATTTTGTTCACATTCCCATAGCCACTAGCATAGCAATTCTGAGGTGTGCTTCTCATTGTAGGGGATAAAATCCTCATGGTTTCACTGGATTAAAACAGTGTCCTATTGTTTTAATTAGGGAAAAGGAGTGAAATCTTATAATGTAGGCTTCTGTTGTTCTGGTTGTTGGAGGTAAAATCAAAACACCTGAAAGAGCAATGATAGGCAATGCTCAATTGTCAGAAACAAAAAGATGGTTGGTTAAGAATATAAATAACATTTCCCCCCTGAAGTGTCACTGGCATCAAATGGATGCTTTTAAAGTAGGTGGCCTCTTGACTGTGATTGTTAAAACCTAATTAACGTAATTCTTCCTAAACCATTGAAAACCAAATACGAATTTAAAGACAAAGAAAAGAGGAACATCTATAAAAGACACTTGCGATAACCTACAAAAGCTTGTGCCAAACCAACATTGATCATGTGCTAAATCCTCTCCCAGAAACATTTTCTGGCAGAATCTCTCTTATGAGTATTCATAAAAACGTATAGTAACACTTCTCAAGATTCTGAAATCTCAGAAACACCTTTTATTGAGTGTGACTATGCTGCATTATTAGATAGAAGCTGGTTTATGTTACAGATGCTTGGGGCCTTTGGTACTGAAGTTCTATTCACGGAACCCAATTATATGTACTTGTCCATGGGAAGAAGTTCCATTATTTATAACTTTACACCAAACTGGTTCACTTCAGTACTATGTAGCAAATTACCTGGGTTCTGGTACCGCTGAGAAAGTCTTACAGTTTTACAAAGTTATATTCTGAAATGATTGTTTATGCCCAAGGTCCATCTCTAAAGTGTGGTGAAAGAATTGTTTTTTCCAAAACTGCTTGGTTCCTGGGGTCAGATATTCAGTTTTTATTTAAGCAAGGGAAAATATATTTGAAAATACTCTTCAAATAATCCTATCTCAAAAATTTTGTTTCATGAGTTTAGATGGCAAACATTCAGTTAATAAGAGCTTGGGTAGTGAAGGACATTTTATGTATGTTGTTCATATATATCTGTTATACTTACTGCAATGTCTCCAAATGTTTTCCATTAAACTTTGCATGTGTGGTGATAATGAATAGATTAAGATAGGTGTGCGAATGCAGTGCTACAGTGTGAAGGAGAAATAACAGCTCATTCCTTTTCAACAGGAATTATATATATGTATATATAATTCAAAATTATGTATATGTAACACATGTAAAATATACATGTGTTACATATACGTAAGTTTATACGTAAACTTATGCATACTAGAACTTCTGCATAACAAAATTTAAATCTTTCCTTTCTGATATATATATATAGATAGATAGATAGATAGGTATATAGATATATATAATCCTGTATCTCCAAATAATCCCGTCTCAAAAATTTCTGTTTCATGAGCTGAAATAACAAGTATTCAGTTAACAAGAGTTTGGGTAGTGAAGGACATTTTGCATATGCTATTAGCTCATATATATCTGTTATACTTACTGCCTCCAAATGTCTCTGAATGTTTTCCATTAAACTTTGCATGTGTGGTGATAATGAATAGATTAAGATAGATGTGGGAATGTAGTGCTACAGTGTGAAGGAGAAAGCTTAGCTCATTTCTTTTCAACAAACCATTCAACTCTGGTTGGTTATACTGAGTCCATGCAGTATTCCCCAACATGACAATGTTCACTTAGATAATATATATATACACACACATATAAAAATATATATTTATATAATC
>NW_012098188.1:129017-133201 GCF_000951045.1 Mandrillus leucophaeus
TGTGTGTGTGTGTGTGTGTGTGTGTGTGTGTGATGGGAAAGAGAATGAATTCAAAATTTAAAAGCAAAGAAGAAGCGAAGTGCTCACCATCCAGAGGCAGGGAAACTCACGTCAAGTTCCCTAGCACATCAAAATTACCAGATTAAGAAAGAAAACAAAATGTGTGCATGCACAAAATTCAGACCCTGAACTCACATTTTCAGAAATTTTCTTGGGATCCAATTCAAATCCCCAAGATGCAGAACTTTCCAGAAATGTCTTTGGAACTTAATTCATGCCCTACCCCCAAGCTTCAGAATTTTCCAGAAATTTCTAGAGGATCCACAGGGGAAAGGAAACTTAGACCCCACATATAAACATATTTCAAAAGGTCATTACATCTGGAAAGAGATATAAATAAACATGGGTAAAGAGGTGAAGCTGTGAGAACCCATTCATTCGTTCTCAGCTTCACTGAACAGCCAGCACTGAATTTCTCTGCTTGTTGCTAGTTCCATGTCAGAGCCCGTAATACCTGTGTGGACCTGCTTTGGAATGAATGTACCCAGAAGAGCTCTCAGCTGGTGACTGATGCAAGCTGAGTCTGCAGAAATGCTGCATCCCCTGTGCCCTCAGGTAGGCTAATTCTGGGGTATCTTCCACTTGCCTTCCAGAATTCCCAGGGAAGATTCCCCTGTAGTTACCCAGAAGGATAACTTGCTGAATAACAAACACCCTCCTGGCCACCTTCTTTAGTGTCTCAGTTCCCACTCCCCCCCTCACTCTTCTCCAGGAACCCATCCCAAATAAACTACTTGTACTGGAATTCTTGTCTCAGGTTACTAATTCACACAGAGAGAATACACAGAAGTCAGGTGAAGTAGACCATCGTGAGTTTTATCCCAGAAGAAGCTCTGCTAGACACATGAGTCCCACTGGCCACAGGTGGGAGTAGCTGAAGTCACTCGTGGGAGTAGATGGGTTATATTTGCAGAGAATACCTGGTGTGAGAATGGGAACCTCAGAGAAGAGAAAACCTGCAGGTGCTGACTGAGGAAAAACAGAAGGGAAAAGACAATGCAGGGAGAGCCTGAAACAGGGGAAATCAGGTGAAAACTAACAAGAATATGAAATCAGGAGCTCCCTGGAATATCAGCAGCTAGAATAGTCATTGCAATAAGCCAAGGACTTAATGCTTCAAGGCTTACTGCGAGGGCATAACTATTATATCAACATTAAGAGAAACTCAAAAATAACAACAAAAGGATAAAGAAGTCTATCCCCATCCTCTAACACCATACTATTTTATTGATTGGTTGATTGATTGATTGAGACAGAGTTTCGCTCTGTCGCCCAGGCTGGAGTGCAGTGGTGCAATCTCCACTCACTGCAGCCTCCACCTCCCAGGTTTAAGCAATTCTCTGCCTCAGCCTCCTGAGTAGCTGGGATTACAGGTGCCCACCACCATGCCCAGCTAAATTTTTTTTTGTATTTTTAGTAGAGACGGGGTTTCACCATCGTGGCCAGGCTGACCTTGAACTCCTGACCTTGTGATCCACCCACCTCGGCCTCCCAAAGTGCTGGGATTACAGGCGTGAGCCACCGTGCCCGGTCAACACCATACTATTTTTTATGCTTTTTGTTTCTCTCTCTTTTTTTAAGAGTCAGGGTCTTGCTCTATCACCCAGGCTGAAGTGTGGCAGAATCACAGCTCACGACAGCCTCGAACTCCTAGCATCAAGCATCAATACTCCTGCCTCAGCCTCTGGCATAGTTGGCACTATAGGCATGCACCACCAACCTGGCTATTTAAAAAAAATTATTTTAGAGATGGGATCTCACTATGTTGCCCTAGCTGGTCTGGAACTCCTGGCCTCAAGTGATTCTCCCACTCAGCATCCCAAAGTGCTGGTATTACAGGTGCGAGCCACAAAGCCTGGCTTTTTTTTTTTTTTACTAGATTTTTATAAACATGATATTTTCCATAGATATTTTTAACATAATAGCAAAATATGTAAAGTATTAAATTTATGGTTTTAAAAAATCCATAAATCCCAGATATGGGGTAGTGGTATATAAAATTACCTGAAAAGACACATCACTGTAAGTTCAATATAATTCAACAGTGGAAAGATTGTCTCAAAAGCTAATGCAATTCTGACTTCCTCATGGAACTATGAACATCGAGGGAAAAAAAGTACGCCCAATCCACTCTACATCTTTAGACTTCCCCTAGGGTGCTGGATCCAGTTCTGGGCCTCTTGGCATGAGTACTGGCAAGCGGGGTAGGTGTTCCGAAGGGTAAACCTAATTGTGAGAGAACAGGAAGCACTCTACTCAGAGAGGAATTTGGAAAAATGCAGGAAAAACCTAGAGTGGTGGCACAATGATAAACCCAAGACATCAGAGGCTGTTTCATTCAGAAACCTTTTAAAAATATTCAGCATTGCTGGAAAGGTCAGCACAAGAAACAGAGAAGAATAATTCCAGAGAGGCATCTTATTTCAGAACAAACAGGAACGTTAACGCTGTTAAAAAATGGAAGTGGCCATCTCAGAAGGTAGTGAGTTCTTGTATTCTTGAATAAAGGACTCTGTAGGGGTTTTGGTGAGAGTGTCTGTGAATGGGGTAGACGGCTGAATTGGAAACATTACATCGTTTCTAAGTACAATAGTCTGTAATCTTTGCTTCTCTGAGATTCAAATTTCCAAAGATTAAAAATTAAATTTTTGTGTTGTTCTTGTTCTGTCTTTTCACCACCTCTCTCCCACTTTAGTCTGCGCACAGTGAATACCCTGGCTGAATGGACCAGGAGAATCCACGGCTTTTCTACTTACAGAATTGCAAAACCTGTTGTTAAGCTCTTTGAAAGTGTAGAAACCAGAGTATGTAAGTAACTCTATTTTTATAATGAAAACATTTCCCTCTCTTTGAATGCACATGAAAAATGTTGAACACTTAGCCAAGTGATGAAAAGGAGATATATTAAAGGTCATTAGAATTTTGTTTCAAACTTTGGCAAAATACAAGACTATTTCCCAAATAAATGAAGGAGAAAGCATTTGGCAAATCCAATAGTTTCTGATTTTTATTTAAAACTTACTTTTCTATTCTGCTTGGCTCTGCTGTAACATATTGAAGCCAAAAACAATTAGAACACAAAGAAGGGTTTGAAAATATCTGCACGTAATTCACAAAGGTAAAGGTAAGTGACTCTTGTAGAGTTGGAAGCCAAGGCATGAGTAAGAAGTAAAATATATACCATAAAATGATTCCCTTGAAATTTCCTACTGTAATGACGACCATAAAAATTCCAAATACCAAGAAACCAAATACAATACTAAACACCTGGCTGCAAGGCACCATATTAAACACACCATAATCTTTATTTGTATAATGTTGAGGTAGGGAATGTCAGCATTGGATGGTTAGAACATTCCATAATTAGTTTAGTTCAGTAACATTTAAATGGACATTTCTCCAGTCTGGAAAATGTTTGTATTTTTTTCTTTAAGCACTGATTGTAGGTCTTCTCCCAGCCGATAATAGCGTAGGCTTGGGGAAGATGTTCGCCTATTGATAATGGCATGAAAGTGCACGGTGCTGTTCAAGGTAGTTTGATGAGCACCTTAGGAATGGGAGAGGGTGAGAATAGAACATTGGCAAATGGGCAGTGAGGGTGCTGCCTCTTAAAAGCTGTTGTTTATGTCCCTAGTATGACATCAAAACAATCCAAGACATTAAATCATTTACAATATGTGTCTCTAAGGAAAGAGGGAGATCTTTTTTTTTTTTTTTTTTGGCAAATACACTGAATCTTACACATTGAGCACCATCACAGTCATCCAAGTAGTCATCTTTAACGCTTTACTTATTTAATAATGCTGCCCTTCCTTTCATCATTTTTGGATTATCTCCTCCAGTGTCCTTACATCTGAAGGACATTTTAAAAACTATGATCAGTGGTGTCCCTTTAATCTTTTAAGGTGGATTTAACTTTCAGATGCAACAAAATATCATTCTGGACAAAGAAAGTCTAGTAGATATGGTGAACTAACCAGTTAATTTAATTTTCTTTTTTTTCTTTTTTTTTTTTTTTTTTTGAGACAAGAGTTTCACTCTTGTTGCCTGCGCTGGTGCAATGGTGAGATCTCATGGATGGATGGATGGATGGATGGATGGATGGATGGATGGATGGATGGATG
>NW_012098188.1:139246-139897 GCF_000951045.1 Mandrillus leucophaeus
CTTAGACTATATATATATAAAATATATATATATCTTAAATCTTTTCTGATATATATCTATATATATATCGAACTTACATATGTTATGCATAAGTTCTAGTTAACTCCCCAGCCAAAACCATTCAAACGGAATCATAAGGATTGAAGGCCGAGTTTGCAGAATGCGGGACACTATGAATGGCAAGCAAAGAGGGTTGGGATGGAAGGTTCTGTAGGATGGGTCTTCACAGGAGGGGTCCATAGGGATTTGTTAAAGCTGAAAAGAACGACTGCTGTCAGAGCTTGTGCTGGGCTGGGTACAGCACCTGAGCTTCATGATTATTCGAGCTCTGATGCTGTGGTGGAGTCCAGACCAAACAGCTGCAATGTCCCCACGAGGTTGTTGACCTAGTTTTCGCCGGTTTTCATTCAGAGAAGCTGCATTCAGCTCACACCGCCTGCTCGTCCGGTCCTGACCCCTTGCTGCCTTGCAGTGTCTCAAACTCCCCAGGCTCAATGTTCCCTTCGTTCTCATTTCCACTAACCCCAGGATGTGTCCAAGAACATACTGTGAAGTAGGGAAACTGAAATGGAAAGGAGGCAGGGAGAGCAGCAGAATCAGAGAGGAGGAGGGAAGGTTTTCCAACACCTGAGAAGTGTTGGGTATGTGCTC
>NW_012098188.1:146742-189321 GCF_000951045.1 Mandrillus leucophaeus
AGCTGGGATTACAGGTGCCCACCACCATGCCCAGCTAAATTTTTTTTTGTATTTTTAGTAGAGACGGGGTTTCACCATCGTGGCCAGGCTGACCTTGAACTCCTGACCTTGTGATCCACCCACCTCGGCCTCCCAAAGTGCTGGGATTACAGGCGTGAGCCACCGTGCCCGGTCAACACCATACTATTTTTTATGCTTTTTGTTTCTCTCTCTTTTTTTAAGAGTCAGGGTCTTGCTCTATCACCCAGGCTGAAGTGTGGCAGAATCACAGCTCACGACAGCCTCGAACTCCTAGCATCAAGCATCAATACTCCTGCCTCAGCCTCTGGCATAGTTGGCACTATAGGCATGCACCACCAACCTGGCTATTTAAAAAAAATTATTTTAGAGATGGGATCTCACTATGTTGCCCTAGCTGGTCTGGAACTCCTGGCCTCAAGTGATTCTCCCACTCAGCATCCCAAAGTGCTGGTATTACAGGTGCGAGCCACAAAGCCTGGCTTTTTTTTTTTTTTACTAGATTTTTATAAACATGATATTTTCCATAGATATTTTTAACATAATAGCAAAATATGTAAAGTATTAAATTTATGGTTTTAAAAAATCCATAAATCCCAGATATGGGGTAGTGGTATATAAAATTACCTGAAAAGACACATCACTGTAAGTTCAATATAATTCAACAGTGGAAAGATTGTCTCAAAAGCTAATGCAATTCTGACTTCCTCATGGAACTATGAACATCGAGGGAAAAAAAGTACGCCCAATCCACTCTACATCTTTAGACTTCCCCTAGGGTGCTGGATCCAGTTCTGGGCCTCTTGGCATGAGTACTGGCAAGCGGGGTAGGTGTTCCGAAGGGTAAACCTAATTGTGAGAGAACAGGAAGCACTCTACTCAGAGAGGAATTTGGAAAAATGCAGGAAAAACCTAGAGTGGTGGCACAATGATAAACCCAAGACATCAGAGGCTGTTTCATTCAGAAACCTTTTAAAAATATTCAGCATTGCTGGAAAGGTCAGCACAAGAAACAGAGAAGAATAATTCCAGAGAGGCATCTTATTTCAGAACAAACAGGAACGTTAACGCTGTTAAAAAATGGAAGTGGCCATCTCAGAAGGTAGTGAGTTCTTGTATTCTTGAATAAAGGACTCTGTAGGGGTTTTGGTGAGAGTGTCTGTGAATGGGGTAGACGGCTGAATTGGAAACATTACATCGTTTCTAAGTACAATAGTCTGTAATCTTTGCTTCTCTGAGATTCAAATTTCCAAAGATTAAAAATTAAATTTTTGTGTTGTTCTTGTTCTGTCTTTTCACCACCTCTCTCCCACTTTAGTCTGCGCACAGTGAATACCCTGGCTGAATGGACCAGGAGAATCCACGGCTTTTCTACTTACAGAATTGCAAAACCTGTTGTTAAGCTCTTTGAAAGTGTAGAAACCAGAGTATGTAAGTAACTCTATTTTTATAATGAAAACATTTCCCTCTCTTTGAATGCACATGAAAAATGTTGAACACTTAGCCAAGTGATGAAAAGGAGATATATTAAAGGTCATTAGAATTTTGTTTCAAACTTTGGCAAAATACAAGACTATTTCCCAAATAAATGAAGGAGAAAGCATTTGGCAAATCCAATAGTTTCTGATTTTTATTTAAAACTTACTTTTCTATTCTGCTTGGCTCTGCTGTAACATATTGAAGCCAAAAACAATTAGAACACAAAGAAGGGTTTGAAAATATCTGCACGTAATTCACAAAGGTAAAGGTAAGTGACTCTTGTAGAGTTGGAAGCCAAGGCATGAGTAAGAAGTAAAATATATACCATAAAATGATTCCCTTGAAATTTCCTACTGTAATGACGACCATAAAAATTCCAAATACCAAGAAACCAAATACAATACTAAACACCTGGCTGCAAGGCACCATATTAAACACACCATAATCTTTATTTGTATAATGTTGAGGTAGGGAATGTCAGCATTGGATGGTTAGAACATTCCATAATTAGTTTAGTTCAGTAACATTTAAATGGACATTTCTCCAGTCTGGAAAATGTTTGTATTTTTTTCTTTAAGCACTGATTGTAGGTCTTCTCCCAGCCGATAATAGCGTAGGCTTGGGGAAGATGTTCGCCTATTGATAATGGCATGAAAGTGCACGGTGCTGTTCAAGGTAGTTTGATGAGCACCTTAGGAATGGGAGAGGGTGAGAATAGAACATTGGCAAATGGGCAGTGAGGGTGCTGCCTCTTAAAAGCTGTTGTTTATGTCCCTAGTATGACATCAAAACAATCCAAGACATTAAATCATTTACAATATGTGTCTCTAAGGAAAGAGGGAGATCTTTTTTTTTTTTTTTTTTGGCAAATACACTGAATCTTACACATTGAGCACCATCACAGTCATCCAAGTAGTCATCTTTAACGCTTTACTTATTTAATAATGCTGCCCTTCCTTTCATCATTTTTGGATTATCTCCTCCAGTGTCCTTACATCTGAAGGACATTTTAAAAACTATGATCAGTGGTGTCCCTTTAATCTTTTAAGGTGGATTTAACTTTCAGATGCAACAAAATATCATTCTGGACAAAGAAAGTCTAGTAGATATGGTGAACTAACCAGTTAATTTAATTTTCTTTTTTTTCTTTTTTTTTTTTTTTTTTTGAGACAAGAGTTTCACTCTTGTTGCCTGCGCTGGTGCAATGGTGAGATCTCATGGATGGATGGATGGATGGATGGATGGATGGAAGGATGGGTGGGTGAATGGATGGATAAATGGAAAGACAAATGGGTGAGGAGATAGATGGATGAGTTGATAGATGAAAGGATGAATAGGTGAATTGATGGATAATGGATGAATTGATGGACACTTAAGTTGATTGTGAATATTCACTATTGTGAATAGTGCTGCGATAAACACAAGAGTACAGATGTCTTTTTGATATAATGATTTGTTTTCCTTTGGGTAGATACCTAGTAGTGGGATTTCTGGATAGAATAGCAGTTCTAATTTTAGATTTTTTTATATTGAAAATTAAATTAGGCCAGGTTGATTCTATGGATAAAGAAAATGATACGTATGTACAAACACACACACACACACACACACACACACACCATGGATAAGTACTTGGCCATGAAAAAGAATGAGGTCATATCTTTTGCAGCAACATAGATGGAACTGGAGGTCATTATCTTAAATGAAAAACTCAGAAACAGAAAGTACAATACTGCATGTTCTCACTTATAAGTGGGAGCTGAACAATGAGTATACATAGACAGAGAACAGAATAATAAACACTGGAGACTCACAAGGGTAGGAGGATGGGAGGTGGGTTAGGGATGAGAAATTACCTTTTGGGTACAATGTACTCTATTCGGCTGATGGTTACACTAAGAGCTCAGACTTCATCACTACTCAATATATCCATGGAACAAAGCTATACTTCTACCCCTTAAATCTATTTTTTAAAAATCATGAAACGTTTTCTTAAAACATATGAGAGCAATCAAAAGAGAGTTTCCAATAAGATGAGTTGAATAAGTTTATAAACTCACACCACCACCCCTAAAAATACCTGTGGAAATCAGTTGACAGTATTTCCCAGCCACCCATGTGAGAACTGACACTGCTGAGCAAGAAAATTTTACAAATCCGTAAAAAGTTTACTCTGAAAACCGAATTTTCTAAAAGTTATCATCTTATTTAGTCCTTATATTAGGACATATTTGCTGTCATATTTGGAAGATACAGGGCGTCTTGCATCTTTCTTGAAAGTTGTAAAAGGAACAGAAATGTAGACATAAATGTCTCATCTTAAAAGGATAAATGAGCCTGGGTAACATAGCAGGACCCTATCACTATAAAATATAAAAATTAAAACAAAATAGTTGGGCATGGTGGCGTGTACCTATAGTCCCAGCTACTTGGGAGGCTGAGGTGGGTGAATCACTTGAGCCTAGGAGTTTGAAGCTGCAGCCAGCTGTGATTGCACCACTGCACTCCAGTCTGGGCAACACGGCAAGACTTCATCTCTAAAAAATAAATAAATAAAAGGGCAAATGCCAGTACACATTCAAATCTGTTAATTTAATGAGCTATCAATTTAATGAATTTTCAACATTTTCCCAAAAGCCACCACTCACCCCAAATATTAAATTATCTTTGTTCTCTGTAAAATTTCTGCTTCTCTCATCTTCTTTAATTCATATTTCACTGGCTTTGGATTCCAACTTCTATTTTACAGAAGCACAGCTCCTAAAGAATGGGATCCAGTGCCTCTCCTTCCACTTACCCAGAAGAGGGCTGTCAGTCCCTTTCAAATGCTAAACACCTCATTACTCCTGTCACATGTTTGGCTTAAGGAGCCCCAAACCTCAAGCTTGGTCTTTTATATGGGTCTCTTATTTGGCAGCTATGGACTGTTAACACATCATTCCAACAGTTACTTAGGAGCCTCTGGCTTCACTGGGTCAGATGCCTCTCGGGTGCTCTGACTAGGGGTGAAAGTTGTTAGAGTGGGACATAAAAAGGCTCATTTTATGCCTTTTGCAGTTACCATCTTCAGTTACATTCTTAAACAAGTGAGTGGATTAACCCCTGCAATCCAGATACTTTAGGAAGATTTAGTAAATGCCTCTGTGGAATTATACGGTAAGTCTCAAAAATTCTGCTGAGGAACTCTTTATGCTATATACAGAAACTCCTCTGAAAGCCCACCTGTAGAACAATTGATCCAAAAAAGCATCTTTCCTTTCTACTTCCAGAATCGAACACAATTCCTGACACACTGTTATAATATCTGCTCTTGGCTGAGAATTTTCATTAACTAATGAAAAAATGGATGGATGGATAGATGGATGGATGGATGGATGGATGGATGGATGGATGGATGGATGGATGACTGGGTGGGTGGATGCATGGATGGATGGATGGAAGGATGAGTGGGTGGGTGGATGCCTGGATGGATGGATGGAAGGATGAGTGGGTAGGTGGACAGAAGGATGGATGGATGAGTGGGTGGATGAATGGATAGATGGAAGGATGGGTGGGTGAATGGATGAATAAATGGAAAGATGAATGGGTGAGTAGATGGATGGATGGATGGATGAGCTGATAGAGGAAAGAATGAATAAGTTAACAGACGGATGGATGGACGAGTGGGTGGGTGGATGGATAGAAGGATAAGTGAGTTGGTAGATAGATGGGTGGAAGGATAAGTAGGTGGGTGGGTGGATGGTTGGAAGGATGAGTGAGTGGGTAGATGGAAAGATGAGTGGGTGGATGGATGGATGGATGGATGGGTGGGTAGATGCATGGATGGTGGAAGGAAGGACGAGTGGGTGGGTGAACAGATGGATGGGTGGATGAGTGGATGGATGGATGGACGGATGAATGGATGGACAAATGGGTGAGTAGATAGATGGATGAGTTGATAGATGAAAGGATGAATGGGTGAATAGATGGATGAATGGATGAGTGGGTAGAGGGATAGAAGGATAAGTGGGTGGGTGGATGGATGGGTGGAAGGATGAGTGGGTGGGTGGATGGATGGAAGGATGAGTGAGTGGGTAGATGGAAAGATGAGTTGGTGGGTGGATGGATGGATGGATGGATGGAGGAATGAGTGGGTTGGTAGATGGATGGAAGGACAACTGAATAGATGGATAAATGAATGAATGTATGGATAAACCAATCAATGAATGAACACCTGACTGTATGCAGCTTTGACTTTACCTCTGTCCGGGAAACTCCCTTTTATGTAATTTTTCACGTTTGTTTTGGAACTTGATTTTTAAAAAATGAAGAATCTGGGCCAGGCATGGTGGCTCATGCCTGTAATCCCAGCATTTTGAGAGGCCAAGGCAGGTGGATCACCTGAGGTCAGGAGTTTGAGACCAGCCTGGCCAACATGGTGAAACCCCGTCTCTGTTAAAAATACAAAAATTAGCTGGGCGTGGTGGTAGGTGCCTGTAACCCCAGCTATTTGGGAGGCTGAGGCAGGAGAATCCTGTGAACCTGGGAGGCGGAGGATGCAGTGGGTGAAGATCCTGCCATTGCACTCCAGGCTGGACAACAAGAGTGAAACTCTGCCTCAAAAAAAAAAAAAAAAAAAAAAAAAAAAAAAAATTTATTTTTTTATTTTTTTTTACAAAAAAAAAAAAAAATGTTTACTGTGAGTGTAACTAGATCAGTAAGGTTATCAAAAATTAATTATTTCTCAGGTTAGTGGGCAACTGTACCTCCTATAGAAAATGTGTTTCAAAATCTCAGTAAACAAAAATAGTTTTCTAAAGCAAATATTCTAAAAGATGTCATTGCCAAAAACAAGCATATTCTAGAATCAAGATTATGAGTTAATGATCTTTGGAAATGCTGAACAATATCTTTCAATGTTACCTTGGCTCTTTTAGTCAGACTTACAACTTTGTGATGATGAAATTCAGAGTAAAGACAGGCTTATCTTTAATGTTTTATAACATTGTGTAACTACTGACCTCTGCCATGTCAAATGATAAAATGTAAGTCACTGGCTGAGTGCTTACCATCTCCAAGCACATGTGCACACATCGTCCTTCTATTTTCGGGGTTTTCTTGTAGCTGTTGTTTGAAGCCTATAATTATTGCTTTAATTACACGTCTAAACTAAGGATGAATACAAATTTGGTTTTAATTTAAAACTAAATTTAAAAAAATAAGAGAATAATGTGAAGTTTTATCATGTTCTCAGATGACTTCTAGCCCTAATAATCCATGGGTTTGGCCACAGTTTTCTTTAAGGCAGTGTTCCTATGTGATCGAGTTTTGAATCTTCCACAGTGCCCAGCACTCTTCTGTACATATGTTAGGAGCTCAAAAGCACCTGATGAATTAATACAGAAGTGAATCTTGCTACTACTCCTGTTTTAGATGGGACCACAAATAATTTATCCCCCCAGATCTGCACCTAGATCAGCTCCACCTTCAATAGTACTTGGCAAATACTGTATATGCAGGGGGACTGGGGAAGAGAATGATAACAGAATTGCAATACCTCAACTCTGACTTCACAGGTGATATGGTTTGGCTATGTCCCCAATCCAAATCCTCAACTTGAATTGTAGCTCCCATAATTCCCATGTGTTGTGGGAGGGACCTTGTGGGAGATATTTGATTCATGGGGATGGGTCTTTCCTGTGCTATTCTTGTGATAGTAAATAATTCTCATGAGATCTGATGGTTTTATAAGGGAGGGAGGTCCCTGCACAAGCTCTCTTCTCATGTCTGCTGCCATGTAAGACATGCCTTTCACCTTTAGGCATGATTGTGAGGACTCTAAAGCCATGTGGAATTATGAGTCTATTAAACTTCTTTCTTTTGTAAATTGCCCAGTCTCAGGTATGTATTTATCAGCAGTGTGAAAATGGACTAATACAATAGGTGTTTGAACTCAAAGGCAAAAGCTTTTAAAAAAAGAATAGCATAATAAGGTATATGATAAATACTAAGAAGCTATGCAGATGATGAGTGTTACAGGGCTAAAGAATGCAGAGCTATGGGTATAAAGTTAGAAATGGACAAACCAACTCAAGGAGGCCCAGACCCAAATAATCCAGTAAATTAATACTAGCATAAGTGAACCCATGGGAAGTCACGTAATATCAGGCAGGTCAGCCAGTGGTCTAAACTATGAACACCTGCAAGCTGAGAGGAGCCTGGCTTTAGGACAGTGTGGAATAGACTTTATGGAATAACTGGGTACACTTATGGGACCAGAAGCAGGATTGAGATAAGGCAAGGCCTTCAGGAAGTAAGATATCACTAGGACACAGACATGAATGCAGAAAGTAGTGACTTTGTGGCTAGCGGGAAGCCACGGCCCACTTCTAAATCAGAAGGAAGAAAACCAAAGCGGTTCTGGAATCAAGGTCGGTCTTTCCACCATATTCTTTTCTATCTTTCAGCCGTTTCCTTCTCTAAACTATATTTGAATTTACTTAGCTGGAAAGCAGGAATTTTAGTTCCAGGTACTACTTTATCCCAAGATTTTCCCTGATAGCGTGAGAGTCTGGACTCTAAATAGTAAACTCAATTCCCTTTGTGTACTCCTGCAATCCTGTCTGGCCCAACATTCTATCCTTGATGCCTTCTTAATTCCTCCATAATATGGTTTTAGAATCTCACTATGGCTCCATCAATATGAAGAGTTGGAAGTTTCCATGTGCTGTGAAAATTATGTGTTCAACTACCCACTAGATCTACCCAAAGAAATGTCCTGCAATACCCCAAACTGAGTTATGACACTAGAACTATTAACTTCCTCCATGTGACATCCTTCTCCTCCTCTTTTCCCAGTGACTCAAATCACAATCTTGGCCATTTCTCTTCCTATATTAGTCAGGGTTCTTCAGAGAACCAGAACCAATAGGATGGATGGATGGACAGATAGATAGACAGACAGACAGACAGACAGATAGATAGATAGAAATATGACAGATAAATAGATGGATAGATAGACAGAGACAGGTAGGTAGGCAGAGAGAGAGACAGAGAGAGGATAGATAGATAGATAGATAGATAGATAGATAGATAGATAGATAGATAGATAGATAGATAGATGAGATTGATTATAGGAATTGGCTCATGTGATTACAGAAGTTGAGAAGTGCCACAATAGGCCATCTGCAAGCTGGAGGACCAGGAAAGCCAGAGGTGTAATTCAGTCTTGAGTCCAAAGGCCTGAGAAACAGAACCAAGGGAGTCCATGGTGTAATTCTCAGTCTGAGGCTGAAGGCTTGAGAACTGGGTAGGAAGGGCAGGGCAGTAAGGCGTGGAACACTGGTGTAAATCCAAAGTCCTGAGGAGCAGGGGCTCCAATGTCCAAGGACAGGAGAGGGATGTCCCAAATCAAGAAGAGAGAGAGAGAACTTTCCCTTCCTCTCCCTTTCGGCAGGCAGTCAATGGATTGGAGGATGCCCACTCACATGGGGTGGGCGGTTTTATCCTCAGGCCACTGATTCAAACGTTAGTCTCTTAGAGAGAAAGTCTCATAGACACACTCAGAAACAATGTTTTCCCAGCAATCTGGACATTCCTCAATCTAATCAAGTTGACACATACAATAAACCATCACACTTCCCTTTCCTTAAACCTCACCTCCAATTAACAAATGGGTTCCACTGACTTTCGTTAACATGTGCCTCCATCATCTCTTTAATCCCATCCTACTGTTACCATCTTTGTTCAGCTTCTCAAAATCTCCTTGTCTATCATCCCCTAAATATTATCTCTCAACCACACTACATGGCCAATAGAGGTTTTCCAAAATTTAGCACTGTCCATGTGTTTCCTCAAGTCAAATTCTTCAATGGCTCCCAAGTGTCTACTTGACAAAGAACAAAACATGGTCTTCACAGTCTTCTACTGTTCTTCCCCACCAGCTTCCACAGCCTCCTCTCTTTGTGATGCAGCATTATTCACTAGTGCATGTGACATACCGACAATTTCCATTTGCCAAAATTCACAATTATTTCATGAATCCATGTCAGTGTTCACATTGCAACTTGTACCAAAATTACTTTTTTCCTTGCTGCCTAGAATATCCTTATCTATCTGTTAAGACACAGTTCAAGTATCATTTCTGCTGTGAAGGTTTTCCTAAACATCATCTCAAGTCCCATGTAGAAGTGACCTCTTCACGCTGTAACTCCTTGAGGTCAAGGGCCATCTCTAGCTTGTCTCTGAGGTTCGAGGGTCTCATGTAGTGTCAGGTTTATAGTAGGCACTCAAGGGATGTCTAATGGATAATATAAATAAAATTTTGAGTCATTGTTGAATCAAATGACAAGGTTCTCATTTGCTCTTCCATAATTAACTCCTTCAGTAAGAGCTAAGTGAATATGTTGCACGTTAAATACAAAGCCCATGAGCAGAACTCCCAAAAATAACATAAATGGGAGCTCCCAATACAGCTGTATTATCTGACATATTTCATATAACAGGACAGAGCATTGTAATCCTGGGAGCTTTAGATGAACAATAACTATTTTTAATTTCACTAAGAATAACTGCTCCACAGCCAGGTGATATTGTTATGTAAATACTTTAGTTAAGAACAAGAAAGCCTAATTTGTAAACCCAATAAAAAATTGCATTGTGTGGCTCAAACCTGTAATCCCAGCACTTTGGGAGGCTGAGGTAGGTGAATCACTTGAGCTCAGGAATTCAAGACCAGCCTGGGCAACGTGGTGAAACCCCATCTCTACAAAAAACTTAGCCGGCTGTGGTGGTGTACACCTGTACTCCCAGCAACCCAGCAGGCTGAGGCGGGAGGATGACATGAGCCTCTCCAAGAGGTGGAGGCTGCAGTGAACTGTGATGGTGCCACTGCACTCCAGCCTGGGCAACAGAGAGAGATCCAGTCTCGAAACAAACAAACAAACAAACAAACTGCATTGTCTTTCTACATCTTTATCAAAACTGTTTGCATTAAAGCTTTGTTCTACTCAATGAAATGTAAGATCCTGAACATTTAGAAAAGAAAATGATCTTACATAGTATCTACTCAAACTTCCTCCCCGAGACTGTTTATCCAAAAATAAGTAGTGTGTGCCAAAAAGTTAAGAGAATTTCAGGGTCACAATGTTAACAACAGAATTGGGATTTAAATCTCTTTTGAAACCTAGTTAATATATCTTGCCTACCTGTCTATGTCATAAGCAAAACCAACTATTATTAAAACAACAACAATACAATGTTTCTTATTTCCAAGCACTAATATGTATCCATTCAGAAAATAGTTACTAGGTATGCCCTACATGTTAGGCAACATTCTGGAAAAGGCTACTCCAATGATTAGATTTAATATGGCTGCACCCTATTTTATCCATGTTTAAAATTATAACTGTAATGCACTGTGGCTATTTGAAGAATCCAATGAGGTGGTACAGCATATATTATAAAATGTAAAGCAATGTATGCAAATACAAAGACCTATTTATGTATTTGGAAAACTAAGCATTAACGGGCACCATGTTCTTTCACAGTCTATGACTGGAACCTCAAATATCAGCCAGGACCCTGGCATGAGATTTGTTGAGCTGCTCAAGATTGACAAGGTCAGATGTAATTGACAAATATTTCACATTGATTTTTGTTCTAAATGTCTGCAGGAAAGAATTCAAGATCAAGTTATGGCAAGTGTTCAAACAAGAACAGGAGAGTAAGTTGTTGGTGGGGTATGGTGTAATCCCAGCACTTTGGGAGGCCTAGGCAGGTGAATCACTTGAGGTCAGGAGTTCGAGACTAGCCTGGACAACATGGTGAAACCCCATCTCTACTAAAAATCAAAAAAAAAAAAAAAAAATTAGCCAGGCGTGGTGACAGGCGCCTATAATCCCAGCTGCTCAGGAGACTGAGGCAGGAAAATCACTGGAACCCTGGAGGTGGTGGTTGCAGTGAGCCAAGATCGTGCCATTGCATTTCAGCCTGGGTGACAAGAGTGAGACTCTGTCTAAAAACAAAACAAAACAAAACAAAGAACAGAAGAGCAAGTTGCTGAAGCTAATAGTTCAGGGGAGGACCTCTGCTGCCTGTGGATAAGATACACATTATTAATTGCTGCACTGTGGGAAGCCAGAAAACAGGAAATCACCATTCTGTAATAATACGCTCTATTAATCAGCTCAAATTCATGGATTTTGACAACTGTGCTAAGGTCTCAACGTGCTTCTATTCCTAGTCAGCTTCTTTATTTCTCGAATTCAGGCGCCTGTGTTTATTTTTAATAGTTCCTGAGATCCTACAATTAGCAACCGCCATATAAATACTTTTGAAACCAGCCCAGCCCACATGATGGGTGAAACCATATCTGAAAGCATAAATGCTTTCACAATTGAGTAGAAGATAATCAAGTATGAATATCCTCTTGGAATAACAAAATAGGTCATAAAGTGCATTTCCAGCAAGATACATCTCTCCACATAATGCACTGCTATGACTTGTAAAATACAAGGAGCAGCATAAAATATTCCACTATAGGGCATTCTCACCTAGTTTTGATGTAGCTAATTTTTTCTTTAAGGTACAGTTGTTCTTCATACTTCATTATGAAGTTCATCTGTCCACAAAGTGTAGAATCCTGAATGCTAAAAATATCAACTTGTGGTTGTATTTTAAAAAGTGAAAGAAAATGGCCTCTGAGGCACATCAACTGCATAATATTTACACATTCCAAAACAATTAAATAAAATAAGTCCAGCTAGTGTCAATACAAGAGCTGTTTCTACAACCTAAGCTGATAATAATTAGGCTCAGGCCTCTATCATAGTAGTCTGTGACCCAACATAAGTTTTTAACTTTGCTAAAATCGCGAATGTCAGAGAAGAGAAAATAAACAATGACATAGAGAAGGTTGAATTACCAAGGAACAATTCGAATCTTGAAAGCATCATAAGTAATCAATTAAGAAGATCAGTTTTTCAAAAGCTTTAGGAAACATGAAAAGTACTATAAAATGTAGAATGTCTCCAGAGACTGCTAAATGCCTCCTGGAAGGGCAAAATCACCAAGAACCACCAATAGATAAGCAATCCAGTGGCTGTTAAAATCTCTCTCATGTGAAACAAAATATTAAAAAGTCAGTTTATCATTAGCATTTATACTTACAAATGTCTATATTTGTTTTCTTTTTCTTTTTGTTTTTTGTTTAGAGACAGATCTTGCTCTGTCACCCAGGCTGGAGCGCAGTGGTGCAATCATAACCCACTGCAGCCTTGAATTTCTGGGTTCAAGCAATCCTCCCACTTCAGCCTCTTGAGAAGTAGCTGAAACGCGCCACCATACCTGGCTTTCTTTCTTTCTTTTTTTTTTTTTTTCTTAAGAGATGAGGTCTCACTATGCTGCCCACGCTGATCTTGAACTCCTGATCTCAAGTGATCCTCCAACCTCAGCCTCTCAAAGCTTGAGATTACAGGCATGAGCGACCTTGCCTAGGCTGCTTTAGTTGTTTATTGAGCCACTGCTGCAAAAGATAGTTATCAACAGCACTTTGGTGAATAATAACTAAATAATGACAGCACAGGTGAACCTACTGGCAGAAACTCCATCAATTGTTCTTATGCCCCCTGCATCATTAGGCTGCAGAAGGCTGATGAAATAATAGGTTTCATGGAAGTATCAAGGAGGAGAGAAAACAGGCCCAGGTCTTCATTCTTTCTATATTCTGTTGAAAGCTCATACATCACCTTTAAGCCACTTGGATTTCACCCTCCTGGCCCTACTCCCGCAGACCTTCTTCCTGGCTTCCACGGAAACGGTGCCTTTGGTTAAAACCTTACATAATCGTGCTACCTTGGGCAAGTCCCTTCGTCTCTCTAAAAATAAATTTCCCTGTTGGTTCCGTATTTCATAACTTTATAATCCTTGGTTTATGTGGCTCAAATAAATGTACCCTTCACCTAGAAGCGCCTCATTTGCTGTGGGGTGGATAATAGCAGTGACACAAAGGTTGTATTTTGCAAACTCTACTAATGTGCTTTCCATTTTTGCCTTTCTGTGACCATATCCTTCTCGCTAGGCATCCTGAAGCATTCTGAGGGATCCAGGGGCCTAAGGCAGAGAGGGGGGCTTTTGAACTATTGCTGCAAAATACAAAATGTTGAGCTCCTGACAAAGTGCAAAGGGAAATAAAGAGGCCATGTTGAGCTACTGACAAGCACAGGGGATTTTTCTTTCTTTCAAGACAATAGCTGCACAGACCATACTTCGTTAAGGGGGACAAAGGGATTCTTCAAGTCAAAATTTCCCAAATTGAAACAGTTACCATTTAACATATTAGGAGGCCACCCTTGCAGTTTCTATCTCTTTCTCTACATGCACATACACAGACACATACATACACAAGATAAAACAGATTTTAATTTTACGCCAAGAGTAGAGAGAACTCAGGATACAAGATAACGTTTTGTAATCCTGGTTGCACATTAGAAATGATTTGGAAAACACTCTTACGTGCAGGACATATTCAGATCAGTGACTGAGAATCTGCAGGTCTCAATCTTTGGCATTTTTTAAAAGCTTTCTTGGTACAGTAAAGTTTAAGAACCACTGACGTAGGACAAAAAACAAGCTGTTCTTTCCAATCCAAGGACATGCAGGGAGAAGATGTGGATTTGAGTAAAGCTGACAGTAAGAGCATATACTCTGATCTCCTGCCTCGGGGTACCGCCAAGGTGAGCTTACATGGGTTGAGAGTCACGCTGATGGAAGATATGGTTTAGTGCTTCTTGCTCTTTTGGACAACAGGAAGAGACATTTGCACAGGTGTCCCACAGCAACCAGGGTGGCCACCTGTGGAGGCAGCATGTATGTCTGAGTTAGCAGAAGATTCCACACCCTGGATCCCTGGGGAGGAGTACAGATGGAGGGCAGTACAGGCTGGCGGACTTCCAACGGGGCTGCTGCAGGCTGAGTTGCCCGCTAGCAACAGGAGGCAGAGCAGAATGCTGGGGCTAGGAATGGAAGAGGAGTTCCCACCAGACATCTAGTGGCAGCAAGAGCTGAGGTGGGGCTAAGTCCATAGGAAAGACCAGCAGGCCTCCAACAAGCTGGAAGAGACCAGACCAGGAAATATTCCAGGGCCAAAACTGCATATCAAACGGTAGAGATTTTGTGGCTGGATCTAGACAAACTCCACCCAGTGGAAGCGAGCCATGCACATGCAGGGACCAGCAAGAGCCCAGGGCCCCCATCCCACTGTACAAAGTGACGCCCTCATAAACTTATCCACCATCTTGGGGAAGAGACAGATGAGTAGGGCTCTCACCAGCTGAGCATCTACCCAAAGGGTCTAAGGTGCCCATAAGTGACTGTTTAAAACAGGTGTGATAAGCAATTCCACTTTACTACACCAGATACCTAAACTGAAAGGAACTTGCTTAGCAAGAGACTAAAACATTTTAAATTGGAAATTCGGTTTCCTAGCTATTGTGTGCTGTTCATAGAGAAGATTTGATTCTCTGCAGAAAACTACAAAGTCATATTTTTAAAACCAGTCTATGAATAGAATGCAAGTTAAGTGAATACAACAGTTTAGCAGGGAGGAGGATGGGCTATTATTGGTACACAAGTGTGAATTCCTCTGCTACAAAGAGAGGTAGGGGGATAGATAAATAAATTAGTTACTCTTCTCTTTTGCACATTTGGAAATAATGTGAATAAATGTCCAACTCTGTTACCGTAACTGTTTTCATGAAACTTACCAGCACTTTTATTCAAAAGCTTGTCATCAAAAAAAGTTTAATCATAGATATAGCAACTGCCTGGGAATGTATTTGCTTCAGATAATCCTCCAACCATTTAAAGAAAAACACATAGAATTCAAGCACACCTCTATGTTAAAAGAAGGGCAGCTGTCACCCGTCTATCTTTGCGTTAACAGCATGACCATTAACGCAGTCCAAGGTTGGCCTGGCTGGGGTGATTGCTCAGAACACTGGACGCCCCTTAGCAGTGACCATTGTGTTGCTTAAGTGGCAGAAAAAAAACAGAATATGGCAAGGTGAGAACTTTCCTGTGATGTGATTCCTTCATGTCTTGGAACTTTTGTGACACGCTGAAGCTGGGGTGGCCAGGTCATGAAACAGCTCCTAAGGCAGCACCACATTGCTCAGAAGAACCCAGGAGGAGCCTGTGTCATTTATTCACCCATTGAATAAAGGAAGGCTCGCAGAATTAGAAGAGATGCACTGCATTAATCTTGCAAGGTATACAAGTTTAAAATCTAGAAAAGACAAGTGAAGGCCAAAAAGTGACAGGAAAAATCTAAGAGAGACACTGCCTAAAAAAAATGAATACCTGAAATAATGGATGAATACATTGTTGGATTCAAAACCTTCAAAAACATCAAGGTCCAAAAACGACAGTCCAAGAAAGAAGGGATAATTTCAGATTGAAAGAGACCCCCCCCCGCCAAAAAAACCACATGAAACTAAACACAATGCATGATTCTGTATTGAATCTTTCCATTGTGAGGGACACTATGAGGACACTGGCAAACTTTGAAGGGGATATGTGGCAGCTACATGCCAAGTTGAAGTTCCTGATTTTGGTGGCTGTACTCTGATTAAGTAAGAGAATGTCCTTCTTTGTAGAAAATATGCACACAAGTATTTCAACAACTGTCTTCAAATGGCTTAGGAAAAATAAAAGTTCTTAGATTTTTTTGAAATTATTCTTAAGATTAAGAGTATTTCAAAATTTAAAAAATGTATTATACAGGGATTAATCAGTTTTGAATAATTAGAAATATTTTGTTAATAAATTGGTGAAAATACACATTCACAGTCACTAGGAATAACTTAGGAAATAAATAAATCTTTATGTCTGCAGAAAAAAAATACTTGCTATTTGAAGAAATTGAATTTGTTAAGGAGTGTGAACAAAGAAATACTGTCTTGGAGAAAAACCTACTCTTGTTTTCTTTACATTATTTTTAAAAAGGCAAGGATAAATAGCTATATTGCAGGGACAATTATCTTCTTTAAAAATATTTTTTCGGAGGGAGATTGTTTAATCCGATTAAGGAGATTTTAAAAACATTGACATGCATGTGTATGGAACACATATTATTCAAGTCTAAATAGTTTTATATTAATGATCAGTCCACGAGTTGGTTTGATCATAACATCTTGAGGCACATTAATTTTGAGTACCTAGTCAGGTAGAGTTCAAACAGCCTAGATAGGTATCTGTAGCAATCCCTGGAAGAATTTTTAACTGGGCAATAAAAGTTATGTGAGAGTGATTGCTCTATGCACAGGTTCGATACACTGTTGTGATATGATTTGCCAAGTCTCCCACACTAAAGAGTTAGTGCAAGCTTTGATATGAGGAGAGCATTAATCTAGCTCATTAGTTCCCACCCAGGGGTGAAGTTGTCCCCCAGGGTATATTAGGCAATGTCTGGAGGCATTTTTAGTTGTCACCACTGAGGGTAATGTTCCTGTCATCGAGTGGGTGGAGGCCAGGATGCTGCAAAACATCCACAAGGCACAGGGCAACCCCACCACAGAGGATGGATCCAGCTCCAAATGTCAGTAGTGCTGCAGCTGAGGGCAACTGACCTTGGTCCTTGTGCAACCACCCACTTTGGGGTAGGGTTAGCATGGGTAGGTCCCACTGTGCTGGATCCTATGGTCCAAGTGACTGGATTAGAAGTAGATTCCAAGTGACTCAAAGGAGAATAAGGAATTCTGTTAAAAAATCAGAATGCTACAGAAGTATTCTAAAAGGATATTATTTTTGACATACTTTCAAAAACCACAGAATTATAATGACTGAAAGTTAATTTTCTAGACTGCACACAGTGACTGACAACGTGATCTTTGGGACTTTGGCTGCCAAAGCCACCACAACTGCACAATCTACAATCTACAAACAGAGTGATGCTGATCTCCAGGTCTCTCAGGCTGTGAAAATGCCATACATCTCATGAACCAGAATTCATTTCGAGGCAGGGAGAGAACATTTGAAAAGAAGGCAGTAAAATAAGGTATAAAATGCTGATGGGATTTTCCAAGACACTTTGGTAGTGTAAACCTACGACAACCAATCCTGAGGACAAGAGACTTTGCTACTTCCACCTGCAAATCAGCTAAGATTTCTGGGTAGATAATAATTTCTTGGATATTATTATTGCAAGGTGGTTCTATTTTGACAGGTTCGGGAAAGGCACTTGCATTGTGAATTCTAATTTAGGGGTAGGACAATTTATAAATAAAATTAGTTCATTGTTTATTTCTCAATAAATAGTAAGGATTTTATTATAATGTGTTAATTTTCCCATCTTCAGGCAACCCCAACTGTTTTTACTTGGTATGAACTAATAAATTATATTGCCATTATTTAATTTATATCTTAAACATGTACAAAATAATAGGTTTTGGATGCATAGCCACTTTAAAAATTCACATATTTGGCCGGGCATGGTGGCTCACACCTGTAATCCCAGCACTTGGGAGGCTGACACAGGCAGATCACCTGAGGTCAGAAGAGTGAGACCAGCCTGGCCAACATGGCAAAATCCCTTATCTACTAAAAATACAAAAATTAGCTGGGCCTGGTGGTGCACACCTGCAATCTCAGCTACTCAGGAGGCTGAAGCAGGAGAATCACCTGAAGCTTGGACGTGGAGACTGCAGTGAGTCGAGATTGTGCCACTGCACTCCAGCGTGGGCAAAAGAGCAAAACTCCATCTCGGAAGAGAAAAAAAAAAATCACATATTGCTTACAATACTACAATTCTGCACTAAATATTATAGCTTATCTGCCAAAATTTACAGTAACTAACTCAGAAATATTGTTCTCTTGAAACAAATTAGATCTCAAATATTTCTGCTGAATGATTTATTGTATTTCAGATCATGGAGAACATCCAGGATTAAGCTAAGGCCAGAACCTTCATGGAAAATAAAGGTTAGAATACAGACACTAATGTAAAAATTCCAAACTTGAAGACCCTATGCAGGTTCAAGGCAGAGAACTTTGGATCAGAGGTTCAAGGACTGCCTGAGAAGGGGTTAGAGGAAGAGAAGTGGTGGAGAGGAGGAATCATCTAGGGTAACTGATGACAACAAGACAGCACATTTGAAATTCACCTGTATAGGCAAGAAGTTGCAAGGCACATAGAAAAGCTGGAGGAGGCCGAGGCAGGCGGATTATGAGGTCAGGAAATCGAGACCATCCTGGCTAACACGGTGAAACCACCTTGTCTCTACTAAAAATACAAAAACTTAGCTGGGCGTGGTGGCGGGTGCCTGTAGTCCCAGCTACTCGGGAGGTTGAGGCAGGAGAATGGTGTGAACCCGGGAGGCGGAGCTTGCAGTGAGCCGAGTTCGTGCCACTGCACTCCAGCCTGGGTGACAGAGTGAGATTCCATCTCAAAAACAAAAAACAAAAAAAGAAAAAAAAAGAAAAGTCGGATTGGCCAGAAGGAAGTAGACAGTTCTGATCCATCCATGCCTTGCCATGTGTTATCTGTATTTGTGTATGAAGGTATCCACTCATTTGTCCATTTATCATTCATTTGATAGTAACTTATTGAAGTCATCTGTGAGAGAATTCTTGCAGAAGAGAACATCTGGCTTTTAGTATCCAATATACTTTTGGATACTAACTTTATATTCAACTTTCCCCTGCTTTGTAAATACTAATTGCTGCTACTATTCACTGAATGGTTACAAGTGCTAGAAACTGTGCTAATAACAGTGTAATGTAGATATCACTATTTTCTATTTACACACATGGAAACAAGTTTGAGAAAGCAATGTGCCCAAAATTACAGAGCTACTAAAGAATGTAGTCAGGCTTGGAAATGATTCCAGCAATTTCTTATCTCCTACCAAAATGTCTTTGAAAAATAAGAAACAGAATCTCACACCACCACTAAAAACTCTTTCATAAAAGCTCTTTGATTTGACCACTCCAATTTTCAGGGCAGGCAAGAAGAATTTCAACTCACAATAAGGACGATGGAGGTTTTAAAAAGAAAAAACAAAAAACAGTTCAATCAACCTAAAGCCAAGTGAAATCATGTGGCTATCATGGTAATCTAATAATCTGGTGTATCTTCAAAATATGTTATCTAAATATCTGTCTACTATTTATTAAATGGAAGCAGAGAAAATACTTTTAAGGCAAATAGCATAAACCTATTATTCTGTGTTCGATATAAAAATGTATTTCATGCATGCAACATAATATTCTAACTTATTTGGTATGATCATACTAGGTTAAATCACTTTTATTCCCATTAAGAGTAAAGTTTAGGCTGGGCACGGTGGCTCACGCCTGTAATACCAGCACTTTGGGAGGCCGAGACGGGCGGATCACAAGGTCAGGAGATCCAGACCATCCTGGCTAACAAGGTGAAATTCCGTCTCTACCAAAAATACAAAAAATAGCTGGGCATGGTGGCGGGCGCCTGTAGTCCCAGCTACTCAGGAGGCTGAGGCAGGAGAATGGCGTGAACCTGGGAGGCGGAGGCGGAGCTTGCAGTGAGCCGAGATCGCGCCACTGCACTCCAGCCTGGGCGACACAGTGAGACTCTGTCTCCAAAAAAAAAAAAAAAAAAGAATAAAGTTTAGGCTCTGTGAAGCAGGAAGTATATATTAAATATAACTCAGTGTAGGAGATGGGGATTAATTAAACTACCCTAGTCAAGAGAGAAAGAATTTTGCAATAAATGTTACCAGGACACTTGGTTAAAAATTTGGGTAAAATAAACAGATTTAGAGTTTTATATCATATCAAACACAAATTTCAAGCCCAAAATTGTTTAGAAAATTTAATTAAAACTGTGACTCATGGGAGAAAAAAATAGATAAGCATCTGATCTTCTTGAGGTGAATGATTTTTAAGCATTTAAATAGGAGAAAAAGACTCATTTTCTATCATAATTATATACTTATATATAATTATCCCATATATTTATATGTAATTATATATACATGTAAAGTTTTCCAGACATTTATAAAGGCTATCTTAATCTTTCGAGAATTAGCAACTTAACGAGCAATCCCACTAGTGGATGTATATTGAAAGGAGTATGTCAAAGAAATATCTGCTCTCCCATGTTCACTTCCATGTTTTTCACAGTAGCCAAAATATCGAATCAACTTATGTGTTTATCAGTAAATGAACGTATAAGGAAAATGTGGTATACATTCACAATGGATGTGATGTGATTCTCTCAATGGAATATTGTGTATATATACACAACGGGATAATTCTGTAATGAAATTCTGATTTAGCCTTAAAATAAGAGGAAATTCCTGTAATGTGCAACAATATGGATGAATCTGGAGGGCATTTTGCTAAGTGAAATTAGCCAAGCACAAAAGGACAAATACTGAATGGTTTCACTTATGTATGGAATATTTAAAAGTTGAACTAATAGAAGTAGAGAGTAGAGTGGTCATTATTAGTGGTTAAGGGGAAGACAGGGTTTGGGTTGGGGAGATGTTGGTCAAAGGATTCAAAATTTCAATTAGGCAGGAGGAATAACAGACCTACTCTACATCATACTGACTATAGTTAATAACAATGTATAGCATACTTGAAAACCATGGAGAGAATAGATTTTAAGTGTTCTTACCACAAAAGAAGTAATGTGAGATCATACATCTCTTAATTAGCTTGATTTAGCCATTCCACATTGTATACATATTTCAAAACAATATATTGTACATGATAACATATATACAATTTTTATTTGTCAATTTAAACATGGATTTAAAAAAATATATTAAAAAAACCAGAATGAGAACCTCTAGCAACACGCTCAGGCATGTTTTTCACAAAAGTGAATCGCACTCTTAACCTTGGGAACCAACTGTCTTTTCCTGTGTCATGTTTGTGTAGTTCACTCACAGTAGGATATACACCCTTCTTGGAGGGATCTGTCTTGGTCATCTTTGGATCTGAGGCAAAAAAACAGCTTGGTACCTGACAGGTGATTTTTATTAGGTTGGTGCAAAAGTAATTGCGGTGTAGGTTTAGAAAAAGTCCTCATCTCTTTTTTGTCTGTTTGTTCCAAATTCATCTTAACGTTTTGCTAACAGTCCCTCTCAGAGAAACTCCATTCCTATGCTTTCCTGGAGCCTGCGTCTTTCTCTCAGGCCTTGGTTAGTAGGCCCTCCTCTCCACACCAGCATATGAATCTTTTAAGAAGCCTAAGCGCCAATGCTTTTTCTAGAGCTCCGCTAATGATCTGACTTTTCCACTCCCTGCAGTTCCTCCCAAGTCCTGCAGGCCTTTTTATCAGTGGCTCTTTTACTCCTTACCAAAAATATTTCCTCATTCCTTTTTAACTCTTGAAATGGAATCGATAGGGAGCATAGATGACCTACACATATTATTATAAACATTACAGGAAATAAGGCCCATTGCAATATAAAGCAGAAATAAAGACAATATGATTTATAAGTTACATTTTAAAATATGTAAATGTTAGGGTACAATGGCACTTGAATGCAGAATAAGGTTGTTATATGCTTGCTCCTATTAATAAGAACAATCTCTTCAACTGAATAATGATTTCTTTAAAAAAAGGATATTTTGAAAACAAGAGTGTATCTGTACACAGTTGGAAATGGGCCATAAATACATCAACTTCGCCTGCAGCCTGATGTATGAGTGTTGACCAACAATTCAAACAAGAGGCACTGTCAAAAGTGATATGATTTTCTCAAGCACAAAAACACTCTTAATGACATACTGAATAAAATAAAGTGAAATATATTCCCTCAAGGCCAGGTGCAGTGCTTCATGCCTGTAATCCTAGCACTTTGGGAGAACAAGATGGGAGAATCACTTGACACCAGGAGTTCAAGACCAGACTGGGCAACATAGTGAGACCCCATCTCTACAAAAAATAAAAAAATATTAGCCAGGCACGATGGTGTGTGCCTGTAGTCCTAGCTACTTGGGAGGCTGAGATTGGGAGATCACTTGAGCCTAGGAGTCAGAGGATGCTATGAGCTATGATTGTGCACCCAGCCTAGGCAATAGAGCAAGACCCCATCTCAAAAACAAACAAATAGGCTAAGAATGGTGGCTCACACCTGCAAATCCCAGCACTTTGAGAGGCCAAGATGGGGGGATCACTTGAGACCAGGAGTTCAAGATCAGTCCGAGCAACATACTGAGAGCCCATCTCTATAAAATTTTTTTGTAGCACATTAGCCAGGCCTGGTGGCACATACCTGCCTGCAGTCACAGCTACTACTTGGTAGGCTAAGGTGGAAGGATCACTTTAGCCTAAGAGTTTGAGGCTGCAGCAATTTATGATTGTGCCAATGCACTAAAGCCTGGGTCACAGAGCAAGATTCTGTCTCTAAAACAAGCAATCAAACAAATTTTTTCAAGCTACTTGCTGGTTTCACTGCTAGAATACGCAGTGTATGTTAAAACAATATATAGAATGCCTGGGGTTTCTATGTAAACTGAAGTTTGTTGTTAGCATTGGAGAATGACACACAACTATTTCCTGGGGGTCATTCAAAACTTACGTGTGACATGGATACTTCCCTGTAGAGCAGAACTCTCCCATTGCCTGTGCAATCCCCCTCTAATTGTGACAACCAAGCATGCCCCCACCCCAATATAAATACCCCTTAAGGAGTACTGAAGCCTCTTTTGAGAACCACTGGTTCTCCTTTGACTCCTTCCCAGGTCCTTGAACACTATTTTAGAATGTTGCTATTTCTTTTGATCTTTCTTTCTCCTTTATTTGTACCATCTGAAACACAACCTGTTCACACTCTCAGCTTTTATTTCCTCCCATATAGATCCTTCATCTACACCTGTGTTTACCTTTGTATGGGTCAATATTTACAAAGGAACTTCATTTTCATCTACACACACATAGCTACATTTTCTTAAGAAATATCAGTGACATTTGTATTAGCCACATTAACAAGCATTTAGTTTGATGGATTTGGTAAGAATTAAAGGAAATTTAGCTGGTGAAAGTGTAAAGAAATGTGAAATGTTAAGTTCAGATATACTGTTTATTGAATGTGAAATGGTAAAGATAACAACGACATTTTAAAATAATATTGTGTCATAATACATTATTTAATAATTCCAGATATCAGAATAGCCAGAATATTCAATCATCATATGAGAAAAGTTAAACTTAAAGCATTAGCTTTTTGTGTTCCATGGACATAAAGCACTGAGCTATTCATATGAATGAACTTGTTCTCATTCATCTAAGAAACACGTGACTAGTGCACTACTTGCTTGAACTGAAGGACTGCCAGGATAGAAATTCTGTAATAAAATCCTGATTGTATCAGTCCTACATTGCATAGCTCCTTCTTAACTCGGGGTTTCAAATGCTATTAGATAGCGACAGCCATTTATTATTGCTGGGCCCCTGTATAACATTTCAGGGTAGAAAGGACCCATCTGTATCCGTCCTCATGTGGTGTTGACAAGACTTCTCAACTTCTCCCAACCAATGAATAAGTCCTAATACAAGGCTTGGAATGAAGAAAAATCCCTCAAGAGTTTAAACTTTATTAGATATACTAATCTCCATGATGACAGATGCCACCCATTCTCTCAGAGCCTGCATTTTAGCTATACCATGAGCTTCATGGAGAGCAATTTAATCTCAGCTTAGTTCATTTCAATCATTATCATTTTAGCACTATCCCTGTGCATACTGCACAAAGGCTCTGGAAACACAAAAATGGATGTGAAATGATCATGCACATTGCTATTCATGAGGAGTCACCAAAGTATTTTCAGTCATCAGGCAGAAAAAAAGGAGAGATCTTTCAAAGGTAAGCTGGGGGTACTTCTGCTGAGTTGCATAAGAAAGAAGAGAAGAAATCACCTCTTTGTATTCACGACCATGGCCACGTTTGATTGGCACCTTCCTCTAGGCTTGTAATAATACCTCTGAAAAAAACAAGGCACTGACAATGACTGTAAAATAAAATATTTTTATGAGCCACAGAAGAGGCAGGTTGATCAAGAGAATAAAGGAACAAAAGGAACAAAGAAGCGCTTTCTCCTGTGTTCCTGGAAAATCATGTTTTATGGTCTAATGTAAAGCTGGATTAATTACTCATATCAGCTGAAAGATTCAGAACCTTGTTCCAGCATGTGGCTTTTCACATAGCATCTGTATCCTAGCAATGTTGTCTTTAGCTTGGGGCAGTGGTTATGTGACTGGAAACAAGAAGGAGCTTGAACCAATGTCAACATCCAATTGACACTAATGAGGAACGTTAGGTTCTCAAACATCGTGTGACCTAACCATCCTAGTCATGTTACTTTTCCTACAATGAACAGAACATGACTTCAGGTCACCTCTTCTCTCTCCTGCAGCTCTCCCTTATACACAGCCATGTACTTGTGATGCTGGTCAAAGGAAAAAGAAATAATAAAATGGTAACTGACCAGGAAAAGGGTTAAAAAATAATCCTGGACACAGGCCAGAAGCTAATTACATCCAGCCAAGTGAGGGCTGTAAACAAGGTCAAAAGGATAAGAAGGCCCTGAAACCAAGACATCCAGCTGGATCAGAAGAGAACAGAGATGGACTCAGGTTTAGAGACATCCAGAGAAGAGCAGGGAAATTAAAAGGCAGAAAGCAAAATGGGGGTAAACAGATTGTTCTTTCAGGGGATGGAGGGAAGGGCAGCACAACCAATCTTGCTTTGGAAACGAAAGTTTACTAATTATATTTATGTCTTCCCAGGTCACAAAATGGAAGCTTCTCAAAGTGGAAGTTTTGTTAATTTTCTGAGTAAAGCTAACAAAATTTATAGGTATTAAGACCCATACTTGTATATAACCTGGGTTTCCTTGTCAGACTCCACAAATTGATGCCGAGATGCTGTGGGTAGAAGGGGATCCTTTTTTTTTTTTTTGAGTCAACTGCATGAGCAATAAAGATTATTAACAAAATAAAACTTTGTATTTTTCCCCACATCTCTACAGTCTGTCTCTAGATGGAATATTTCTTTTTCTCCTGGCGTTTGCTGTACTGAGTTTTATCACTCTATACGCATTGACTGTATCCTAAGAGAATTTATGTAGCAGCAGAAACAAGAAATCCAACCCCAAATGGAAAACCCTTCCAGTCTTTGTCACTCAGAATTCATCACGCTGTTTTCCTTGTCCTTCAGGGACCACCAACACTTGTATCTCACTCATGGGTTTCAATTCACTACCCCTTACCTCCTGGCTTTTACACTCAGCTTGCCATATATTGATAGACAGCAATTGCTAAATTTTCTTTTCTCCAGACATGCCATAGAATGTATTAAGCTGATTTTTTTCTTGTCTGTAGGACAAATTCTCCTTTATTCATAAATCCAGTTTAGCAGAAACTTATATTCATGCCTACCCATGACCTACATCACACTCTTAGCTTCTGACTTTTCATGGTAGCTTCCGACAGTAAGGTGGGCCAGAGGAAAAAAAAATGCAGAAAACAGAAACCTAGAACAAAGGGATATTCCATATTCCCTTGAAGCTCCTTCTGCTGCTAATTTCCTTTAGTCTCTGTCTGTGGTTGTCATCCAATTTTTACCTTCAAGCTTTTTGTGTTTTCTTTTTATTCTTTTTTTTTTTTTTTTAATTCTTAACCCTCTGCCAGGACCTGTCCCCTTCCTGTGTCAAACAGATTGGCTTATTCTAACTCTTTCAGATATTTATTTGATTCCTGAACCATTTTAACACTCACATAACACCACAGATTTGTTCTCAGAGGAAATAAAAGAACCATCAGGCACCTCCCAAACATTTTTCCCCTCTATTAAGCAAACAATTGAATAATAGCAATCTTAGAAGCCAAGTAAATGTTTCCAAAATAAATGTTTGCTTTGCCAGAAAATATTTCTAAAAGCATTTCAATAGCAGTAATAAAACAAATATCTGCAAAATGGACCAAAAAAACACATCAAATATGTTTTTTGCAATCCTTTCTAAGCACCTGGTGTTGCTTATGCTGAATTTTTGACCTAACCAAGGACCCAGTAGATACTGTGTGAAATTACTTGTTTCCCAACTCTTCCTACCACCTACAGAAAATTTAGTAAAAATATTTTGCTTGCCAAAAGGAGGATATTTGTAGTTAATACTCACCCATATCAAATTATTTGCAGTTGCTTACAATTCAATATGCACAGTGGTAATCTAATAGAAAAGGATTGAAAACATATATGAACTTGGCACATTAAAACATATCTGTAGCAGGTCTTGATTTGACTGTAAACTGCCTAGAGTAAAAAAATATATATATTCCCACAAAAAATCCTTATCAGGAATGAGTGTTTTTTTGACCAGTTAAAACAACTGCAATCTTGATGACTGCAGTTCCACAGGATTCATTCTTGTATTTGACAAGAAATCCTATCAAAACCTATTCATAGATAAGTCAACTTGCTTAACTGACATGAAAAAGGAACACATTTTGTCCAAACTATGATTGAATTTAACAATAACACTTAGTCCTATATCATCTACTTTAATATATATTATACTATAAAAACACACCTTCAGAAATATTTAAAATGTAACCCTTTCTGGTCTTTTCTCTTGAAATTCATAACTAACACCTCATACTTTTAATAATGTAAATGTTGACGATTCTATTCTGCTAGAAATCTGTTAAAATCTATAATTACTTCCATACTTACTAAATTGGAAGTCTTTAAAATTACGTAAGTATTCTAAAATTTGTTTCAGTTGTTCTCAACCAGTGGCAATTTTACACACACACACCTCACCCCCATACCCCAGAAGAGGACATTTGACAAAGTTTGGAGATATTTTTGTTTGTCAGGATTGAGGGTAGGGGTGAGACGGGCATTTAGTGGGTAGATGCCAGAGATTCTGCTAAACATCCTGAGATACAGAGGACAGCCCTCTTGCAACAAAAACAATCCAACATACATTTCAGTAGTGCTGAGGTTGAAAACACACAATTTACTCTGAGCGTGTGTCTTCTGTTGATAAAACAAGTTTAAAACATCAGAAAATACCTTGTGAAATATATTCTTTAAAATTAAATATTACTTATTCTGAAATATTCTACATAAATACGAATAAAGGAATAACTAGAAAATGAGTAAACTTTGAACACAGTAGGATTTATGAACGTGAAAGTATACTATTTATATATTGAATTAGAGTTTTTGAGAAAGTAATGTTGTTTATATCTTTTTACAGAATGTGGCTTTCTATTTTCCGAAAGACACAATCAAGAAGTTCTTACAAAGGCATTTCAGTTTGAAGAGTTTTCAGGAAAGAAAAGATTCAAGACTTAAGCAAAATGTAATCAGAAACATTTGAGTCTTACTCAATTTCCTATAAAATGCCATATGGATTTCAAAATTAATAGTGGAATCTACATGGCAGATGAATAAGGGGTCATTTTACATTCTAGATATCAGGAGTACTTGTCATATGTTAAAAGAGGAACTGATGTTTCTCATGTCTAAAATTTTGATAGAATTATTTTATTATAGAATCTAGTCTTGGTTGCTAATTGAGCTAGCATCAAGTAAAGATTCCATATGGTTTAAAATAAAAGCGTTAAAATTGGGGAACATTTTAATTAAATCCTCATCAATAATAGGACAAATTGAAAATCATTTGCTTAGAATGTGACAGAATGTGAAGAAAAGAACAGGGCCTCACTCCTGCACTAACTCTGGCAAATATGTGCAGTCCAGATATAATCAGGAGGAAATAACAGACAAACCCAAATGGAGGGACATTCTGTGAAATAACTGGCTGGTATGTTTTAATTGTGCTACGACCAGGAAAGTCAAAGAAAGATGAGAAATCAGACTGAAGAAGACTAACAGACATGAAAACTCATGGCAATGCATAATTCTAACTGGCTCCTTCTGCCTCAAAGCATTTAAAGGCAGTCTGACCATTAGAAGGTAGAAATACATCAGTGCCCATTTCCTGATTTTTAGGTCTTGACTGTGTCTGTGTATAATAATCCTCTTCTGGGGAAATGCATGCTAAAATATTCAGGATATGAGGCATCAGAGTGGAAACTTACCCTCAAGTGTTTTAGGAAAAAAGAAAGCTCTTTTTACTCTATACTCAAATTTTTTGTAAGTTGGTGACTGCTTCAAAATAATATATGTATAGTATGACATTTCAAAATTATATATATATTTATAAATTATTGTTTCAAAGTTATGCATAAATATTTTTCAGGGGGTACCAAGTCAACGCCAATAAAACCGCATGACTCAAAAAAAAAGTTCAATTTATCCACACTATATAGTTTAGAAACTAATATAAAATATTTTCATTTAAAATTATTACCATAAAAAATATCTTACTGTTGAATAAGGAAGATACTTCCTAATAGCTAATGATTGAAAACAACCCAAATGCCCATTAACAAAATGTCATGTAACTATATAATCATCACCTTTCATCCACAAAAGAATGAACTACTGATAGATGCTATAACATGGATGGACCTAAAACCATTATCCTGACTAACAGAAGCAAGGCATAAAAATGCCACATAGTATATTATTACACTCATATGAAATATCTTTCATAGAGAAGTCAATAGAAACAAAGTAAATTAGTGGTTGCCAGGGGCTGGGAGAAGGCTGGAGTCACAGAGGATGATGGCTAAAAGAGATGGGATTTCTTTCTGACATGATACAAATATTCCACAGTTGACCGTGGTAATATTCACAATGTCTGTGAATATACCTGATATGGTTAGGCTTTGTGGCCCTATCCAAATCTCATCCTGAATTGTAATCCCCAGGTGTTGAGGGGAGAACCTAGTGGGAGGTGACTGGATCATGGGGACAGTTTCCCCCATGCTGGTCTCGTGATAGTGAGTTATCACGAGATCTGATGGTTTTATAAGTGTTTGGCAAGTTCCTCCTTCACTCACTCTTTTCTCTCCTGCTGCCATGTGAAGAAGGTACTCAGTTCCCCTTCATCTTCTGCCATGATTGTAAGTTTCCTAAGGCCTTCCCAGCCATGCGGAACTGTGAGTCAATTAAACCTCTTTCCTTTATAAATTACCCAATCTTGGATATTTCTTTACAGCAGTGTGAAAATGGACTAACACAATACCAAAAACTACAGAATTGTGCAATTTAAATGAGTGAATTATGTGGCATATATACTCTATCACAATAAAACCATTTGAAGAAAAGAGATGGGTACTCTTTTTCTTCCCCCTTATTCCTTCAATTTTTGCAAACTACATAATGTACACTGTTAATCATTTGTTCATTTATTGAGCAAGTGTCTTACCACTGAAGGTCATGAACTTAAATACAAGTAGGAACAGACAGGGTAAGTGACTATCAAATAACTCTTCCTATGTCATTATCCATGTGTGGTTTTGTTTTTTTGTTTTGTTTTGTTTTGTTTGGTTTTTTTTTTGGAGATGGAGTCTTGCTCTATCACTCAGGCTGGAGGGCAACGGCACAATCTCGGCTCACTGCAACCTCTGCCTCCCAGGTTCAAGAGATTCTCCTGCCTCAGCCTCCTGAGTAAATGGGTTTACAGGCACCTGTCACCATGCTGACTAATTTTTGTATCATTATCCATGTTTTAAAAAGTTATGCATCTCAAGGTTCATTAATATGAGTGAATAAATGGAAAAGGAATTATGTGCATGGATTACATAACTCTGACATTTACATTTGCATTTACATCTTTATTGAAGAGGAGAAATGTAGTGTACTCTGTTAAATAACTTGTGCCTTTATATTGCGGTTTTACAGCATTTACACATTCCCAGTGTATGAAATATTTGGAAATCTAGTAAATACTGCTTTGTTCTTGGTTTATGCCACATGTACAAAACTTTCAGTTGTAGTGATTATGGTATCATATTGTCACATTCTCCCAAAAAAAATGTTGACTGTGCCATTCTATCTTTGTCTCTTTTCTCCCATTTTCCAAATATATTGGTAAGAAAACCAGAAGTATGTTGCTTCAGAATATGTATTACCATTTTTTTCTTCTCTTATTTTAGGAATGTAGACACCAGAAAAAATTCTTAGCTTCCTCAAAGGTTACTGTGACTACATTAGCACTGTTTTAGAGTCTAAGACTTAGCCTAGTGGTTATCTAAATCTAGTCCCCAGGATCAGCAGTAAAAGCATCACCCCAAAGCTTGGATAAAATGCAAATTACAGAACTCCACTTCAGATAATGGAATCAGAAACTCTGAGTGTGGGTCCCAGCAATCTGTTTCACAAGCCCTTCAGGTCATCTGATGGTTTGAGAAACAATGTTTTGGATCATTAGTTTTCAAAGTCATTTTGTGTGTAGAACTCGCCTAAGAACCTGTTTAAAAATTCCGGCTCCATCCTGATTCAAAAGGTTGTGTCGGGGCACCAGAAATTTGTGCTTTAAAATATCTCTGGTTGCTTCTAACTTAGGTAATTGGGGCACGATGAGTGACTGCATGGTCAGTCTCTCTTGCTGCATCAGCATTTATGAGAAATCTGACAATGACACAGCATGGGTGAAGGAATAGCTTTCACTGGAGATTGGGAGACATTCAAATGACAACATCAATGACAGAAAAGAAGCCATTGCTTCTGTCCACTCATCATCCTACAGAGAGGTGTGCAGAGGACAGCATGGCTGGACACACCATGAGGGTCTACATTGGACACTCAGCCACCAGATTGCTCTCCTTTGTGTATAGGACAAGCATGTGGGCAACCTTATCAGTGAAATGACATACAAACTTCTCGACTGTCTGGTCATCTGGAACTGGCCAGCAGCCATTTATAGCTGCTGGGCACCCAGGGACTCTGGAACCCAAGGGGTAGTTAAAGGCCCTCCTGTCATGGGCAGCTGAGTTTGCATGCAGCTCCCTGCTGGAGGGTAGGGGAAGAAGTTTCCTGGTTCCAGGTGGCCCAGGGTCAATGCAATCCAGAGAAGGCAGTCAGAGTCATGTTAAAAACTTAGCTCACTGCACCTCAGCCATTTGCAGACCATGCTTGCAGAAGTGTCTTCACAGTCTATTACACAATCTCTTATCTTTTAGATTTCCTTGATAGGTTTTTTTTTTCTTTTTCTTTTTTTTTTTTTTTTTCCCCATCTGCTGTCCTGGGGAAAAAAAAAATAATTATGGAAGGTCCTATTTTAGTCAGTAGGTCTGCGATAAGAAAATACCATAGACGGGATAGCTTATAAACAAAAGACATTTATTGCTCACAGTTCTGGAGGCTGGAAGTCCAAGATCGAGACTTGGCAGATTCAGTGTCTGGTAAGGACCTACTTCCTGGTTCATTGGCAGCACCTTGCTGTGTCCTCACATGGTGGAAGGGGCAAGGGAGCTCTCTGGGATCTCTTATATGAGGGCAGTAATCCCATTCATGAGGGCCCCACCCTTTTACCTAATCAACCCTCAAAGGCCTCACCTCTTGAAACCATCATACTGGGAATAAGGATTTCAACACAGAAATTTTAGAAGACACAAACATTCAGACTATAACGCTGCTTTAGTTTTGAGACTCTGTTTCCTTTCTAATCCTCAACCCATGCCCCACTTCCCACCGCAGGCTACATGGTTGTAGAAGTTCACATTATTAGAGTCTGAATTGAAGCACCCATATATGGCTATTAGTTTGATTTTTTTTCCATTTCTGGGTCAATGAAGGCCTTTTGTGGGTCCATGAAGACATGGTCAAGAAGGTATATGAGGTACACTTCCTTCTTGCATGTTATAAATGAGGGTGGGTTGGTCCCTTCCAAAGCCTCTTCATGGAAATGATTTAGAAAATGACAGGCATGGCTGTTGAGTATTTGCCTTTATAAGCCAGAGGGCACTGAATGCAAATTGAAAAAGCATAAATTGATTAAAGTAGAGCTCTAGAGGAATTTTAAAGATGTTTCCTTATGATATCTTCATGCAGTGCAAATAGGTGCTCCAATGTTTGCTCCTAACCAATAATAATTCATAACCAAACAGGAAGAAGTACAAGCACAAACTTTTGTTGCTTGGTAGGATTTGTCTCCATCTCAACAGTAAGTGGAACCTGAAGTCTTATTTCAAGTTGTTGTATACCTTATAGAATCTGTTGCATATCTAGAAAATAGTCACACAAGTGTTTGAATATTCATTTGGCAAGCTACCGAGTTTTATTATAGAGTGGAGTGTGGGCTTCATTATCCTCAGCATTCTGTTGTATTTGTAAAGCTGGATTTTATAGAATCCTCTTTAAATTATTATAGAGAGATGCACCTGAAAAGATGAACCTTCCTAACAATGGGAGGCAAGATTCTAATGCTCAGAAGAGTCAAACCAAGTCACAAGTACCCTTAAAAGATTGAGCCTTAAACAAGGTTCAGGAGGCACGCTATACGTTAAATTCATAGTCTGTATCTTCAAATAAATTGCAGAAGAGGATTCGGAGGGTAAGTTAAACACAAAAGGCCTGGATACATGAAGTAGTTGGGTGATGTATCTTGAGTGAGGAAGGAACAAGCCACCCAGCACAAAGGCTTGGGTGCTCAGAACGAAGGCTGGAGGGCGTAGATGAAGCCTTGTGTTGACACAGATGTAAAAAGGCAACAGAGCACTAGCACCAGGCCATCAGATGCCTGGTTCTCAGGCTGGTTTTTGTTGAAAGTGCACATTAAACATCCTTGCATGGATCCAGTGAATTAAGACATTGAGAAACAACTGAAAAGAGTCGATAAAATGAAGGCTTTTCCTGAGTTTGTGGAATCTCTGAACTCTTTAAGAACTCATTCTCCCTACCTTAGTCGAATAGGAACAGTCATTTTTGAACATAAATGTCAACAGAGGAGACAGAAAGTGACAAGCATTATTTCTCTGTTTGAAGTGGAAAGTCAATTTGGCAACAATATTTCCACCTTAGTTCTTCCAAGGGAACAGGGGCCAAGGTATCAGGCATAGAATTAAGTTCCTAAATCCTGTGAGGTGCTACAAAGTAAACCATTTGCCAAGGAATTTCCTCTTATCTAACTCAAGAAAAGCCACAGTGCCTGTACAAAGAGAAGGACTGGGGTGCTTCTGACACACCCACAGGGTGACCAAGTATGTGTGGTCAGGTATCACTCAAGGGTCTTTACCCAGAGAGGAAGAATTTAGCTGCATTCAGGATGATTCAGGATTTTCTGGTTTGGTGAAAATTAACAATAATGATAAATATATAAACTCCAGAAATCTAAGATATTATTTCACTAATTGAATACCTTTAAAAAATACTAAAAAATAACAATCTAATGTTCAATAGTGAAAGTTAAATAACTATATTTGAATAAAGCACAAGAACAGTTGTTAATAAATATTACCACAAACAAAAAAGTTCATTTTCAAACTATAGAAAATATATGTTTAAACATTAGTTCAAGAAGGCTAGTATTGAATTTTTAAGAGGGCAGTTCATAGATTGGTCTTTTTTATTGTCGGACAGTGCCACCTGCAGGAACAACTCAGGTTCTTCATTTCAGAGTGAAGATTTTCAGCAATCTAATTTTCTTGTGTTCAGTTTGGTTAATTTTTAAGGTAACAGGTAGGTGAGAAGTCTGTTAGGCTATTTCATATTGAAATCATATTACATTTGTAACAATTATTCAAGTGACATGTAATGTGCAAAAATAAATCTTTAGTTTATTCTTAAGAAGAAAATATTAAACCACATTATTAAAAATTCCTCCAAGGGAATTGTGACATTAGTGCAAAACTTACAATTATATGTATATACAAAACTTACAATGATATGTATATATAACACTTACAATTCTATGTATATATAATCCATTTTACCTGGTTTTGGGTCTCATAAGAATAACAAATAATTTATATTTCAGGAACTCTACAATGAATATGTAGACAGATTTACTGATTCATTTGTTTCTATTTTATTGTTAAATTGATTTAATTGTATCACAAATGAACATACTATTTTTACCCTCTTAACCATCTTTAAGTATACAGCTCAGGCCGGGCATGGTGGCTCATGCCTGTAATCCCAGCCTTTGAGAGGCTGAGGCAGGCAGATCACGAGGTCAGGAAATCGAGATCATCCTGGCCAACACAGTGAAATCTCGCCTCTACTAAAAACACAAAAAATTAGCGAGACTCTGTCTCAAAGAAAAAAAAGTATACAGTTCAGTATTTAGCATAGTCATATTGTTATAAATCCAATTTCCACAACTTTTTCATCTTGCAAAAATGAAACTGTGTACCTGTTAAGCAATTCCCAATTTTCCCTGCCCCACACCCTAGTAACCCCCTAGTATCATTCTACTTTCTGTTTCTAGGAGTTTGCCCACTTGAGATACCACATATAAATAAAATTATATAGTATATGCCTTTAAAAAATTGACAATATAAACTTTGAAAATCACTCAAGGTATTTATTCTTGCAGATACTGAAATGGATACTGGAGGAAGGTATTTATGATGGATCAACACATGTGAAAAGGAGGAGATGGAAACAGGTTGGGGTGCAGGGAAAAGATGAGCTGCAACGCAGCAAGACTCCATCACACACACACACAAATGATGGTCATTTCAACCAGCTGAACATTATTATTTATTTATTTATTTTTGAGATGGAGTCTCAAAACCCACAGAGACAGGGTTTCACCATGTTGGTCAGGCTGGTCTCAAACTCCTAACCTCATGATCCACCCGCCTGGGCCTCCCAAAGTGCTGGGATTACAGGCGTAAGCCACAGCTCCCTGCCTAGACAATCCTTGAAGTGTGATCTGGGTGGCATGTCATGAGTCCGCTACACTCCATCCCAGGCACCCATCTCTGTTTGGGGAACACTTCTCTTCAGGATCCCAGCAGGCTTCTCCTTCTAGGGGAAAGTTCAGTACAAAAAGGTTAAGAGAAAAACCTGAAGTCCCAGTGCAACATCTCATCTCAGGATCACAACAGACATTGATCTCCTGTCTTCTCTCAAAATGCTTCTAGATCCCATACCCTTGGCTACCATTTCTGCTGGTCGTGACTTGGAGTGACACAAGTCCTCACTCCTGGGGGGCACCGAGCTCAGACACTATGTTCTTTGAAATCCAGGGTCGTTGTCCCTGTTCATTTTGGTCACAGTAAATCCTGAGGTGACACCCTTCTTCCTCCCTGCTCCATTGTGTAACAGCATCACGATCTCTTCTAATAATGAAGGTCAAGATGACAACACTTCTACCTGCGTATTGGAAACAATGAGCCCGAAGTACCCAAGCAGCCTCTGTTGCTTATAAAATTAACAGAGTTCTTTCCTATCCCCTGGCAAATATATGCTGCGTTTGAGGGACTAGTAGTACCTCTAATTCTGCAGAACTAAGAGTTGCAAGGACAGGAAGCACAAAGTCCCCCAGTGGGTCACTGGGAACAATGATGAGTGGGGATCGTTCTACTTTTATCTCTTTGCTTCACGACCCATGTAATTTTCTCACTGGAGACGTGGTACCATACTCAATCTTTGAATGTATAGACCACACACTGAAGGAGAGCATCCTACCTTCACAGGCAGCCTGACAACTGTCTAGTCAGTCATTCATTTATCTTGTCCTTTGACACTTGTGTATTTTCCAGTCTCTATCTGGTATGTAGCTAGCGTTTAGCTTCTTATTCCTGAACTCGCCTGCTCTCAGATTCCTGCCCTGATATTTGTTTTCCATTTTTGCTCACAGAGTCACGGTCACTGTGTGAAGCTGTGCAATTGTGCACTGCCCAATACCAGGGGTGTGCTTTGTGCAGGATTCCTCTGTATGAACAGTTCCTCTAGGAGTGGTGCCATTCTTACTGGTTGCAGTATGATTAATGCCATCCCTAGTGAACAATAAGACTATCTCTAAGTCCATAACAGTGGCTCACAGATGCCTTTTCATATTGAGAAGCTGGTGTTTGGAGACAGACAAATGAATCTTATTATTGATTTTTATCAAGACAAATCATTATCTAATATTTGGCTATTGGAAATGCAACACAATTTATATATTATATTTGCATATAACTAAAGAAACTCCGACATCTTTCATTATCACTGACCCTATTGCCATCAATAAAGAAATCAATATGCCACTACTGTAAAACAGAGATTTTTTTCTGAGGGTACACTCTGTGGGAGTGATAAGCATGTATTCTAACAGGAAAAATGGAAAGCTGCCTCTTTTACATTTTATAGTTTTCATTTCCTATGCTTTTTATCTCTGATGGTCCGTAAATGTCATAAAACCTTTTAAGAAATTTGAAATATCAAGGTGCGTTCCCTGAGAAAAATGTAATTACGGATGTGCACATACAGTTTCCGAGTGTTTACAGCCTCCCTAATGTCTGTCCATAGGTTCTGGGAGATTCCATGGGTCCTGGAATTAGGCAGCCAGGGTGATATATAATAGACACTGAATTTGGAGTCAGAAGGCTTGATGATAATCTTGTTCTACAATTTACTAACTGCATGACCTTCTGCAAGGCAATTCTGTGTACCATTGCCAGCTGTAGTGTGACTATAATTATTTTTACAATTATATCTTACATACTATTTTTAAGCATCAGATGGGAAGACAAACTGGAAAACCTCTGGCCAAAGCTTGATATACGCTTTTTTTTTTTTAAGTGGGATTAATAAACATGTTGTTCACCTGGTACTTATCAGCATGGGTTTCTACAAATGGCTGCCTTTCTGTAATCCCTTCCTATGCTTATTGGTCAGCCCAATCAATCTTCAAAACAGTTACATCTTTCTCAGAAAATGAGTGAAGTGTTTCCATTAGGATACTTCCCCATTACATCTGGATAATAAAATCTCAATAATATCCACATGATATTTAGGCAGCTGTATGCTTAAACACACAACCAGTTTGATTATGTCTTGGTGAGTAGTTTCAGGGGTTGTGCATGTCCAAAGGCACGCAGTGTGAGCTGTAAGCATGCCAAAGTAGCAAGAGAAAACCCAAAAAGATCTCCACAATTAGAGTATTTGGTAGGATAAAGATGCCGATATTTGAAATGATGAGGTTTCCTCTTGTGTTCATTGCTTAGTTGTGCTAATTCAAGGGACCAATTAATACATAATCTTCAAACATCTACTAGATTCAAAGCATCATAACAGATATGCCATGAGTATGCACCAAAGTATGAGACACACACCTGGCTCTCGAATATTTTACAATGAGGTTCCTTCTGGACTTACCCTATGCATATGAAATCTCAACTCAAAAGACATTGGCTGAGGGTTAGTGATCTGTGCTAAGGGGAGAAGCAGTCAGAGCCCGCACACCCTGGCATGTGCAGGGGAAGCATCAAGTAGTGGTTGGGACAGAGGACAGAGCTGGAACCAGGAAGGCTAGCTGGGAGAGCTCGGATCATTTCCCATATGGAGAATGGAGTAAGGCAGGGAGAAATAATGGCAGGAAGGTGGGCTCTAAGGAGGGCTCTTCAGGTAATTGTCTATTTTGCTGCTTAGTAATTACTGATGGGGCCCTAAATGTACGGCAAAAAAAGGGTTTTTGTGTGTGTGTGTGGTAAGGAAGGCTGTATCATTCTGCAGAGGAGTGAGGTGAACCAGCCCAGTGTGGCTTCAATCATTCCATCACTAATTTACTTACTACTACTACTACTACTGATACACACACACACACAGAGAGAAAGAGAGAGAGAGAGAGAGAGAGAGAGAGAGAGAGAGAGACAGAATGCATATATCACAATATATTTACTACAGTATGACTCTGAATCCTCTCCGGACCATCTTCCTCCAATCTCTACTGTAAAAAGATGCCTTTGCATGCCTACTCCATTGGACTGATGGAAAAAGGATTAATGATAGAGTCTTTGGATGAGTTTAGAAAGCATTGCAAAAACATATGCAGTGAAAGACAGATGGAGAGAGAAATATGTTTCATGTTAATGTCTCAGATCTGAGAATACTTTAGACACCAGACTCAGGGGTAAGCATTTCAATGGTGATTGAATCTTCAGTGGTGAACCCAATGCCCAAAGCTTGCTCTACTGGCATGAGTTCAATCTGTACTCTAGTCCCCAAGCTGCATTTGGTGTGATTTGAGTTACGATTTTAGAATCTAGGCTCAGCACCATGCCCTAAAGTTATTTTTCTGATGCACATATGAGATTTCTATCACAATTAGAAAAGTGACAAGAATTGTGCAGATTTCCCAGTTCCAGATGACTACTCCTATGGGTCACGCATCACTGTCAGCCACATGCTTTTCATGAGAGTTACAAGGGAAAGTCAGGGAGAGTAGGCCACCCTTGGCCCAAAATTCTCTAAGGCACCAGAACTTTGACAGGGTGCAGTGAAGACCGTGTCCTATTACAGCAAATAAGAAGACAGGCTAGAGGTTTTAGAGGTGTTGGTTTTTAAGCCTTAAGCAAAACAGGCTTACCCACAAGAGAAGAAGTTAAGAAGAACATGGAAAAAGGGATTTTATCTATTACATCTGTGCCACAATAAATGTCACATATTTACTTAGCTCATTTCACTATATTATATGAGTCTATTTTTTTTACATCATCAATTGAGCATCCACATTCACTACATTGCAAAAGACATTTTCCAGAAGTCCTCATATTTATCCACGTCTTAAGATGGTTTCAATGAACATACATTGCAATCCCAAAAAATGGAGGCAAATGTGCTTCATTTCTTCTCGCTCACGAACAGATGGTTTTCACTAGCTCATGTCTTTGATACCTCTAAAACGGGTTTTGAAAAGTACAAATGTGTCACTTACAGGGAAGACACCAGCAATAGTTTCAATATCCATAACAAATGTGTCGGTAAAAGGGAGTGAAAAACAGAACACAAGTTTCCTTTTCCCTTGCTATAAACAATGAGCAAGCCCAGAAAATTTTCTATAAAAATACACATTTCGTTTAAGAGCCAGTATCATGAACCCTGTGCTCGTTCCTATAAAATAATGCTTCCAGTAACAGTTTGAGGGAGGAAAATATATTTAATAGTTTTCAGTCAACTTAGTCCAGTGTGCTAAAGCTTAAATAAATTGTAATTTAGAAAAACACATCCTAGACAAAAACAAGATGACAAAGGTGAGGTTTTTAAAAAAAACTCTGTAAGTCTTTCCATAAAATTACACAAAGCAACTGAAAAGAAAATGGACACTGTGTTGGTTTCCCATTCCTGCTACACCAAATGACCACAAACTTAGTGGCTGAAAACAAATCAGATTAATTATCTTCTAGTTCTGAAGGTTAAAAGTCCAAAACAATCTTCATGGGACTGAAATCAAAGTGTTGGTGAGGCTGCATTCCTTTCTGGAGGTTTTCGGGGAGGATTTTTTTTTTCAGTTTCTTTTTCTTTTTTTTTTTTTTTGAGACGGAGTCTCACTCAGTCACCCAGGCTGGAGTGCAGTGGCGTGATCTCGGCTCACTGCAAGCTCCGCCTCCCGGGTTCACGCCATTCTCCTGCCTCAGCCTCCCAAGTAGCTGGGACTACAGGCGCCCGCCACGCCCGGCTAATTTTTTGCATTTTTAGTAGAGACGGGGTTTCACCGTGTTAGCCAGGATGGTCTTGATCTCCTGACCTCGTGATCCGTCTGCCTTGGCCTCCCAAAGTGCTGAGATTACAGGCGTGAGCCACCACGCCCGGCCTCAATTTCTTTAAAGTCTTAAAATATTGCCATAGCATATCTCAGTGTTTATCTTTTGGGGTTGAGGTTGATGTTCGTAGTTACTCTCTGTGCCTTTTCAATGTGGAGATTCAAATCATCTTTTGATGCTCTCTTTATCTCTTGAAGATATGGTAATAGAATATAAAAATTACTAAAATAATACGCTAAAATGATTAATAAATAACTAATAACAATAATAAAGCATCTACAAGTAGCTAAGTAAGGATAAAATCCAAGCAGACCCTTCTGCGATGATTTGGTGACCCTCAGGGGTCAAGCACGAGGAATCCCTAGGGGTCTAATGTCTTACAGTGGAAGTTCAAGAGAGGACACCCTTGGGTTTGACCTCCATCTCATGTACACAGATGCAATTTGCATCTTAAGCATGTATACATCATTATTCTAGGGCATACTCAACATATTTTATTACTATGACTAACACAGACGTTAAGGCAGGAGCTTCCCAATTACAAAAAAAAAAAAAGGCCCACTGAGCTGAGCCAGAGAAAACTAATGAGAACAATTATAGCAGTTTTGATGCAGGTCTTGCTGGAGAGTCATCCATCTCCAGGTGAGCCCACAAGCTCGACCAGATGTTCAGCTGCAATAAGACCTTCTATCTTATTCTTCAGCTGGCTGAGACAGATGGTGGGGAGATGTTATCTACCTCTCCGTACATCTTTTTCATTCACTTGTCAAGTTTAAGTCTTTTTCACCTTCTTCCCCAAGTAACTCAGAGCTGCCAAGTGCCCAGGTGTTGATGACAATGCAATCACTCCCTCTCAAAAGACAGAAAGGGATGGTTTGTCTGTGGCAAATAACTGTCTGTGTGGGTAGGGTGGAATGTTTTAATCTGTTTGTGATACTGTCACAGAATAGTTGAGACTAGTAATTTGTAAACAACAATTATTTCTTGCAGTTCTGGAGGCTGGAAAGTCCAAGATTAAGGCACTGGCAGAGTCAGTATCTAGTGAGAACTGTTCTCTCTAGAGAAGTTGCCAGAATGGCAACTTGCGACTGGGTCCTCAACATGCAGAGGGCAAAAGGGACAAGCTAGTTCCCCAAAGCCCTTTTATAAGGGCACTAATCATCTGCTAATGGCCCCACCTCTTAATACATTTCCTTTGGGGTCTACATTCCAGCATATGAGCTTTGGAGGACACATGTATGTGTAAGTCCTACACTGTCAGAATCTATCTTGGCTCATCATCTCCTTACTAGCCAAATCCATGGGACAATGGCAAACCAAGCTATCAGGGGCTGCCACAGTGCTGCTTAGGGATGGTGCAGCAACTTGGCTTGGTTTTACCTTGCTTCCACATCCTCCACTGTTAACCAACCCCCGTGCCTCTATATTGGGGTATGGATGTTCTGTTGCCAGGTCAACTTGGGAGGATATGATTGTATAGAACGTCCTCCCAGTGATGTAGCCACAAGTCCCTTTTGCTGTTCCTAAATGGCTGGTAAACTTTTTCCACATTTCTGTACATCAAGGTTCTGTTACCGTAATAAGTCCATTGCCCCATGCATGTGGCAAGTCACTGCGCCAAGACACAGGGTTAAAGCAGAGAAAGAGGTTTAATTATGGGGCTGCCAAATGAGGAAATGAGAGGAAACCTTAAATCCATCGCTCCATGGAATTTGGGGCTAGGGGCTTCACGGGTTTTGTAGTGGGCTGAAGCGTGGAGATCACTGATTGGTAGAAGAGTGCAGGGTGAAGTCATGGGCCAGGGAGATGAAGAAGCTGTGTTCTCACGCTTATTGGGTTTCTCTGTGGGGGTCTTCAAACTGGTTGGTGTCAGCTGTTTCACTGGAATTCAGGATCTGCTGAATCAGTTCTTAAACAGAAGCCTGTTATTCTAATATCAGAGATCCTTTCAACAGGAACAATGGGGATGCAAATGGTCAGGATCTAGTGCTACAGGACTTGTGGTCACAAGGAAGTGGGTGCAAGGGCAGTCTGAGGAATGCTGAATGATGACTCTATTTCTGTCCGGAATTCTTGGGAACCCAGTGAGGATGGCTTCCTTCCCTGAGAAGCCCCAGAACTCTTGTGGAGCATCCACTAGGGATGTATGAGGTAAAGGGGTTGATTCTATGAGATCCTCATATTGCTCCAGGTGTATGAGTCACTACTTGTCCTCAAATACACTGAATACAAAGGCATTTCCTTAAGAAAAAAGAGTGGGCTCATCAAGTCAATACCACACTGTATTTCATCAGCGAGAGCCTTCCTTACACATCCACAGCATGTGAACATCCCCCTCACTCAAAATACCCACAAAGTCCCCTGAGCAGACCCGGGAGCAGGATCACGGTTAAGTAAAGTGTTCAAGTCTCACTGTAGAGTATTTTCCTTTGGCCCCTAAGCCCTCTCCTAGCCATAGCTTTAAAATAAATAAATAAAAGCCCTAGCTTTCTCAG
>NW_012098188.1:189371-231130 GCF_000951045.1 Mandrillus leucophaeus
AGAGCAAGGCACCACCTTTCAAAGCCGCCCCTTCACTGTAGAGTATTTTCCTTTGGCCCCTAAGCCCTCTCCTAGCCATAGCTTTAAAATAAATAAATAAAAGCCCTAGCTTTCTCAGTCGACTGTCAACCTGTCATGTTTTCAGCTGTAGCTCTTGCCACAATTGAACTCAAATTCATTTTTAATGATAACATTTCTATACTTTTGCAAAGTAGTTAACCCAGATGTGATACATGGAGAATAAAAAGCAGATGTCTTCATCCGATCCTGAATATGCTCTTCTCATAAAACATATCTGATCATGAATGTCTGAGGCTAGATGATGATTTATTGGAGCTGAGCTTTTCATGCCCCACCAAAAGAAAGGCTAGAAGCACAAGTGTGGGAGTTTACCAGCTGTTCTGATGGAACAAGAGAGAACTCACTCATGTCTTCATCACAACTATGCCCAAGAACAGTTTTTCTAATCACGCTATGTCAAGTTTTAGTACAAACAACGTTGTAATTTCCTACTTCCTCTTCTCAGAATCACAAGTTACTAATGAAGAAAAGAAAGAAAAAAACCCTAGAGAGCAACTGTACTCCATCTGCAGAATATTAATAAAAGAATAGAAATGAAGGCTTATCGTACACACAAATGAGGCTACAATTTGTGAAAGTTGTGAGAATGAAATGGGGCTGACTAGTGTTAAGAAAATCCTGGCAAACAGAGCCAGGGAAAACCATGGAGACGGTTCGCATGCTTGTAGGTCTGATAACAAAAACTATCACAAAAGGCTGCAAAAACCACAACCTTGCACAAATATCATCACAACCTTACACAAAAAATACTTCTATAAGGACATCTGCCAAACAACTACCTGTTCAAACTCGGACTGGTGTCACCTTTGTTACTGACTTTTGTAGCCAAAGATAATTATTTCAAAACAATTACATCATCCTCCTCATTTTTCCCTTTAAAAACCTTTGTCTTCCTTTACCTCCCTGAATATGCGTATATGGCATGTGTGTTTCTATTGCAATGCTCTGTTCACAAATAAACATCTTTTCTTTTGGAGAGACTCTCTGTTATTTAGGTTGACAAAGTAAAATGTAGTTTTCACTATTTTGACTTCATGGCATTTCCTTTAAGTCTCAGGCTCACCAGTGCATGTTTATATCGAACAACGACAACAAAAAAAACACCCATTATTTGAACAGACAGTGCCGCCATAAGAATGTGGGATTTAAAGATGGTGTATTCTAACTTCTTGAGGGTCTGAGTTTAACATTGATTCCAGTGTGCTGAGATTCCTTTGTCCTTGGGAATGACCTCCTTGTGTTTGGGTGGTGGATCCCAAGGGCCTCCTTATAGAGACAAGAGAATCTCCAAGTTCAAGGGGACCTTACTTTAAATATTAACCAGTCCAAAATCCATACAGACAGAAAGATTAGTGGCTGCCAGAGGCTGGGATAAGGGAAGATTGGAGGGTGATTACTAATGGCTTTCTTTTCGAGGTGACGGAGATGTTCTGGAATTAGATAGTGGTGATGGTGATACTTGTACACCCTTGTGAATATACTAAAAACTAGTGAACAGTTATACTTTAAAGTAGTAAATTTTGGACTATGTGCAATATCTCAGTAAAAATGAATGAAAAGGTCAGTACTATGTCAAAGTTCTTTTGTGTGCATGCACGCACACATATGTGTCACCAGCCAGTCTACACATTCATATGGTGAGGCTCACATCAGCACCCTTGCCATGGGATCACCCAGCTTATGTACAGGATAGAGCAAGGCACCACCTTTCAAAGCCGCCCCTTCCATTGTTGAATGACTTTTGCTATTAGAAAAGAATCCCACCAGCCAGCTGAAAGAGGCTTTGCTGTGGCCTTCACTCATTGGCACTGATGTTATCCACTTGGAGCTTTAGAAAATGACTTTATTAATCTTTATGAAAAAGATGCCTTAGCAACAACTTTCCCATTGCTCCTGGATCATCCCTTCTCCAGATTAAATAACCTCAGTTCTTCAACCACACATCCTGAAACTTGGTTTTGAATCATCGTTCTCATTACTCTCCTCAAAGTATGTTCAGTTTATCCAGGTTTTTTCAATAGTGTGGAGTCTTGAGCTGGAAGAAGTACTCCTGAAGTCATCCGATGCAGCTCTCCAAGAAGCAAAGCCCAAGTCCCCAACATCTCCCCTGACACTGTGGTGAACACCAAGAAGCTGTAATAAGATCAGATGTCCTCTCTCAAGTAGGGCTGCCAGATAAAATACACGACTGTTTAACATGAATTTCAGGTAAACAATGAAATATTTTTTCTATAATCATGTCCTAAAGATTGCCTGGGATACACTTATACTAAAAAAGTATTTGTTGTGTATCTGAAACTTGCATTTATTTGGGTGCCCCACACTTTTTGGGTTGACTTTATTTTTTAGTATGGGTTTAGAGTCACAGCAAAATTGAACAGTAAGTACATAAGGTTCCCATGTACCTCGTTCCCCAACAAACCTACATGCACACTTTCAATATCCCACATCAGACTGATAGGTTTGTTACCACTGATGAGCCAATAATGATACATCGTTACAACCTAAAGTCCATAGTTTCCATTAGGGTTCACTCTTTATACTGACAAATGCATAATGACAAGTATCCATTATTTTAGTATCACACACAGTATTTGGACTGCCCTAAAAAATTCTCTGTGTGCCACCAATTGATCCTTCCCTGTCCCCAGCCCCTGTAAACATTAATCATCTTACTGTCTCCATACTTTTGCCCTTTCCATAATGTCATCTATATAGCAGGAATCATATACCATGCAGCCTCTTCAGATTGGCTTCTTTCACTTCGCAAAAAGCATTTCAGGTTCCTCCTGATCATTTCATGGCTTACTAGATCATTGCTTACAATTGCTGAATGGTATTCCATTGTATGAATGTACCACAATTTGTTTAGGCACTCGCCCATTAAAGGACATCTTAGTTGCTTCCAAATTTTGGCAATGATATAAAAAGCTGCTTCAACATTTGCATACAAGTTTTTGTGTGGACATAAGTTTTCAATTCATTTGGGTAATTACCAGGGAGTATAATTTCTAGATTGTATGGCATATCTATGTTTAGTTTCGTAAGACTACGCTTAGTTTTGCAACACTTGGCAATCCTATTCTCATTGAGTTGCACCCCTTTTGAAGAGGCAAAGAACAAGCACATACTTCAATGAGAAATGGCTGTAAAGGACATTTGAAACTCATGTGTTCATTCATTCATTCGATATTTATTGAGCAGTTATGTGCAAGACCCTGGAAGCACAAACAAACATATGTAATGGAAAAAATTCATGCTGTAAAACAAACCAAAGCAACATAACAAGGGCAGTAGGAAAGGCTCCCAATATGCAAGTGACAGAATGAAGAAAAGATGGAGGAATTTTCCCTGCAGCTGCTTCAAGAGATGCTCAGAGAGGTATGAACTAGCAATGTAAGACATTATCCAATCAACAATTTTTACCCTTCTCCTATACTGGGTCTGAGGACACAGCGATCATGAAACAGGTGATCTCGCCAAGTATCCTACAGAAAAACAACTAAAGCACATTTGTGCAACTCAGAACTACAAGCTCTTCCTCATGATTTGGACAATAGATGGCTTCAAAGACTGTTTGTTTGTTTGTTTGTTTGTTTTACTGTATTTTCCTTCCCTTCTCTTAAGGGAGAATTCCTTCTTCCACCCTAAAAAGGAAACACAACCATCAGTTTCCCAAATACGAAGAGAAAAATGCATGTGTATATAAACAGTGGTTACCACCTAGCAGAATTTTAAGCTTTAAGGATTTTTCTCCCTAATGCCTGCAATTTCCTACGTTGAGTCAACATTCAGAACTTCAGTTACTATTTTCCTATGTGAGATTTTTGTTTCTTGTATCCAATGTGCTAGTTAGGTATTTCTTTATAGGCTTAAGATTTACAGGTATACCTGATCAAAAATAGCTGGAAAGCTCTGAGATTTTTTTAGTGGCTAATTTATTCCATGTGTACCCAACTGCCAAGCTCTTGGCAAATGACCAAAAGATACGTTTTGAAAAGCCAGAATAGCTTGTGCAATAAGTAGCTGACAGATAAAGAAAAATGGCAACTTTATGCTTTAATGGCAATGTAAACTATCTAGAAGGGACATTTATCAGTTCAACAAGAATTGATTTTCTTCACTCTCAACTCCTATTAACAAATCTTCACTTTCTAAAAGGTAGGAATGTGTGCTCCAGTAATTAATTTGTTTATGTGTAACTCGTCCATTGTGAGAATCTCTATAGGACATCTTTCTCCAGCACTTATTTTGTCTTGATCCTGGATGGAAGATAATGATAACCGAGTGACCTGTTTGTTGACTAGGGCACACTTAAAAGCAGGTATGGATATTTGACTTCATGTACATTAGCAGGACATTGATGCAAGTGTTGTGTGAGTACTGAGACAGGTAGGCAAGTGGCAGGGTGAACTTCACTCCTTAAAATCGTGAGCTCAAGAGATGTGAACTACCTAAGCTGTCTGATTTTTTTCCATGTGCTCTTTTAAAATGATATAAGGCAAAAGAGATTTAACTGATTAGTGAAAATCTAGTAACAACGGATTTCTGCTTAATTCATGGAAAATGCGAAGTTTGAAGAAATTTCAATATAATGTTTGAATTAGGCAAATAAAGTTAATTCTTGTGTTTGCATAAACACAGAGATTGGAGAACTGCTGTGTATTCAGTGTTTTTTCAAATGACCAGTCATTCATTTATTTAGTACATGTGTATTGTGCACCTCCTGTACGTCTGGAAAGGTTCCAAAAATAAAACTATGATAAAAGTTTTACTCTCAAGGGTAACGTTTAAGTAAATAACAGCCACAATATGGGGTTTGAGAGGTACAGAACCACTAAAAGAGAGGAAAAGAGGCACAATTTTCTTTGAGAACTAACGGATTCCAGAAAAGGTGAAGAATTAGGTGGTCTTTGACACAGATCTTAAAAGAGTAAGTAAGCACTTGCCACACATAGATGAAAGAAAGTGTAGCAAAGAATAGACCAGTCATGGTTATTAACTTATCAACTAGTCCATCTTTACCACTTACTTGCTATTCATTCCTGGACACAATTGATCTCAGGGAGATAGTGAGTAGAATGGTGGTTACCAGAGGCTGGAAACGGTAGGAGAGATGTCAGGGAAAAAGAAATGCTGGACAATGGGTACAAACATACAGTGAGAGGGAAGAAATAAGTTCTAGTGTTCAATAGCACACTCAAGTAACTACAGGTATCCTGTATTTCAAAATACCTAGACGAGATTTGCAATGTTCTCGACACAAAAAATGATAAAAGTTTGAGATGATGAATGTCCCAACTACCCTGATTTGATCTTTACATATTCATGAATCAAAATATCACATTTACCCCATATATATTTACAACTATTACATATCAATAAAAATCATGAAGATATTGGTAACTAATAGCTAAGATTTATTCATCATGTACCATGTGTCTAAGCTTCTCACCATCATTGTTTCCTCTAACACTCACAGTAACCCTCTGACACAGATACTGACATCATTGTCTGTTTTACAAATAAATAAGAATCTATTTCAATGTGTTTTGGGTGAGCAGCACTGAGACAGCCCTGATTCTCCTGGATAAGAATGCAAAGTGCTGCCTGGTTCAATTCTACATCTCAGAGCCTTTGTACTGTGAGTGCAATAAATCAGGTGTGTACACAGAAATCAGGGCAGAGTTACGCTCCTCCTAAGGAGTGAGTTGAGTATAATCACAAAAGGTGGCTGGATCACCTTAATTTAGATATCTTCACAAAGATATGAACCTATCAATCCAAGATGAAATTTTAACTAACATCAGGGAGATGAGATGGCCATTTCCCTCCGGTGTCAGGAGAACCCCTCTCCAAGAAGCAGAGGCAAGATACTTTGTTTCTCCTGGGTTTCAGTTGCTGAAGGAAAGGACTTGCCACTGGTCTGTGGGAAAACTTTCCTGGGAGCTGTCTTTGCGCATGGCCTCTGAATTTTGTTTAGTACATCATTGCTCTAAGGATATATTTAGTGTTTTGTGACTGTACATTTAAACATTCAGCTGGTGAGTGAGACAATATTAGGAGACATAATGCTCTTGATATCAGCCATTCTTTAAACGGAATATTTATTATGGAACAAAGAAAATATGTGCTTCAGTCTAGAATTTAAAGGGACTAACTGCAATGTTTCAAGCATATGTATGTAAATAAACGTTATCTGTTTTGCCATTTTCAGGAGAAAAGTGATCTTTACATTTGTTTTAGTGTGACTTGTTTCTGATATTCCGACCTAACATTTCATGGTTACAAAAAAGTATAAATAAAATATTCTCTTTATGAAAAATAAAACAGGGACTACTGGCACAGGTGATGTGAGAAAAATAGTCACTTAAAAAAAAAAAAAAAAAGGAACAAAGAGTGAACCCTGAAGTAATCTATGGTCTTGGGGTGACAACGTGTCAGTGTAAGTTCGTGGGGTATAAGAAGGGTACCACTCTAGTGGGGGATATGGATAGTGAGAAATGCCATGGTGAGAGAATAGCTGGTAAACGAGAAATCTCTAGACCTTCATATCAATTTGTTGTGAACTAAAAACAATTGTAAAAAGTAAAGTCATATATATATGTGTGTGTGTGCATATATTCACATTACATATATGCATAGAAGTATACATATATGCATGTTATATGTATACATACATCCATGTATATGCACATATACACATACACACTCACATTTATACATATACATACATTTAAACACACACATACACACACCCCTAATAACTTTTAAGGGCAAAAACTTTCTTCCCTTCAGAATATCTGCCAAAGTGACTTCAAGCACACAGTTACTCACTTGAGGTAGTAAGGGGTGGCATAAAGAGGAACTGTTCCAGCACTAAGTACATTGTGGTGTCTTTCTCATCCTTCCACTATAGAATAAATAGTCAGATAGCCCAGTATGTATAATAGAACTCTCACATGGACTTCTGCAGTGCTTATTTTGCCTCTGTAACTACTGAAAGAGATCTCAATTAAGGATCTTCTTAGAAATCTTAAGTAGTACTTAGACTTATGTATCAACACATGCTTTGGGTAAAATTAAAATCCTTTAGAAAAATGCAAACTTTAGGAATTAAATGCTCCCCATAAGGACTCACTTATTCCTGTACAAGTGATTACAGGCAGAAAAACAGAATCTGAATGAATTTCTTTTTTTTTTTTTCTTAAATGTGGAAAACCTTGAAAATATCAGTGGTATATAGGAGCCAATTAAAATGAAAAGAACAAGGAAAAATGAGAGGCAGTCGCTCCTCTCCTCCCAATGGGAGTATGGTGTTTTGAACGATCCGTGAATGGAATTTCAGAAACTCAGCAAAAGAATATATTTAACTGACTTACTCTAAATATATTCTGAATTTCATACTCTAAATATATTCTGAATTTCATACTTACTAAAGTGTTTCCAAAGGAACATTTTGTATGTTGTTACATGTAAAAACTGTACATTACAAAAGGAAAGGTAGGAGAATTCATCATTCAAGTTTTTATATGCATATATACTTAAATTTCCACATACTCTATAAATATTAAACTTCAAAAACAAAGCACTCTACATAATTTACCTTGACAAAGATGTGAAATAATTGTAAGCATACATAAATGTTAATAAAATACTTTCATTCAATGCTAAGGAGAGGTAACATTGAATGGTGGACCAAAACAAACTAAATGGCATTTTGATGTCTTTGTGGAAATGATATACCCACAAACCAGTGTCTCAGCACTGACATTAATATATCCTGCTCAGTTGTTGTATTAGTCAGGGTTCTCTTAGAGTGACAGAACTAATAGAATACACATATATATGTGTGTGTGTATGTGTGTGTGTATGTGTGTGTCTGTGTATATACACACAGACACACACACATACACACACACACACACACACACACAAAGGGGAGGTTATTAAGCATTAACTTACAAGATCACAAGGCCCCATAATAGGCCATCTGCAAGCTGAGGAGCAAGGAGAGCCGGTCTGAGCCCCAAAACTAAAGAACTTGAAGTCTAACGTTTAAGAGCAAGAAGCATCCAGCACAGGAGAAAGATGTAGGCTGGGAGGCTAGGCCTGTCTTGCCTTTTCACGTTTTTCTGCCTGTTTTGTATTCACTGGAAGCTGATTAGATGGTGCCCACCAGATTAAGGGTGGATCTACTTTCCCCAGCCCACTGACTCAAATGTTAATCTCTTTTGGCAACACCCACACAAGCACACCCAGGATCAATACTTCGTATCCTTCAATCCAATCAAGTTGACACTCAGTATTAACCATCACAAGTTAACCCCTTGTCAATCTGAACCCATACACATCTCCTGAGATCATACATAATCTTCAAATAAAGACAATAATGAGGTCATAATTATGCCTAACATAATACAACTATTCTCTGTACAACCGGAAACACATCAATCCCCAACCCAAATACTATCACATAAAGTTAACAATACTTAAAGGCTGATATAATGTCAATAAATCTTACGTCACATGATAAAGGAAAGGGAAAAAATGAAGACATTTTCTTAGAACAAGTATACACACGCACAACATGTTTTTAACAAAAAAAGAGGAAATACTCATGACAATTAACAGTCCTTGTTTCCACAGCTGGTCATATGGTAGTAACTGATACTAATGACTATCTTCTTCTACTACCCATATATATATAGGCTGTCTCCAAGTTGAGGAGCAAGGAGAGCCAGTTCGAGTCTCAAAACTGAAGAACTTGGAGTCTGATGTTCAATGGCAGGAAGCATCCAGCACAGGAGAAAGATGTAGGCTGGGAGGCTAGGCCTGTCTCGCCTTTTCACATTTTTCTGCCTGCTCTGTATTCAATGGAAGCTGATTAGATTGTGCCCACCAGATTAAAAGTGGATCTGCCTTCCCCAGCCCACTGACTCAAATGTTAATCTCTTTTGGCAACACCCACACAGACTCACCCAGGCTTAATACATTGTATCCCTCAATCCAATCAAGTTGACACTCAGTATATTAACCATCACAGTTAATCATCTATAGTTTAATTTTTTTCAAGAACACAGATGTTAAGGTGCTTTTAATAATTTTATTAAGGCCATAGATTATATATAATTTTTTGAAGTCATACTTTCATTGGAATTGCCTCTTTAACCTAATGAATAAATACAAAAGAATGCACAGATAAAATAGATTTTGTCTTTTTTTAATTAGAGAAAAATGTACTTTCCCATGCCCGTGCCTTCTACATTGTTGGAACTGATACAGATCCACAGAGGCCAAATCTAAAACTAAATTATCTTTAATGTTAAAATTTAATTCACCAGGTGTATAATTCTGCAATTGCTGCTTTCTCACAGAACTATCTTGGTTTCATTCAAAAGATCACAGAAACAAGGTCTGACATTTAACAGACTAACGAGAGAAGAGATATACAAGAATTATCAAAGCACTGTCATGTGGTTTAATGTAGCTCAAATTATGCTTATGTCATATAACATAGGTTCAAGGTTTTCCTTCAGTCATCAGAATAACAGAGGTTAAAGAGACAACTGAATAAGTGCCACTCTTGCTGCAGCTGTTTTTAAGAAAGAAATTTAGTAATTGTGATACACATTTCTTCAAATAAAATATTCCAGTGCTTACATCAATCTTGAGTTATTAAGATTAAATATGCACTATTTACAGTCTCTGACACAATTTTATTTTGGAACACAGCAATTTATTTTTTAAGTTGACACTCTTCACCAAAAAGAATTCTTTCATGATACTCTTCCAAGTCCTGGATACTCTACAACAAAAATTCTAGTTCACTGACAAACCACCACTTTACATCTCACGTTTTAAACAGGGTAAATTAAATGTCAAAAGGAAACAGCTTTTCATATTCAAAGGATGCTGGTTATTTCAAATTTAAAAACTGTAATCAATACATGGAGCTCCAAATACCCACTTAAATTTTATAATGCCAGATTTCAGTGAAATATTATTATTATGGCAGTTCCATCAGTCATGTACTTTGCTTGAAAAAAATGAGTTGATGAACATCTTAAGGTCAAGATGGAGCAAAGGCAGAAAAAAACTGGCAGTCTGACATCATAAAATAACATATTTTTTAACCAGGTAGTGACCCATTTATTATTACTAATAGTCCATGTAACACAGTTTCCACTGAAGGGATAAACTGTGCAGTGACATTGAAATGGCATCGTTCATTGGGTAATACCAGAGGTTCGTTGCCTCATGCCAGGGAAATAAAGGACATGGACAACCCCAGGAGTAAGTTTAAGAGTGGAGGTTTAATCGGCGAAAGAAAAAGAGAGTAACTCTCTTTCCTGCAGAGAGAGAGGGGTGCCCAAGTAGGTCTTCCGATTTTGTGGTGAAGTGCATGGTGTTTTATGACTGACTTGGGGAGGTGGTGTCTAATTTACATAGGACTCAAAGATTGGTTGGACCTGGTGTGATGTTTACATAGCATGCAAAGAACCTGGCTTCCCCATGCTAATCTTTTTATTATGTAAATGGGTTTTCTAGTGGGCTAATGAGTGCCATGTTGTTTGCTCCCTACTGCACCTGTGATTGGCAAGGAAAGGGAAAGATGGAACCACCATGTTGGACATGCCTAGCTTCCAGGTAGCCTTTTCCTATTAGCACAGCTGCCGGCATTCACCCGTGCAAGCTTCCAGCTTGGTCATCTATGTCTGCAGCTCGATTTTACAGGCTGCTCTCTGTTAGAAAAGAAATGATTTGGGGGCTTCTTTCCATTAAAAGGGAAACCTTACCAAGGACTGGTACCAAACCATGGGCAGAAGTAGCCACAAGGGCAGTCTCAGATGAGCACCCAAATTTGTAATCTCCCAATGGGTTCACCTTGCCTGCTACCCAGACACAGTTGATTTCTCAAGATGGGAATTGCAATAGAGAAAGAGAAATTCACACAGAGCCGGTTGTGTGGGAGATCAGAGTTTTATTATTACTCAAATCAGTCCCCCAGAGCATTCCAGGAGCCGAGTTTTTAAGGACAACTTGGTGGGTGGGGTGAAGCCAGTGAGCCAGGAGCTCTAATTGGTCAGGGATTACATCATAGGGAGTTGAAGCTGTCCTCTTGTGCTGAGTCAGTTCCTGGGTGGGAGCCACAGGATCAGATGACCCAGTTTACTGATCTGGGTGGTGCCAGCTGATCCATCACATGCAGGGTCTGCAAAATATCTCAAGCACAGATCTTAGGAGCAGTTTAGGGAGGCTCAGAATTTTGTAGCCTCCAGCTGCATGGCTCCTAAGAAATAATTTCTAATCTTGCGGCTAATGTTAGTCCCACAAAGGCAATCTAGCTCCCAGGCAAGAAGGAGGTCTGCTTTGGGAAAGGGTTGTTATCGTCCTTCTTTTAAACTACAAACTGAGTTTCTCCCAAAGTTGGTTCAGCCTGAGCCCAGGAATGAACAAGGACAGCTTGGAGGTTGGAAGGAACATGGAGTCAAATGAGTTAGATCTCTTTCACTGTCTCAGTCATAATTTTGCAAAGGTGGTTTCAGGGGCAGAATTGGAATGGAGACAAAACAAAACAAAAAACAAAAATTCCCAGTAATTATACCCTGTATTATACAAACAGTGAGAAAGAAAAATAAGGACAATGAATGTAGAGTTCAGGAAAAGATTTAGTGCATTTTTACACCCTTTTCCTATTGCATTTTCCTCATTTGGTTTAGATTTTGCTCTTTCCAAGTTAGATGTTTGCTTATTTTAGTAGCTCTACATAATATCTGCTTAGTAAGTAGTCAATAAATATCATTGAAATTGACGTTCCAAAAGATCCAAGTCCTAACAAGAAAACTCAAAAGAAAGGAAAATAAGTCCATAAACTGTCATGAAATCACGTGATATAATAAAATATGAAACCATAGCAAGTACAATTTGCCACAATTTATAGAATGGGTGTGTTCCCAAGCTGTTGAAAGCTAACATAGTATTTTGAAATCATAGAACAAGACTTCACAAAATTCCCTGATAAAAGTAAGTGTGGATTTGAAACTGCTTTTGCAAAAGTTATAACTGAGAAAATGATGACAGTGAAAGAGATCAGACCTAACTGACCATCTTGCTTCTAACCTTTAAGCTGTCCTTGTTCATTCCTGGGCATAGGGCGAACTAACCTTGGGAAGGAATTTAGTTTCTCATTTAACTCTGAAACAAAATTGACAATGGTTCTTTCCTGAATAGACCCCCTTCTTGCCTGGGGACCAGTCTGCCTTTGTAGGACTAACAAATTAGCTATAAGATTATAAATTACGGTTTAGGGATCATGCAACCTCTTGCTTCAAGTGTCTGAACCTCCCCAAATTGCTCCTGCGGATAATAACACTATTGTCAAACCTAAGATCAGTTTTTAAGATATTTTGCAGACCCTGCCCTTGATAGATCAGCTAGGCCCAATAATGCAGGAATAATTAAGGGAAAGGTAAGATGGGGAGTGGATGAGCTCAGAACTCTTTCACTGTCATAATTTTCTCATTGACATAATTTTTGCAAAGTCAGTTTCACAATTCGTGGAGTGGTCACTGTGCAACACATTATGCCAAGGTATCCTCGGCTGCATTCCAAGATAAAAGGGTAGAAAGAATGGAAAGAACAGTTACAACTTCAGAAAGCTTCAGTGTTCATCAGTGGGCAAGAATCCCTGTGATAAGAAAATGCTGTTACATTATTTACATGATGTTCCTAGATCATGATTTATGCGAATTATGCCCTTTCAATGCTTTCTTCAGTTTTTATCTAGAGATTCTCTACTTTCTAGTTTATAGTGGTTTTAGTAATCTGTGTTTAAATGGAGTCACACAAGACTATTGTAGAAAGCTTCACTGAGATGTTTGTTTCCAACATTTTTATTTCCATACATTTTAGTTTAAACAATCTGATGCATTTTATCAGTATAGCTAGCTCTTTAGTAACCTCCATCACAACCATTCTTTAACATTTGCGATCTCTGTCTTCCAATCTGTCTCCTAACGTCACTTGTATAACAAATTTTTGGAGTCACAATACTGAGAGAAGTTGTACAGTGCTATTCTAATTTGGGCTTATTGATTTACAATGCAATTTCATTCTACTTAACACATGCTTTCTTTGACTAGGCTGGTTGTCACCGGGAAAAACTCAGATTTATGTATTCTTAAAGTGAGCCCGACAAGTAATTCTAATCACGGAAGAATTACCAACTTTCTCCTGAAGCTAATTTGTACAAGATTAAGCAATTTTCTCATGCTGGCAGGTCACCTGATGATGCAATGATTAAGTTTATGCTTTTAACCCCTTTAGGACATTAATTATATTCCTTTGAACTTAGCCCCTGCTCCTTTTAATTTCTGTCATGTGCCCAGAAAAGACAGTTATATTTTGCTGTGCACTGCAAAATCAAAAAAGTTTTGAGTCAAGAAATTTCATAGCACACAGGAAGTACAGAACTCATGTCTCCAAAATTCAGGTATATTCTCCTTAAAGGCTTCCTAATCTCATATGCCAGATCTTCAATTGAAAAGTTCATATAAATACAAATATGGCTAAAATCACATAAATGCATCACATACATGCTCTGTGCATTTATGCCATATGTTGTATTTTGCTTACATTATTATTTTCATTTCAATACCTTTGGGGGTACAAGTGGTTTTTGGTTACATGAATGAATTGTACAGTGGTGAGGTCCAGGCTTTTAGTGCACCAGTCACCCAAATAGCACACACTGTACCCAACAGGTAATTTTTCATCCCCCACCTCCTACCATTCTCTCCTCTTCTGAGTCTCCAATGTCTGTTATACTATTCTGTATGGTTTTGCCTAGTCACAGCTTAGCCCTCACTTATAAGTGAGAACATGTATTTGGTTTTCCATTCCTGAGTCACTTCACTTAGGATAATAACTTGCAATTCCATCCAAGTTGCTGCAAAAGATATTATTTCATTCTTTTTTTATGGCTGAGTAGTATTTCATGGTGTGTGTGTGTGTGTGTATGTGTGTATAAAACACACTTTCTTTAGCCACACATTGGTTGGTGGGCACTTAGGTTGATTCCACATCTTTATAATTGTGGATTGTGCTACGATAAACATGCATATGTGGGTGCTTTTTTATATAACAACCTCTTTTCCTTTGTATAGATTCCTAGTAGTGGGATCACTGGATCAAATAGTAGATCTACATTTAATTCTTTGAGAAATCTCTATATTGTTTTCCATAGAGGCTATACTGATACCAGCAGCATATAAGTGTTTCATTTTCACCACATTCATGCCAACAGCTATTGTTTTTTGATTTTCTAATAATGGCCATTCTGGCTGGGGTAAGGTGGTATGTTATTGTAGTTTTAATTTCCATTTCCTTGACGATTAGTGATGTTGAGCATTTTTTCATATGTTTCTTGGCCATTTGTATATCTTCTTCTGAGAAATGTCTGTTCATGTAGTTTGTCCAATTTAATGGGAGTATTCGCTTTTTTGTTTGCTGATTTGAGTTCCCTGTAGATTCTAGGTATTAGTTCTAATATGGTTTGGCTGTGTCCCCACCCAAATCTCATCTTGAATTCTGACATGTTGTGGGTAGAACCCAGTGGGAGGTAACTGAATCAAGGGGGCAGGTCTTTCCCATGCTGTTCTCGTGATAGTGAATAAGTCTCATGAGATCTGGTGGTTTTTAGAAGGGGAGTTTCCCTACACGAGCTCTCTTCTCTTGTCTGCAGCCATGTGAGATGTGCCTTTCACCTTCCACCATGATTGTGAGGCCTCCCCAGCCATGTGGAACTGTAAGTCCAATAAACTTCTTTCTTTTGTAAACTGCCCAGTCTTGGGTATGTCTTTATCAGCAGTATGAAAACGGACTAATACAAGTTCCTTATCAGAGGTATAGTTTGCAACTATTTTCTCCCATTCTGTTGGTCTTCTGTTTACTCTGTGAATTTTTAGCTTATAATGTTTATTTATCTATTTCTTCCTCAACACTAACAATAGGGGTGCAGTTTCTACATTCTGAATAAGATCACGTAAAATCTACAATGGGAAGAAGATTAAAGGATTGATGCAGTTCTCAGAGTTGAATTCCAAAACCTACCAACTGGCTGTGGAGCTGTTTAGATGTTCAATGCATCTTCTTAGTTTCCTTACTTGTTCTGCATGCACTTCAGATGCTATTTCTAAAATTACATTTGAAATCAGATTAGTTGTTAGATTTTGCTGTAGCATTAGTGGGGGCAGTGAGTTATACTTCTATAAAACATGTTACATTCTTATAATTAGAAGGCTCTTGTTACTTTGTATAGCTTAACCTAGCCCAATATGAAAATGTACCAAATGGACATTCATCTTGGGTTTTTTGAGGACAGTAGATTACATTTTTCTAATAGTATCCTCCTATCTTCGTTTACAAATATATGTGCACTGTTTTGTGTTGATACATTTTTTTGTAAGTTTATATTAAGCAATCACCTCTAACAAGTTATTACTCTACTTGTAAAGTAAGGGAGAGAGAAGTACAAGAAGAACAAACAAGATGGATTTCATTTTGTGTCTCCTTTCTGCCTAACCCTGCTAGGTATTTTACACATATTATCTTTCATTAGCTCACACTTATGGTTTAACACTCAAGAGTTACAAAAAAATAAAACACATAAATTCTGAAAAATTAAATGTGACTTCTGAGCAGAACATGCTTTCTCTTCTGAAATTGGCAGCTGAGCTTTGTTCCACCAAAATGGATCCAGTTGCGACTTGTAGGCTTCCTGATTCCTGGCTGATGGACAGGCTTGCAGGTCAGCCGAGTGACAAATCTGAAAACAAATCTAGAGTGGGCGTGTGCCAGTGACTTCCTGGAAAACAAACATCACAGCCCTGAGCTTAATTCTGACACCCTGGGCATAAGAAAAAGTTCTGCCAAAGCTAGGTTCAAGCAAAGAATTGCAGCGCTGGATGGAAACTGGAAGGAATCATTTCCAGGACATGCAAATTCTAAGATGGCCCAGGATGTTTGGCGATGTTTTATCTTGTGTTTGAGACAGTCTTTATTTTTCATGAGATGCATGTACATAAGCTCCTGGCCTGCAGAATGAGTATAATGTTAGAGCAATCCAGTCCTGTCCTCTCCTAGGATTCTTAAATCTCTTCCATGCCTCTGAGCATATGCCAGCTATGCGGCATGCTTTCCCTAGCCATCCTTCCAAGAAAATCCTTTGAGAATATTAAATTCATTCAGAAGAACATTCTCATCCCAATAAGATTTCTCTGTTTTTCCTTTGAGCTTTTTTGGTAAAAGATGCCATATTTACTCATTGATTTATGGCTTCCCAGGAATCTGGAGTCTCACCTTGCATGCAATGGATTCTCTCTGAATATGTATTATTAATTATCTAAGGTTTGCGATAGGACAAACTATCCTCAAGCAACCAATACTGCTTACCTTTAAAATGGGAACATGAGACAGAATCAAGGAATAGGGGCTGACCAAAAGAAAGGCAAAGAGAAGCAATGCCATGATTCCTATCTCCTCTATCCCCTAATCTTTCCTTCAATACAGAAAGCAGTGGAAATGATTCAAGCAATGTTAAATGATCCTGGTCGTTTTTCCCTGGGTCTTCTAATATCTGACTCTTCCTCCAGGAGACAGATTTTTATCATTCAGCACGATGTCCACTGTACATCAAGAAATCTTAACTCCAAACAGCTTTCAAAATCAAGAAAATTACAATTTTGTAGAACAGGAAATGCCTGGGAAAGGCTGTAGCAACTGCAGCAGCCCAGAGGTATCCTCATCCTTCATGGCGTAAGAGAAGCAACCACAGTTCTACACACCACAGGCAGACTGGCTATCACCCAGGAGAAGAGGAACAATTGCTTCCTAGTGGCTCTTAGCACCAGAAATAGCTGTTCTATCTCTTACTCTCTGAGTTCTTCCAAAAGCCAGGATAGTGGCTAATGTTGCTGAGTTCTTCCTCCTTGTAGGATGAGTTGTCTTCAGGGGATACACCTTCCACTGTGGGGATTTGGCTCTTGAAGGTCTTAATCTCTCCCTCTGTATCTTTTCCCTCCTTGACTCCTGCCCTGCAAGCCACCACACACGTGTCTATGTATTGCAATTGATGGCCCTAACTGAGGCTTCCTGTTCTGCCCCCAGTGTCCCTAGGTCCTTAGATAAATCAGCTGATGCAAATTAATTGAAGGTGGGTGGGGAGGCCAAAGCATTATCTAGCATTGAAAATTCTCTATTATTCTCATTTTCAGCCACATCAGACCTCCTGTCATATAGCATTATCTAGATATTCTGCACACCAGATGTACTCATTCAATGCTGCTTACCATTTACATTTCTAAAATGAAAATTATTTCCTAAATATCATTTATGAATTTCAAAAGAGGTGGCAAATATTCAATGATTCTCTAGGAAATAGCTTAGAAAGTTGGAATAAGACAAGCAAACTGAATAGTGATTTGACTGCAATGCCTTTCTATTCAAGGACAAATTTGATCATTTTTAAAAAGAGCTCTAATCTCCATTATCCATTAAACCTAGGAAAGTCTTAAACATTATTGTCTTGCTATCAAATGGTGTATTACAGGAAAAGAAAGTGCTTTCAATTTTGCTATTCAAGGAGTTAGAATTACTACTCATGGAGTACTTAATTTCTCATGAATAAAGCTTTAAAAGAAAAATGTATATATATTGCTATTTAAGGCAATGACTATATACTTTTATGACATCTGTAAATTTGCACTGAGCTCTGCAGCTCACTACATTCTTTCACACACATTAGCTATCTGCGAGGCTCTTGCAGCAACCCAACAGAAGGGTTTATATAAGAAGTTCCTCTTTACAGATGATTTAGCTGAAAGTCCTACATGAAAATGAACTTTCTGTGAATGAGAGTTAAATGGTAGACCCAGAACACAAACCCAAGACTTCTAATTCAAAATTTTATGCCCTTTCACCCAGCATTTAAAAATTAACTTACAAAAAATTTCTCTTGTGGAAAATACATGAGACAAATTATCTCCATCATTGTACCCGTTTTTCTATCATTTTTAAAATTTGTAAAATGTTTATTGGAATTAACTTCAAAAATGATGGCTAGTTCACTTATATTTTAATGCTAAAAGCATAAGGACTTGATGTAATGATTTTGTACTTGATTATATTTAAAAATTAACTTACAAAAAATTTCTCTTGTGGAAAATACATGAGACAAATTATCTCTATCATTGCACCCATTTTTCTATCATTTTTAAAATTTGTAAAATGTTTATTGGAATTAACTACAAAAATGATGGCTAGTTCACTTACATTTTAATGCTAAAAGCATAAGGACTTGATGTAATGATTTTATACTTGATTATATTTGCAATCTACTTTATAACCAGTTACCAACTTTTTCATCTTCACCTACAGAGACTTTAGAAATTTAGGCTATTTACCACGCTTGCCTAACTAAAGATATTATAAACATAACGCAAGACGGAGAAGGCTGAGGTGAATGAGTTTTCAGGGTAGTGTCTGTGTAATCTGAACATAAAACACCCAACAAACGAGCACTGTTATTTCAGGATCTACCCTTTTCTACATTGCCCCACATAATTGGGGGATGACTCTCTCAATGTGCCTTGTGTAACAGACCAGGTTGAATTAAGAGGTTCCTTTGAAATCCTGTCATAAAAGGTAGGATTTAAAAATAGAAGAGTTGAAATGGAGGACCGTCTTTCAAATTCCCTTCCAGCATCATGCTTGATGTTAGAGATTATAATCTGTCATAGTGTAATAGAATTTATATTTAGTGATTCAAAAATCCCCACATTCCAAAGCTGAAAATGACTTAGGTACTTTTCTTATATCATTTTCTTATAGAAGCCATCTGTTACTTCCAACAGCTGCTTGGAAACACCATGCAGAATGTATCTTAATGTTGTACTTAAGCACACTGATCTGTTCCTCTTGACATTTTCTGACTCTCTTATAATAGCTTTCAACTCTAGCATCTTCCTTGGACTGGAGTGTGAATGTAATGCTAGCTTTCCCTGATGAACTGGAATGACCAACCTGAGACTTCTGAACACTGCTCTAAGAATGCGGAACCCAAGAAAGATGGCAAAGGAATCTGAAAAGCTGTGAAAATACAGATCTCATTAACCAGGTTGTTATTTTGACGTTGTGCCTTGATTTTTGATCATAAGGTGTAGGTAGAAATGAAATAAACGATGGTACCTGTATGAACAATAGAAATATATTATGGGCCACCTTCCTTGAAGCCATTTCCAAAGTCAGTTCCTTAGCCTGCCACAGCCTATTCCCATGTCTTCTCCATTCCCCTGAATGCCCAACACTGAGGCCTATGATTGCCTCCCTGCCAAATCCATGTGAGAACTCAGCTTCTACTCATTTTGGCCAATGGGACACAGAACTTCATTTCTCGCAATGTCTGTCCTTCCTCACCCAACAGTTCTCATCAGGTGCCACGTTACCTGCATTCTACTTCCTGAGAGCTCTCAAATCCTTCTCTTCTCTTCTCTTCTTGTCTACCTTCACCTTTCTAGTTCAGGTGCTTTTAACTCTCCCTGACCCAAACTACTGGCTAACTTGTCAGCTCCCTATACTTTTGCTTCACACAATCCTTGACACCTCCACACACAATTACCATTTTACCATTTCAGCTCTCCTCATTCCCACCTTCCTCATTCCCACCTTCCTCATGCATGTGACATGTCTCCTGCTGCTCACAAGCCCAGTTCAAACACTTTAGCTGATGTTGCGCTGGTCCCCTGGGTCTCAGTCCATCTGCATCCTGTAGCCCAATGAGCTCTCCCTCAATGGTACACAACCCTGATTTTCTGACATGGCACATCTATAAATTACCCCAAAGAGAATATGTCCACTTGTCTCTAATAAATGAAATAATAAAACTTGAATGTAAATCTTGGTAATTACTTGGGTGTTAGTTATTTTCCATTTCATTATCTGTTTAGAAATGTGTTTTTCTCAGTGAATATGCACTGCCTTGATTGCAAGAAAGTTCAGAAACTGCTGAGCTATGGGCCACTTACAATGGGCCTTCCTGCTGTGCTCTGCCTTAATTTCTGCTTTCCAACTTAGTTCCTTATTGGAAATAGGAAATAAGCTCAAATTTCAGGCTAGATGGCTCTGGCAAGGAAACCATGGGGACTCATCCCGCTAGCATTATTCCCACCTCCCAGAGGGACTTGATTTCTAGTCTCCTGCCTAAACCTTGATAGAAATCTCTAACCTTCAATGGCAACTTCTATCCACTGAGGGTACCAAAAAGCTCTTATTACACACTGCCCCACACCCTAGGTTCATGCTCGGCCCTGCCCTCAAATTAGCCAAAAACTGGGGTGATAGAGGCTTCTTCACTTTTCTGCTCTTCTGTTCCTCTTTGCTTCTGCACAGATCCTACTGTCAACTAAATTAGTCAAGTTGCAGCCAAACCATGCATTACCATCCTACATATATGTTTGCATATACACAGACACATTCATCTGTGAATGTGTGTGTGCGCATATGTGCATGAGTATGTATATGTGCATGTATGTGCATGTGTGTGTATTTCCCACCTCCTAGCTGAAAAGAAATACTTTTTCAAAGTTGCCCACTTTATTGACTGCCCTTAGGGAAGAATGAGGTGCACGGAAAAAGTCTGAAGTCAGAGAAAAACAGTGCATCAGCAAAGTGGTAAAATTTAAAACCACTACTCTTTGTAGCTGAGTATCTGCAATAGCTAAAATACTCATATTTTCACAATATCTCTGTTTTATTTCCCAACTAAATATCTTTGAAAGTTTGTAGATTTTGTTTTCAAAACAAATGCTGCAGAAGACCTAAACGTAGGGAATTGACTCATGAGGGTACATGTCACATCCAATAAATGAGATGATCTTTTTAAGGAGAAAAATAAAAATATATTATGCTATGAGTGATTGTTTTTATGAGTTTTTGTAAACACTTAGGGAAAAAATTGAAAAGCAGTGTTGTTGAAATGTCAACCAACTTTATCAGTATTATACATTCCACAGAATTCCCACGTGGATGCACACATTTGTGATGCAAGAAACAGATTTAGAAAATTCATCTAGTGATTCTGCTCAGTGTGACATGAATCATGGTTTATGAAGTGCCACGAAATAACAATGAGGTGCATGTGAAAATATATAGGACACGACTGTCTCAGAGAAATTAAACAGAAGGGAAAAAAGCCATCTGCAGGAAAAACAAAGTCAGAAACATATGGCAAAGCAATGTTCTCAAACAAAGAACAGAACTGTAAATAAATTACAAAGCAGCAGCAAGGTAAAGTAATAGAAAAAAGGCCCCAAAGAAAACAGCATTTCCTTGTAAAGAATTCAATATCTTGAAGGAAATTAAATAGAGATATTTTACTTTAGACAAAAGAATATTTCACATGAAAATGTCAGTCAAAGTAAAACAAAGATATTACAAAGGAAAGAACACAAATGAGTAGACCCACTGTCAGTAATACATTTCTTGGTAGGAATTTTCTTTTAACTAAATACTAAGCTTATCAGGGGTGGCAAGATGGACAGCCAGAACAAATTACTGGGACCCAATATTATAGAGCAGAGCCAGGGGTGCGTCTAGGTCATATATTGGTACAGATCCCAAGTACAGATGTTAGAAGTGCAGACTGAGTTCTGTCTTATTTTGTTTTCTTTAACTAGGACCCCCAAACTACTCTCTGAGTACCTCTCTATGGTTAAGTGTATCAAAAGCATCTATTAAAGTCTTTTGCACAGGCTCTGGGTTTTACAGGCATAGGGGAAACCCTGTCCCATCGCTGGATGGTTATATAACTTCCTATAAAAGGAAACTGGTTGTGTCTACCATAAGGGCTATTGACAGAATCGAATGAATCACTGTGGAAAGCAGCAGGAACAGTGTCTGGGACATACTGTTGTCCCATAAATATTGTTTCCCTTTTTATTTTATCTTTTGTTTTTCCTTTCTAGGGAAAAATGTATTCAAACAAAAATTCCTAAAGTTCTTTACTGCAGGGAGCATCCTACTGAGCTGTCGAACAAAAACCTCCTATCCAAGGGAGCATAGGTCAATAGAAGGCATCACCTTAAATGACAAGAGGAGAAGGAGGAGGAGAAAGAGAAGAAGGAAAAGGAGAAAAAAAAGAAGATGGAGAGGAGAAGAAGGAAGAAGAATGAAATGAAAAGAAATGAGAGAAGGACAAGGAGAAGAAGGAGGAAGAGAGAAAGGAGGAGGAGAAGGAGAAGAGGAAGAGAAAAGAGGGAAGAGGAGGAGGTGGTGAAAAGAAATAGGAAGAAGAAACAAAAATAAGATGACAATAATAATAAGCAGAAGAGGTATATATATAGGAAAATACAGTGAAATAAATTTAAGTAACTCCACATTATTAAACTCTTACGTTTCTTTGTTTTGTTTTTGTTTGTTTTTTGTTTTGTTTTGTTTTGGAGATGCAGTCTTGCTCTGTTGCCCAGGCTGGAGTGCAGTGACATGATCTTGGCTCACTGCAACCTCTGCCTCCCGATATTAAACCCTTATGTTTCTATTCTGCTTTATGCTTAAGCATTTTCAAATTATTTCTTGTAAAATTCTGGCATGAGACACTATATTATACAAATGAGGGAACTATACATTCAAGGGACATGACCAGGTTATACATCAGGTTAAAGACAAAACTGAGATTCCAACTTCAGTTGCCCCAAAACTAGCCTAATCTGATTCCACTAAACCTTGGCCCTCTGAAACTGCTCAGAATAGGACCCTCAACAGCACTCCACATTCATAATACTTGCTTTTTAAAGAGCAGTGTAACTCCATCCTAATGAAATGCTACCAAAGCACACCTAAAGAAAATTACCAGTGCTCTCATGGTAGTCTGGATGAGAGCCACTAGCTTGTTTACAAGATATGACAAGCTCATAAAAATAGGATGTATTTTAAAAACAAGCAATTCAATTCTTAAAATAAAAATTATTGATGCTGATGTCTGTGCTTATTGTTCATGAAGGAAGGTCACCTCCTTTGAATCAAAAGGAAGCCAAAGGCTGAATACATAGTCAAGTCCCTGAAGTCTGCCTGCAGTGGAAGTGTTTTCAGTCATTATTTTGTGGTTAGGATGTACCAGGTACACTGCATGCTATTAGGACACAAGGAGGAACAAGATAAAATCCAAAATCTGGACAGGTTCATGTATGTAAATCAGCAGTGACTTACATAAATATCATGTATATGAAAATAACCAGTAACGAACCACTTGATAAGCATTATAATAGAATATCAAGGAGACTTCTATTTCTCCCTCATCTAGGAAGGACATAATTTGAAATGCCAGCTCAAATAAAGGGAAATTTAGCTGGTCCAAAGGACCAGTAGGGAGATTTCGGGCAAACAAACAAGACAGGGGAGAAGGGACAGGGATATGCTTTGGCTGGATCCCCATCCAAATCACATCTTGAATTGTAGCTCCCATAATTCCCACATGTTGTGGGAGGGACCTAGTAGGAGATAACTGAATCATGGGGGCAGTTTCCTCCATACTGTTCTCGTGGTAGTGAATAAGTCTCGTGAGATCTGATGGTTTTATAAGGGGTTTCTCTTTCACTTGACTCTTATTCTCTCTTGCCTGCCACCATTTAAGACATGCCTTTCACCTTCCACCATGATTGTGAGGCCTCCCCAGCCACATGGAACTGTGTGTGAGTCCATTAAATGTCTTTTTCTTTATAAATTACCGACTGTCAGGTATATCTTTATCAGAAACATGAGAACAGACTAATACGAGGGCATCCTCAATGAGGTGCAAAGGCAGAGAGGCACAAGAAAACTTGTGATACTTGCAAATTGAGAACATAGGTTGATTAGGCACTTGACATATGGGAGGGTGGCAGGTGAAGAGAGATGGTGCTAGAGTCAGGGAGGGGCATTAAAAAGGAGTTCTTCTCATAAGTGCTCAGCAACGCCTCCTGCTCCACCTCCTCCTCATTTCTCTTAATTTGAAGGTGTAAGATCAACATTTAAAATGAGAAATGAGGAAAGAGAGAAGAAAGAATGGGGGAAGAGAGATAAAGAGACAGAAGGAGAAAGAGAGATATAGAGATGAGAAAGAGACTCAGAGATGGAGAGAAGGAGAGAGGATGAATTACAGAGATCTGACAATAACTTACCAGGTGCTGAATACACAGTTATTGGGGCTTACTGAGGAGTGACATGGGGAACATAATTATTCCCCATAGAGACTTCCATCAAGAGGTGAAAAACACACAGGTGTTTCTGTTCTTAAAGCTCCTATATCCCTCTGGGAAAGCAGAAAGTCAAGCATAATAAGGCCTTACATTCATGCAAGTAAACTAACCATGCAGAGTCATAAGCATCACTGAGAACCATTCCCAGGGAAGCAAAACGCAAACATGAGGTCAAGGTAGACATGGATGGAAAAGTAGGACACATGGAATTTGATAGAGCTGGGTGAAGTGGGAGGGCAAGAGTTTCTAGACAAAGAAAATCAGGTGAACAAGACTTCGAGGTCAGATTGTTCTTAACATGCCCACATCCCACGTCAGAAGGGATGAGATGTTGATGGGTCCATTTTAAGAGAGTGAAGAAGATAGAGTGGAAGCATGCTCTTAGCTGGTAAAACCCTGTGGTAATGTGACTAAAAATCAGAGTCAGAACAGGGCTGTAGGAGCAAAGTGGCAGTAAATGTTAATTCAAATGAAATAAGTAAGTGTATATTCCATCATTATTACGGTCTTACCACTGCATGAGATCTTGAGAACACAAAGATGATTAAAACCTGATACTGTTTTTTAAGGAATTCATGGTAGAACAGAGAGATACACACCCCAAGCCACCACAATTCAATATATGGAGGGATGCCACAGAGCTTAGAATGAGGAAGCCGGGAGGGAAGTCAAGAAAGTGATACACAGTAGGTAATACTTAAGTGGGTGATGCAGGTGAGAAGGAGTTAGCAAAACGGGCAGGGCAGAGGGAAACTGGCAGGAAAACACAGGGAGCTGTGTGTGCATATAAGGAATGCATGAAAAACACAACCCTCACTGAAATGTAGGACACAGAGAGAGAGAGAGAGGCACTGGGTACTGCTGAAAATGTGGCCGGGTGCCCCAGCCAATCAGATCTCATTAGACCTGGTAGAAAGTAAGTGATGGAAGCAAAGTTCTTAATCAGGAGGCATTGTGGATGTGAAGGGTATGGACTTTGGAATCATACAGCTTTTTGATTCTGGTTGGTCGAATCACTAGCTATGTCACCTTAAGAAAGTCATTTAACTTCAGTAAACTTTAAGTGCCTGAACTTAAAATGGGGATCAAATGACTGCCCATCTTTCACTCAGGCTCTTGGGTAGAATAAATGATAAAATGTCTAGTGTGTATACCTGCCACATAGTGGGTACTTAGAAAATCATTAAAACTCCACACATTTGGATCAAAACAGAGAAATATGGGTTCTAGTGGATTCTGGAATATCAGTTCAAATAGGTGCCTGCAAGGTAGGGCATCTTGTAGATAACTGCCCTATGCCAGCATACAGAAAGGGGTCTGGACCTAGGATACAGAGTGGATTCACAAAATAACACATCAAATAAGGGCTTTGAGTCAGAATTTCTGCAAAGAAACTATGCAAAAAAATAAGATAGAGAACACAGGATATTTGAACAAGAAGAGAATTAAGTTGCATTTAGATGCAATCAAGTAAGGCCCTGATCTCTTGAAATCATCAGTCATGTTACATTGGAATGTAATTGCTGGTTTTAACTGATGGAGATTCCTTGCAGCTTAACATAAATATCTGGATATATTTGAGAGATAAGAAGCTGTGTTTGCAGTTACAGAATTTTGCTCTCCTTAGGATGTTGGGCTTCATGAGATTTGAGAGCAGATAGATCACCTGCTCAGACAAGGGTGGCAATCTAGTTAGACTCCACCTCAGACAGGAACTGCCATCACCTGCATGGAGCATGGGCAGAAACGCTCTGATCTGAAGAGGCACTGATGGTTTCCTGACAGTTTGGACAAGGACAAGCCAGTAGCCCCAGTGAGTCACCAAATACTGCAAAAAGTTTTATTAGGCACTGTCTGAAATATTAAACTAAGCAGAGCAGGCAGGTCTATAAAATACAAAGGGATATTCATGATTATTGCAAGAAAGAGCATGAAGCAGACACAAGCATTGTGGGTCATTTACAGCTAGTTCTCTAGGACTGAGAAGCTGCATCTCTCTACTAAAACTGTATTAAAAGGCTGAAAATATAAATGGATTTCTGGGTCTTGCATTCACCCTAGATCCCTTATCAAGCCATTTTAAAAATGGAATCTAACCTCCACTGCAGAAAGAGTTCACACAGTTAGAATTAATACAGTGGCAGGCAACACTTTTAGAAATTAATTGAGTATGCTGATTTCCTCATCATTTTGAAAACTGGAATTAATACTCTTATGACTACAGAGTGCAGATTTTATGAAAAAAATTTTATTCCCGGAAGAGTAATTCAATTGCTTATGAAAAAGTCAAAAAATATTTTTTTATAATCTTCAGAAACGTCTGTCCTGAAAATTAGAACTACAGTCTCCTAGTTCGAAAATATATGATTTCATTGGATTAAAAAAATGAAGAAGAAGTGATACATAGAAATGAGACAAACAATATTCATATGAACATATGAGCTAATTATTCTTTTACTGCCGCTTAGGTATAATATATTCCTGTTAAAAGTAATACCGCTGTCCAAGGTTATTACAATTTAACATCTCTCCTGTTTTTTTAGAAAAATAGAAACATAATCACTTTTATCCAAGTCACATGAAATAGTTTCTGCCATCAGTAAATTGTGAACTTAATTATTTTGCAGAATTTCTTTAAGGCAGATGGTGATTAGCAGTAAATATCAACTACCCTTCCCAAACAGGCAAACAAAGGACACTTGAAGAAAGGAGAGATGAATTAGTCAACTCTGCCACCTCTGCTAGGGCTAATTTCAGGGAAATTTTTCTCTAAATCTGTTTTCTGGACAGCAATACAGTTCCAAATCCCTGTTAATTCATTTTGTAATGTTGGTGGGTTGGGGATTAGAGACCTCTGTGTGTGAGGGGGCTCCCAGTAGTCTGAGGTTGCCCAGTAGTTCCTTACATATGCTGGTTTGGCATCCAGAAGGAAGAGTTCCCATCATCCTGCAAACCGGCAAAAGCACAGAGCAAAATACCTCAGTGATGTATAGATGGTAACGAGATTAAAGGGATTGATTCATCCTCAGAGAAAAATTCCCAAAGCAGCCTGTAAACATTACAAATTGTGAAGGTGTAGAAGCTGGTTTGGTTATAAAACTCCCCTACTCCCATGAGAATTGCACAACTTTATCAATCTACACATTACGCTGGTATATACATGACATTGCTTTTGATTAGTAAGCAAAACCGGTGTCTCAGGGCCATCTGGCATTTTATGGATAGGCACAACTGAACTCAGCCAGGTGGTTTATACTCTTTTGAATACATACTTGGAAATCAGTAACTGCTTGACATTACAAAAAGCACCTTCTGTTCAGGAATCCAACTCTCCATACTTTTTAAAATTTTTTCTTTACCATGTAGGGGATGCAGTGGCTCAAAGGTGGCACCGTTACATAAGAAAAACACGTCAAAAGTCTAACAGACTCAGATCTCTTACATTTTTGGAGCTGACAGCTGAACCACCTCTTTAGAAAGGGCTGTCACTGATGAGGCAGGTGATAGTAGGATTAGTAACACACTTTCGTTTCTTTTCTTGAGACAGAGACCGGTCTCACTCCATCAGGATAGAGTGCAGTGGTGTGATTTTGGGTCATTGCAACCTCCGCCTCCCTCCCGGGTTCAAGTGATCCTCCCACCTCTTCCTCCTGAGTAGCTGGGACTACAGGCTCGTGCCACCATGACTGGCCAATGTTTGTATTTTTTTCTTGGTAGAGACAGGCTTTCACCATGTTGCTCAGGCTGGTCTCAAGCTCCTGGGCTCAAGCAATCTGCCTGCCTCAGCCTCCAAAAGTGTTGGGATTACAGGCACAAGCCACCGTGTCCAGCCTTGTTTCTGATATATGCAGTGATTTTCACTCACATGGTGAGTCAGAATTTTCTGGGCCTTCTTAAAATCTTCCCATTAGGTCGTCTTCGGTTGATCTCATAATCACATTGCTCTAGAAAGTATATTAATGAAGCTTTGGGCATTTCCATGTTGAAAAACATTCCACACAGACTGGATTAACTCAAAATGAACTTTCATGGGCATGACTGTTTCAGCATCCTCAGAAGAGTCATTAAAATGAATTGATCTATTTGAGCAAAAACAGATTTTGGTAAGCCCTTCTTACTTCCCTTGCTCTTCCAAGCAGGTATAGTAAGACAGTGATTCTCTCTAGACATTAAATGAGTTTAACTTTCTCATTCATAGGAAATTTCATTTTATCATTTTGGCTTCAACCTAAATATTATAGCTCCCTGAGTGTGTGTGGGAGGACTCCGAGGTCACACAGCTTGACTGGATACTCAAGGTGCTCTTCATTTTGTGGGCAGTTATTAATTCACTCAAAAGTTTTTGAATATCCATTGTGTTCCAATTTTGTTGCTAAGTGCGGGGGATGCAAATACATCTGACCTGATTTCTGCTCTCCAGTCTAGTAATAGAGAAAGACTCACAAACAAATAATTACAGTACACGTGCTATGAATCATGATAAACGAATGTGCATGCTGCACTAGAAACACAGAGAAGAAGCACTCAACAAGGCTTGAATGAACCAGGAAACACTTTCAAGTGTCCCATTTCCTCTATGTCTAGGGAAATCTGTTAGTCTTTCTTTTTTAAATTAGGTAATTATAAGAATATAGATTTCCTAGACTCTAAATCTCAATATTAGAAAATACACTTTGCAAATAACAAGAGTTTGTTGAGGGGCCATATGCACAGCTATAACACAGGTCCCAACACCCATAGTGAGGCCATGGAACTGTTTACATAAAAGGAAATCCCAGTGTAGTTTGCAAAGGCTTTCTTGAGACTTTGTAATACAAAGAATCTCTGCTACCCAATCAGTTTCTGACTTTCACCCACAATCATCGATGAGCAAGATGGGTGAATAGTCTCCAGCAGGGTGATGTACATGGGATCCTTGGAATATCACAAAATCCCTGGATTCCCCAAGTAGGTCAAGTCATTAATGCTGGGTGACAAGAACTTATTCTGTCCTTCGTTTCATTCTGATGGATTTCAATGGCAACACCTCTGGAGGCAAACCTTCACTTTTCAAGATCTACATTTCTGATTGGGTCAAACTGGAACAATATGCCCAATGGTAAAAAGAAACACTTACTATTACTCTAGAAATGTGCCCATATCAATAGATTTTGATGTGTACAGAATACAAACTTCCTGTATACTAGCTTAAAAGTATCTTCATTATTCTGAGAAATGCACATAAGGGATTCTGATGACCTAAATGCTAAAATTAAATTTGACATTGGCTGCAAAAGTCTCAGCCAAGAAGACTGCATCACCACGTCCAAATTGTGTGTTCAAGTCTTTTGATTAGAGGTTTCATTAAATGTCGTCATTAGACATGTCACATACAGCAGGATCCACATTGCTATCCATGATGATGTTCAGAAAACCAGTGTCAAGGCAGTTAATAAAGCTCTTGATTTGTTTTCTAAACAGAATTTCCTAGAGAACAACTGACAGCATGCATGAGAAGATTTTTCCAGCAATTGTAAGCAATAATCAAATGTCCTCATAAATGAATTAGGTCAGATAACAGACCTCAGTATTGCATTACCTAGTTGAGTGACAGGGAAACACAGCATACTTCTATTTTGAACAGTTTTATTGTCACAGAAAAATTAAGAAATTCTCTCACCTTAAGAACACCAAGAAGCATCCTGCATACCCACATGGCGTTCAACATGACTCCAAGGTAGTCTCTGAAAGCCCAGGTCAGATACTATACTTAGTTCCTTTTTAGAAGGGAAACAGCCTCTCTAAGCCTCAGTTCCTTATCAGCAGAGGGACTACACAATTTATCATCCAAACTGTGACACCTGAGAGTGAAAGAGGGCAGGACCGTCAGACGGGACACTAAGCAACAAGTGTCAACTGTAACTGCCCTATGTAAATACACAGTTACCCTAATTATCAGAAAGAAGTGTGTTGGTCCAATTCAGTCATTTTTGTCCCCTGACTATATATTAGAATCATCTTGGGAGAATACATGCACACACACACACACAGAACTGGATCATCTCTAAAACCTTTCCTGGCTTTCAAATTCAGGGATCACAGTTTCTGAGCATAAATTTATGGCACTTGCTATTGGTAAAGTTGTGTAACTGCAAACTATTATCATATTTAGAACACATAACTGCTGAATACCAGGAAGATAACAACCAGTATTCATTTAGGAAGAGTTTGCAGTTTACCACAATAGCATTTTGCAGTTTGCAAAAACACTTTCTCAGTGTCATCCTTTTTTTTTTTTTAGGTTCTAACCTTAATCCTGTGAGAAAGTCAGGTTGGTTTATCATCATCAATTTTTGTAGGAGAGGAAATCGTTGCTTACAAAGTGTAAATGTACAGATTTATATTATACAAGGAGCAAATGGAATAATCAAGCCCATGTCTTGATTCTAAATGGTGTCAGATAAGAGAAGGTGCCTGGCCCTCTTCCTGCATGGGTTTGAATTCTACTTCTGTCTCTATTAGCTCAATAAATTAGTTCAAGTCATTTAGCCTAAACATTATCTCTAAAGTCACAATAATATTAATCCTTGCTACACAGTGATGCCAGTATTTCATGAGGTATTACATGAAAGGTCTTAGTACTATGTCCAATAAATATTAACAATCACTGCTATGAGTGCTATTGCTACTCTTCCTCCACTCTTTCTCCCTCCTTTTACCACTGTAATTACTATACTACTATCATTACTACTACTAATAGAACTCATAATATAATCCCTGTTTGCTATGGTCTGAATGTTTGTGTCCCTACTCCTTCTAAATTCCTATGTTGAAATCCTCACTACCAAGGTGATGGTATTATGAGGTGGGGTCTTTGGGAGGTGATGAGATAATGAGGATTGGGCCTCACAAATGGCATGGATGTCTTTATAAAAGGGACCTCAGAGAGCTCTCTTGCCTCATCCACCATGTGAGGACACAGCAAGAAAGTGCTGTCTCAGAACTAAGCAATAGGCCCTCACCAGACACCAAATCTGCTGGCTCCTTAATCTTGGACTTCCAGCCGCCAAAGCTCCAAAAAAAAAAAAAAAAAAAAAAATACATTTTTGTTGTTTATAAGCTACCTAGTTTATGATATTTTGTTATAGCAGTTTGAACATACTAAGACAGTACTATAGGCAGAATAAGTGTATTAGTCCATTTTCACACTGCTATAAGTACCTGATGCCTGAAATCCCAGCACTTTGGGAAGCCAAGGTAGGCAGATCACCTAAGTCCAGGAGCTCGAGACCAGCCCAGCCTGACCAACATGGCAAAACTCCATCTCTACTAAAAATACAAAAATTAGCCAGGCATAGTGGCGCACACCTGTAGTCCCAGCTACTTGAGAGGCTGAGGCATGAGAATTGCTTAAACCCAGGAGGCGTAGGTTACAGTGAGCCGAGATCACGCCACTGCACTCCAGCCTGGGTGACACAGCAAGACTCTGTCTCCAAAAAGAAAGAAAGAAAGAAAGACTGGGTAATTTATAAAGAAAGGGTTTAACTGACTCACAGCTCTGCATGGTTGGGGAGGCCTCAGGAAACTTACAATCACAGCAATAGGAGAAGAAGCAGCGAGTACCTTCTTGACAAGGCGGCGGGAAAGAGAAAGAGAGTGAAGGGGGAAGAGCCCCTTATAAAACCATCACATCTCTTAAGAACTCACTCACTATCATGAGAACAGCATGAGGGAAACCACCCCCATGATCCAATCACCTCCCACCAGGTCCCTCCCTTAATACCTGGGGATTAAAATTTGACATGAGATTTGCGTGGGGACACAAAGACAAACAGTATCAATAAGTGTCCCTTCAACTAAACAAGCTTAATTACAAGGAAGCCCTTTGTGCTCATCTTTACCCTCCTCCCACACACTCTTAAATAAAACAAAACACACATGAACAGTCTCCAAGTAAGATACTGTAGAGAAACAAACACCCAGAAATGTAGCAATACCGAACTCTGGCAATCCTTGGCATTTATAGCACAGGAACAGACTATATATAGATACTCGAATGGATTTAGAAACACAGGTGACTGGCAGCCTTGGAGATGTGCCACCAGAAGCTCCCTTTGGAAAAGAAGTCATTGACTAGCTTCAGGGACTACAGTTGGCTGGCAGCCTCCAGCTGCAATGCCTCAAGATCAGCTGCTGTGTTTATGTGGAAGTCACACTCTTCTTGTGAGAGCTCCTAGCCAAGGTGGAGTATGGTGACCAACACTAGGGTATGCCCATTTCTGTCTTCTGTGTTACTACCCTATGAATGATCTTTGCACTGGAGACCCCTGGGCTGGCTGAACCTTCCTCAGAGATGCAATGACACCTGAGGATCTTCCTATCCAATCTTCCTCCACTCCCACTTCCCTTCACAGGTTTCAGACTGCACCGTGGTCAAAAGCCCCCCAGGTGCAAAATAACAGCCTCAAACATCTCCACACATCTTAAACAACCCTATCCAAGGTTGTACTCTACTTATTTGAGAAATAATGAAAAAAAAATTCTAGGGAAACGCTTTGTTCCAAAATTATGTTATTTTCCTGGTTTTCTAACAGTTTATTTATTTTGACAGTTCTACGGAGTTATAAAGTTGACTGGCTTGTCTTTTTAATGGAGTGTCTACCACATATGGCTTAGGAAAAAAGTGATTATGGATCACGCTCTTTTCATGTCATCTTTGCTTTGCAAATTAAATTTGTTAAGCCACATTAACTCAAAGATATGAATATTTTAATAATGCTAGATCTATAAATTGTAGGAAAGTGAATTAGAATTTCAAAATGTATTTAGTTCCGAGGAATTGTATTACTTGAAGATATATTTTTCATCTGGAGAGAGAAAAGGTGTTCTAAATTACTGCTCATGTTAACCATTGAATTTCATTCTTGTTTTAGTAATTTTTATTTTTCAACATATTTAAAACATTAAAGATATTCAAAAAGCTTCATACTAAATAAAAATAGTACAGTATTTCAAAATATTAGTTTGATCTGGTAATCCAAATGTTTTTAATATAAATATTTTTAAAGTTAACAAAATAGTTGCTGTGTGACAAACAGTAGTCTATACTCTTTGCATATATTGACTCATTTAGCCTTAGACACATTTTAAAGTTTAAGTATAATCATCACCCTCTTAACACACATTTTATTGATTATTCTGATCTAGTAAGTGAAAAGTTTTTAATGTTAACCTTGTCATGATTTAGGATAACAATAAACTGTTTTGGACACTTGAAAAATACCATACCATGCTCCTTACATATACTAGGTCATTTAGCCTCATAAACATTCTATAATTTAGGCATAATCATTATCCACAATTCATAGATTAAGAAACAGAGGGAGGCATGTCGCAGGTGCGACAGGCTGGGGCCAGTGTTGTGTGAGGTAAAGGAATTTACCAAGACAGTTGTAGGCAAAGAAAGGCAGATTTATTAGAGAAAGTATGAAAATATATTGCAAGGGTGCAACACGCAGCACAGCAGAGAAGGGGCTGTCTGCCAAGAGGCAGGGGGTGGAGGGAAGTCTTACAGGGTTCTGCTGGAAGGGGCTATGGGTGAAATGAGGTCATGCTGTTGGGGTTATCTGCGCAGGGAGGTAGTTGTATCAGTGGGTTGTTTGTGATTGGCTGTCTCTCAATACAAATTCACTGCTCACTCTTGCTAGGGGCCCTCCCTCATCTGGGACCCTCCCCCACTTGGAGCCCCTTCCTTGTTGTTGCTTACTTATCAGGACTCCACAAGGTAGAACAAGAGGGCAGAACAGAAAGCTCTACAGATTGTCCCCCAGCAAGGACACCAAGTTAACAAATATTTACACACACACACACAAAAAACACCTTCATAAGAACTAAAAATCAGATGAGCACTCATAGGACCTGGTTTTAACTTCATATCACTGAAAGAGGCACTAAAGAGAGAGAAAAAACAGTCCTGAATCACCAACGCCATCCACCCCATGCCTCACAGCAGTAGCACTGAACTCAGTGCTGTTCTATTACAGCAGAAAAGAAAATCAGACCACTGTCACCACCGTTAATTCAACATAATACTGGAAGTCCTAGCTAGAGCAATCAGACAAGAGAAAGATACAATTGGCATCCAAATTAGAAAGGAAGAAGTCAAATTATCCTTATTTGCAGATGATACAATCTTATATTTAGAAAAACCTAAAGACTGTACAAAAGAACTATTAGAACTGATAAACAAATTCAGTAAAGTTGCAGGATACAAAATCAACCTACAAAAATCAGTAGCATTTCCATATGCCAACAGTGAACAAGGTGAAAAAGAAATTTAAGAAGTAATCCAATTTAAAATAGCCACACATAAAATACAATACCTAGGAATTAATGAAACAAGTGAAAGATCTCTATAATAAAAACTATAAAACACTGATTAAAGAAATTGAACAGGACACAAAAAAATGGAAAAATATTCCACATATATGGGTTGGAAGAATTAATATTGTTAAAAAGTTCATACTATCCAAAGCAACCTACAGATTCAGTGCAATTCCTACCAATATGCCAATGACATTCTTCTCAAAAATAGAGAAAAACAATCCTATAATTTATATGGAACCACAAAAGACCCAGCATAGCCAAAGCTATAGTAAGCAAAAAGAACAAAACTGGAGGAATCACATTACCTGACTTCAAATTATACTACACAGCTATGGTAACCCAAACAGCATAGTACTGGCATAAAAGTGGACACACAGACCAGTGGAACAGAATAGAGAACCCAGAAACAAATCCATACACCTACAGTGAACTCATTTTTGACAAAGGTGCCAGGCATATACACTGGGGAAAAGTATCTTGAATAAATGTTGCTGGGAAATCTGGATATCCGTATTTAAAAGAATAAAACTAGACCCCTATCTCTTACCAGATATAAAAATCAAATCAAAATGGATTAAACACTTAAACCTAAGACCTCAAATCATAAAACTACTACAAGAAAATGTTAAGGAACATCTCCAGGACAACGGTCTGGGCAAAAATTTTTTGAAGAATACCCCACAAGCAGAGGCAAAAAAGCAAAAATGAACAAATGGGATCACATCAAGTTTAAAACCTTCTGCCCAGCAAAGGATACAATCAACAAAGTGAAGAGACAACCCACAGAATGGGAGAAAATACTTGCAAACTATCCATCTGACAAGAGATTAATAACCAGAATAGATAAGGAGCTCAAATAACTCTCCAGAAAAAAAATCTAATAATCCAATCAAAAAGTGGGTCAAAAATTTGAATAGACATTTCCCAAAAGAAGACATACAAATGCAAACAGGCATAGGAAAAGGTGCTCAACATCACAGATCATCAAAGAAATGCAAATTAAAACTAAATTAGATATCATCTCACACCAATTAACATAGCTTATATTCACAAAACAGGCAATAAGAAATGCTGGTGAGGATGTGGAGAAAAGGGAACCCTTGTACACTATTGGCAGGAATGTAAATTAGTACAACCACTACGAGGAACAGTTTGGAGGTTTCTAAAAAAAACTAAAATTTGGGCTACTGTATGATCCAGCAATCCCACTACTGGGTATATGCCCAAAATAAAGGAAATCAGTATATCGAAAACATATCTGCACTCCAACGTATGTTGCAGCACTGTTTACAATAGCTAACATTTGGAAGTACCTAAGTGTCCACCAACACCAGCTGATGAATGAATAAAGAAAATGTAGTACATATACACAATGGAGTACTGTTCAGCCATAAAAAAGAATGAGATTCAGTTATATGCAACAACATGGATGGAAATAGAAATAATTATGTTAAGTGAAATAAGTCAGGCACAGAAACATCACATGTTCTCACTTATTTGTGGATCTAAAAATCAAAGCAATTGAATTCATGGAGATAGAGAGTAGAAGGATGGTTACCAGAGGCTGGGAAGGTTAGCGGGGGTGGGGTGGGGGCCAGGTGGGGATGGTTAATGGGTACAAAACAATAGAATGAATAAGACCTACTATTTGATGGCACAAGAGGGTGACTACAGTCAATAATAACCATACATTTTAAAATAAAGAGTGTAATTGGATTGTTTACAACTCAATGGATAAGTGCTTGAGGGGATGGATACCCCCATTCTTCCTGGTATGCTTATTACACATTACATGCCTGTATGAAAACATCTCAGGTACCCCATAAATATATACGCCTACTATGTATCCACAAAAATTGAAAATAAAAAAAAAAATTTGCAAAGAAAGAAACTGAGGCACAGAGAGGTTAAGTAACCTTCCCAAGGTAACATAGCCATAGATGGTGGAACCTGGATTTGAACCAGGTAATCTGCATGAATCAAGAAAAGCAAATGCTGACTTATCTGAAGTCACACCAATTAAACTTGCAGTCTGTGAATGTGTGTACATATGTAAAGGTATCAACACACTTGCAAACTGAGTAATTTTAAAGTGAACTTTATATATATATGTGTGTGTGTGTGTGTGTGTGTATATATATATATATATTTAATTGTTTGATTTAAAATGTATCAGAACATTAAAATCCAAATGCTTATAGCCCTCGTCAAAGTACTCAACTTGAATAGTCAAGGCATATTCAGGCTGCCAATACTCGAATTGGCAACCTGCCCTCACTTGTTCAAGTGAGTCTCTTACTACAGGAGAGTTCCTGGAAGCAATATAATCAATTAGCAAGCTATACAAGCAAATCTCTCTCAGCACTCACACCTATCTGGTTTTAGACTAGAATTTTCCAGTTGTGCTTCAATCATTTTGTCAGCTTTCTTGTAGTCAGTTATTGATAAGCATCCACTGAGCATCTACTGCATGCTTGTCCCTCTGTTAAACCCTGGAGCTATTAAAAGGTCAATGTTACTCTAATACTACACTGACCCAGCAACAGGTATTACATGTTAGACTTTAGCTTAGAGAATAAGAATACAAATTACATCAAATGTTATCACTTACTTCCCTATAGGCTATTCAACAAAATACCCTCAACCTTTGAAGGCAATTCCAGAAGAGCGCTCTCCTTTTTCTGGGACTATGATACAATCCTGATTAAGGTACCTTCTCAACTGTTCAGCCATGCCCTGGAATTCCAATGGCCAAGATTGAGCATAGGAATCATGTTGTTTTCACATGTGACCTGACCCCTGGGACTGGAGTGGGTAAGATCCCACATTGTCTTGTACCACCTTCCACTTATGGCTTAGATTCCTATATTGCAATAGCTATCATCTTTCCCCCTCCTTAGACTGCGGACTACCTGTGTCATTCATTCGTTATTACGTCCACAGTTCCTATGAAAATGCCAACACACAGAGCACTCTCAGTTGATATTGATGAATAAACACATTCATGGAAACACATTCATCAATTATGGAAACAGCTGGTAAGCTCTTAACCTATGTTGACGAAAACACTTGCTTGAAAGTATGAGTACGGATACATGTGTTAAAAAATATGTCCTATTACTTTATAGACATCCTTGCCATTCGTGCATTTAATGTTTCTAGTATTGAGGCCCCTGGTATGTCATAATTTATAAATTTATTAGGACACAAATTCCACCAGCATGGTTGTTAAAAACAGTGGGTGAGCGGTCATTTCAGCGGTGAAAAAGCCTAGTAAATAATCAGACACCAACATCTAATATAATCTTTGATCTATCCATAACTATTATGTGCAAAAATGATATTCATGAGTCTAGGCTATTGATAAGATGTCTGAAAACAAAATATGTAAAAAGGAGTCATGTGTATTTCATAATATTAGGTAACTTACTATGTAAGAACTTAAAGTACTGGCAGCTGTTTTATTAGGTTATAACTTATATTGGTAGGTTCTGATACAATGTTTTATATTAAAATTTGAGATAGAAATTTCTACAAAGTAAATTACAAAATGTTTTTACCTATACATGTGTGAATATATCATACATATAATTTTATATAGGTAGTCTTTTAATTCCTGTTTGTATTGTTTAAATTTTCTATGATGAACATGTATTTCTTTGCAAATCAGAAAAAAAATTTTTTTAAAAAACTAAATTCCAACAAGAATAGAAATAACATATATTTATTTTGTGAAATAGTCCCCATTGAGTGTGTGTATCCACACACAAACATAATTCTAAAGCCTATCTTCATATCCTAAAGGTTACATTAGCAGTAGTTTTAATTTTAAGATCTAATGAATAATTATGCTACTTAATGTAGAAATTGTTTTATGTTCATTTTTAACTTTTAGTTTGCTTCACTAAAAAAATAAAATGAATCCATAAAGTGGGCTTAACAAAGTAATGATTATCTGGTAATCTAGTGAACATTTTAAATAAAAATTAAAATTAAAAACAGTCTAAACAAGTAGCTATGCTCTATGACTGATTTTTAAATTCTGGACAAAATCAAATTCATCTATGTTTAAAATCAGTAAGAGCTCTGCAGAGTCAAGGTAAAGGATGCATGAAACAAGAGACACAAAAATGATGAACACTAATCTAAGTTATTCTCTTTTCAATATCAATTTAATTTTGCACTGAGATTTCAATCATGACTCAGATAAGTAACATAAAGCAGTCTTTGCCATGCAGCACAGGTAGATGCAAGCAGATGATAAAATTGATCTGAAAAGTTTCTGACGCCTTCCTGGAGCTGGTTTGGGAAAGGGTAAAATACAGGTAGTGGGAGAGTCAGCTGGTTTCTGAATGGACTAAGGCCTTGTGAAATTGAGACCTCCTTGGCTCTTTCAACCCAGGGAAGTGTGGCTTCTCTCTGGCATTTACTTGCCTGGGTCTGTGATTTGCAATACCCAATTCTCATCAGCCAGCAGGGGGCAGACTGGAAACAGTTATAGAAAAACATCTTGAAGACACAAGAAATCTACTTTCCCACGCAGGTCAGGCCCACCTGGCATCAATTTTTGTGGGATTATGCATGTAATCTTGGAGGACACACTAGTGCTATTCTGAAAGTCACTCATTAACTAAGGGCAAACATTTCTGACAATCTGCTGTGCTTAATTGCTACTATCTTTTTAATTGAGTTCCTTGAAAAAAATCAAGCATCAGAAGTTTTCTGAACTCTGACAGCAGTCAATGAATCACCAGGGAGAAAGCGAGGGCTATAATGATGATGACAGTTTCTCAACAGAGTATATAATCAAGCCAGCTCGTGTTTATTATTTTCTAGTAAAAAGAGTGCAGGCTCTGAGCACTGATTTGAATCTGGATTTCTTTCCTGGCTCTGCTTCCTTCCTGTGCATGCCCCTGGGAAAGTGCCTTGGAGTTTTAGGGTGAGTGCCTCTACCCAGCTCCAGGGTGCTTATTGCGGACACTGACATAACGAATACAACACGATGAGCAAAGATACTGGCACACAGCGTGGGCTCTGCAACTGCTCCCAGATTATTTTCATTATCTTTCATTTATAAAATGTTGGGCTCATCTTCTATATTGATCCAGTTACCAAAAAAAAAAAAAAAAAGTAAACAATAGTAAGAGAAAAACCAGATATCTAGATGTATGATTTATCTATTAGAAAGTTAACTTATGACCAGGACATTTAACCAAGTACGAAGGGTGCAGTAGAAAACTTCAGGAATGTTGTCCAGCCCATGAGCTTCCAAGTCCCGGTCCCCCAGTCCTCACCATTCATCACTGCTAGGACCAGGGACATTTGTCCAATCACATTCTCTCTGCCAGAAATATGGACTAGGAAAAATGAGACTCTACACTGTCTGTGCCGTTAGACTGAGCTGAGGTTGTGTAAACTCCAGAGCTGAGGGCTGCCACGTTTGCTCATGGTGTGTACACTGAGAAGCAGAGAAAGTGGATCTCCTGGAATGGAAGTAAGAGATGCTAAGTGAGAATCCACAAGACCCTGGAAGTACAAAGAGGACACATGGTTTCTGGTGGCTTTCCACTTCCTAGTGCCAATCCCCTAGACATTCCCCCTTCCCCGGGTTCTGTATTATTTTTTAAATTGACAAAGAAAAATTGTACATAACTATCACGTATAATATGCTTTGAAATATGTTTACATTGTGGAATGCCACATCAACTTAATTAACATGTCTTATCTCTATACTTATCATTTTTTTGTGAGAAGAACACTTAAAATCTACTTTTTTAGCAAGTATATTCTAACAGTAATTTTCTTTATCCACATATAATTTCTGCTTTTTCTCTCAGCAACCAAAGCAGTCTTAGCTAAGAAAATGAATCTCAGGAACGGAAACTTTAAACAAATAGCCAAGAGTTAATTATTTTGTTCTTTCATGTTATGACTAGTATCTAATAATCACACAGTCTCATTTCACATAGAGCAGAAAGCTTCTTCTCTCCCCATTTTCTGTGAGATGTTAACTGAGAATACTGGAAAGCATCCCTGAGCAGGACCAGGTTCATGGGGAGGTAGCTGGCACAGTCAGACACAGCCCATGCTCAGAAGGATGCCATGCTCAGAAGGACGCCATGCTCAGAAGGACCCCATACTTGGATTAATGCTCCGCTGTGTCCATCTTGAAATCTGTAGTAATTTTATATTTGAACTTGTGTTTTCTAAGGGACATCTGATGGGACACTGATGTATAAACATGAGCAGAACAGATACTGGCAATGTGCAAGTCTGCTGTTCTCAGCCGCCTGCTTCGTACACATAGGGTCTGTGATGCTTCATGAGCACAGAAGAACAACAGACCCACAATGCATGGGAGATCACATGGTCTCAAAGCAAGAACAAAAGGACAGTGCTATACTCATGGCTGAGTTAGAAGAAACGCTGCCAGCCTCAGATGCCACATTTTTCCATTTGAACCAGAACTTTCTTCGAAAGCAGAGAGAAAGCAAATGTATACTAAGAAACACATGTGACCAGGGAAGCCTGTTATAACCTTTCCTACCTACCCATGTCATCTTCTGGACTGGCCAGCCACTTAAGCTCAAAATGATGACACAGAGGAAAGCAAAAGATAGAGAAGCCCATGTTCTTTTCCTTTCAGGCCTTCCTCACTCAGCAGGTGGAAAGTGTTGATGCAATGTGTGTATATCAGGAAGTGGAATCAGAAAAGTTGGGCTAGTTTTGCAAAGCATCCTCACTATTCAGGCCAGAATGAAATGCATGTGCATGTGCAGGCTACAAAACATGGGTTGTGTGATTGTGATAATCCCACATCCTATGTAAATGCTCTGATATTTGTCTTTAAAACTGGCATCATGCAATATAAACATGAGTGGTGAAGTTTCATGTTAATTATTTACAATTTTTTCTTTACTTAAACATTAAATAGCAAATTTAAAACTCTTTAACAAATTGAGGGAGATAGGCCACAGACGTAAGGAAAAACCTCGTAATGGCAATTTTTTTTTTTTTTTTTTT
>NW_012098188.1:232020-318026 GCF_000951045.1 Mandrillus leucophaeus
CTCCCCACCACCAAAATCATATTGATGCCTGGGCTCCATCCTAAACTCATCAAAAGCAGCAGAAATGAGAACCACTGTACTAGAGTATTATAGCTCCCCAAGGCCATGTGTGGGAAAACAGGCATGCCCTTTACCTTCCTGTGTGTGTCTACAAGAGCACTCCCAACATGGAACCATGAAGGTGGGGGAAGAAGCACATTAATTTTCTACCTTGGTACCCCTTTTTCCTTCTCCCACACCTCGACTGTGCTAGTGGGCAGGATGGGCTTTCCCCCTTCACCTAGGCAGGGGCTTTCCCTGAGTTACATCCTGAGTTGGTCCCTATGCATAAGTAGGCAGTCCAAATTAGGAGTCCTCATGTTATCACACTACCTGATGTGGAGGCCGTAGGCCGAGAGACCGCACCAAAGCTTTGGGCAGGAATGGTGTCCCCTAGTTGGCACAAGGAAATAGACCCCAAGTGTAAGTCTTGATAACTCAACATTCAATAGCTTGGTAGAGGAGGATGAGCCTCTCAAGATGCTGCTGGGGTACAGCCGGACAGCCTCAATTCTCAATTCACTTATCAATGTCTCTATGAGAATGCCTGCCGTAAACAACCTGTGAATATGGGTCTACTTTGCGACTTTTGACTTTGGCACTGGGGAGGCACCATGGCAAAATCATAAAGAAATGAATCCTGGCTCTGCTACTGATCAAATGTGTGATCTTGAGAAAGTAACTTAGTCTCTTTGTAGATCGTGTAGCCACCCTCAAAATGCTAGTGCCAGTGCAGTACGTACCTCACAGCATTATTAAGATGATTAAATGCATTGATATCTGTAAGGTGGTTAGAAGACACACACAGTAAACACCATGCAAGTGTGTGTTAAGTAAATTTAAAAAACCATAAACTTAACACTTTCCTCTAAAAACATAAAATAGAAATTAAAAGTACATACAGAGAGGTTTTGTGTTGCATACAGCATAATAATTTGCCATTCTAGTATACAAAGTAAAAATCAAAATGAGTATAGAAAGTAAAACAAGAAAAGATATTTGAAAACATGTAAGTGATGGAAAATGACCTTCAGTTTCAACAATCACACCAACAGTTAATGAAAATATAGTTTGGGTGGGTGTTAAGTATAAGTAAAATTGGGGTCATTGAACCAATGTGTTTGTCTGCATTAACAGAAGGTATTTCTCTTTTAACAATTAAGCAAAAATGTCATTTCAGTTTCTTTTCCAACAGAAGTGAATGTAACTTTTGCCTAGGTTCACAGAATGGTGAAATGAAGCTCAGTCCTCTTTAAAATATTATCTTATAAATGTTTCTATACCCTACAGAATCTGAATTATTTTAACTGATAAAACTAGAAAAATGTCCTCATCTTTGGTGCTCAGTGAATTTTCTAAAGTTTAGTGTAGATACACATGAAGATAAAGGAAAACCAAATTCCAGAATGATAAAGAGCCTTTAGAAGAACCTTAACCTTATGGTATATTTATGGTGTGTTCTGCTTCTTACAGTTGCTTTTTGTTTTTTGTCTTGTTTTGTTTTGTTTTTGAGAAGGAGTCTCACTCTGTCCCTCGGGCTGAAGTGCAGAGGAGCGATCTCGGCTCACTGCAACCTCCACCTCCCGGGTTCAAATTCTCCTGCCTCAGCCTCCCAAGTAGCTGGGATTACGGGCACCTGCCACTATGCCCAGCTAATTTTTTTGTATTTTTAGTAGAGATGGGGTTTCACCATGATGGCCAGGCTGGTCTTGAACTCCTGATCTCAAGTGATCTGCCCGCCTCAGCCTTCCAAAGTGCTGCGATTACAGGCGTGAGCCACGGTGCCCGGCTTCTACTGTTGCTTCTTAAGTGAGATGTGAAGGTGCTATGTGGCTACTCAAATGTTTATATTATAAAAGGTTTACTGTCTTAATATGACATTTCTAACGCATCGTAAGAGTGGGATCATGCTCCCTCAAGATGAGGAGAGAGAATAAAATATAGGAAAGAAAGCTTGGTGCTTAAAAGGACAATATAAATAGGACTATCCAGCTTCCATCTGGGAATTTTAAAAATGCAAAACATATCTTAGGTGGGTATACTTGGGGATAGGCTTTCCCATGTAATTAATACTGTTGGAATGACTTTGAACTTGCCATCTCTTTCCTTCACAGAGTGTGAATTCTGTGTTTTCATTATTTTAAATTTAGCTGCTTACAGCAATCAATGACAGTTCATTAGAACTTGGGAATTTTTTCCCCAGGAATGATAGAATCAATTCATACAATTCAACAAATATTGTCCCACATGTTATTGGGTTCTATTATCCTCCTACTTCTCTGCTGGTTTTCTGAGAATTCAAGTCATAATAAGAGAGCTTGAAACCAGAGCCACCTTCTACATGTCAGCCAGGGCCCTTTCGGAATTTCATTGTAACTTCTAGCTCAGACGCCTGATCCATTTTACCTATTCTTTTTGTAGTCTTCGGAATAGGGAATGTATCTGTATAGTTTGGGATATTATGTTACTTTTGTTAGAAATTTAGTGAAGTTGTTGTAAAGAACATTTTTGAAAGTTTATGTCAATAGCATATTTATTTATGGCTCTAACACAAAATATGATACCTTAAAAGATGTCCACTAAATGGTGACTATTCTCTTTTTCAAAATGCCTTATGATGCTATGTTCTAAAGTAAGAGATGATGGAGAGAACCTTGGGATCTCCTCCTACTCCTTAAAAATTTTTGGCAGAAAAGCATTATCATTATTGTCACTGATGTCAAAAACAAACATTTACTTAGCATCTACTTTCATCCTATGTGTAAAATAAGATTCTTGCCAGCACTCTAAGTAACACAGCTCCATACGGGGAAATTTATCACAGTGAAACATCATCCATTTACACTGACTTGGTGAGCAAGTCTTATGCCCCCTCTCACATCCAAAATAGCCCATGAAATTCAAAGAACCCAAGTAATCCTATAGTTAATTCAATGCTGGACAATATTGATGCCAAGTAACATGCTGTTAATTTGAATATATCTAATATTGCAACTAACTTTTCATTGTAGTAAACATCATACTTGTGTTCCTATTCTTGAAGGAATGTGTGCCAATTAGATATGTACCATATAGTTTTATGTATCAAAAGGAGTAAAGCAAATTGTCCCATTTTATGAGATTACAGCTGCCTTTTTGCTTTCACTGAATTCAACAAATATTTATCAAATACTGCAGTGGGCAGGTGGATCGAGTGCGCCAGGCCTCTTCCTAGGAGGGCTTCCTCACTCAACTGTCTCTGGACTTGCAGTGCATCCATTCATACTTACCCACTGTCTGCACAGTCCATGCTCATCTCATCATGGGCTCAAACCATCATGTATCATAATTTGCTGTTCACATTGATTATTGCAAGGACATGCATGTAATAAAAACAGAATCAACAGGAGTCTTTTTCTAAATTTGGGAGGGAGATAATGATAAAAGGACTTCTCCACTGATAAGCTAAGAAGATGTGGGGCTGCCTGAAGAATGAGACTAAGAAGAGAAACATAGAGAGGAAGTGGCAAAATGGTGACCTGATATGGTTTGGCTCTATGTTCCCACTCAAATCTTATCTCAAATTGTAATTCCCACCTGTTGAGGGAGGGACCCACAATCCCCATGTGTCAAGGAAGGGAGGTGACTGGATCATAGCGGCAGTTTCCCCCATGCTGTCCTCATGATAATAACTGAGTTCCCAAGAGAGCTGACGGTTTTATAAGGACCTCTTCCCTCTTCACTCACTCCTCTCTCTCCTGCTGCCTTGTGAAGAAGGTGCCTGCTTCCCCTTCTGCCATGATTATAAGTTTTCTGAGGCCTTCCAGCCATGTGGAACTGTGAGTCAATTAAACCTCTTTCCGTTATAAATTACCCAGTCTCAGGTATTTCTTTATAGCAGCGTGAGAACAGACTAATACACGGCCCTAGCAGCATTCACTGAGTGCCTGACCGAGCCATATCTGCAGTTAGCACTAGCTCCAGCTCCTTGATTATTCCAAGTAGCATATTTTCCTCTGCTAAAGCTAGTTAGATATCTGAAACATGCAGTTTAAAGATTTTTTTTTTTTTTTTTTTTTTTTTTAAGATGGAGTCTCACTCTGTCACCCAGGCTGGAGTGGAACGGTGCAATCTCGGCTCACTGCAACCTCCACCTCCCAGATTCTAGCAATTCTCCTGCCTCAGCCTCCCGAGAAGCTGGGATGACAGGAAACTGCCACCACGCGTGGCTAATTTTTGTATTTTAAGTAGAGACGCAGTTTCACCATGTTGTCCAGGCTGGTCTTGAACTCCTGACCTCAGGTGATCTGCCCACCTTGGCCTCTCGAAGTGCTGGGATCACAGGCATGAGCCACTGTGCCCAGCCCAGTTTAAAGATTCTTATTATAAACATTTACTCATTTACTATGCTTTAGCTAACTTCTGTGTGCCAGAGAAAGCCAAAAAGTACAAGTCATAGTCCCTGCTCCAAATGAACTCTGAACCTAAAGAGCAGTGGCAAGCATATTTGTAACTGAAATAAACGGTCAGAGATGCTACAGCAATAATGTACACATAGTAACAAAGATGAGGGTATGGCAAAGATTAACAGAGGTGGTTGTAACTCCACAAGTAGAGTTTGATTTAGGCCTTGAAGAAAAACTAGGGCTTAGTGGGACACAGAAGTGTGAAAGGACATTTGAGCAAGAAAATACAGTGAACTAAAGGAACAGTTTATCTTAAGATTCTTTTAAAATATATTTTTAATGCCTAGCCCAGCTCTTTTCATATATTAGACAAAAAGTTTATCTAATGACAGCAAAGGCATGAAGACAAATGAATAGATACATAATTTATTTGTAGTTAAGACCTTAGTCAATAACATAATCCCCTTTTATAACATTGCTCCTAATGGAAATTATGTTTGTTTTACAATCACTTACTTTATGACATAGCTTCCAGGAAAAGGAGACATAAAAAAGAGTTACTGCTGCAAATGACCAATAGAGAAGGGTAGTTTTAATTAATTGCTAGGCTTGCTTTACTTTTCTTTTCAAGACGTGAACAAGTTCTTTAAATGCTATAAATAAACTCATATATAACATCTATTAAGACTTTTACCATTTTCAAATTATAAATATCCAAATATGAACACCAATCACAAATTCTGACCCTAGAAAGAATTAAAGGAAGAAAGATTCTGAGACTCATAGTAGCCGAGTAACACAAAGCTTGGCACATAATAAGAGCTTAGTATTTCACTAATTTGTGCACAGGCTTTAGAGCAGGGCAACCTGGCTTTATAACCTCTGCAAAGATAAAGAAAGGCTACCTTTAATCTATTATATATTTCTCTTTTTTGGGGGGTCATCTATTATATATTTTTTTTTGAGACAGTTTCACTCTTGTTGCCCAGGCTAGAGAGCAATGGTGCCATCTCGGCTCACCACAAGCTCCACTTCCCGGGTTCAAGAGATTCTCCTGCCTCAGCCTCCTGAGTAGCTGGGATTATAGACACATGCCACCATGCCCGGCTAATTTTGTATTTTTAGTAGAGACGGGGTTTCTCCATGTTGGCCAGGCTGGTCTCGAATTCCCAACCTCAGGTGATTCACCTGCCTCGGCCTCCCAAAGTGCTAGGATTACAACCGTGAGCCACCGCGCCTGGCCCATATATTTCTATCTTTCGACATTGTACAAGTGATATGAGACAGTGTTTACAAAGGACTGGCAAGGAGTGGGCAGCAATAAGTGTAGTAAATATTAATAAGATTCTAGTAATAGGAGTGGATGCTCAGGAAAGCAAGGCATTTTACTAACAAAGAATAGACCAAAATCCTTATTTTGTCTCTTTGAAATGAGGTGATTAGATAATTAAATGTTTTAGTAGTTAGGGTGTTTATTTTGATAATAGCACCAATAATGACTAGATCTTGTAGTCCAAATTAAAACACAGCATTTTGGTGAATTTGATGGAGCATAAGGCACTGAAGCTGTCCACCTGTCACCCAACAATGTTACTTATTTGACATTGATATTATTTCCTTAATAATCAGCTCCATGATAACAAAAATATTTGAAGGCTAGAAAGGAGTATTTATGTCTGCACAATTGGTGGACCCCTAGCAGCCATGTTCACCGTACAGTTGCTTTGCAATGAAGTACACAGAGCAGAGAATGCAGGTTTTCTTTGATTGGGATTTTAAAAATTATTTAGGATTATGTGTACATTTGTTACCACATACTCACCACCTGGCTATCAAGGATCTGAACCTGTTTTCTATAAAATATATCATTTAAGTATGAAAACTCTGAAAGCTCACCTGCTTTACTATCTCTGTTTTTCAGCTCAATGCATAATATTACATTTCGAATCCTTCACATATTAAATTAAAATGAAGCTTATAAAATAAATGTCACATTTTAAAAATGTTACTCTTTAATAGAAATAGTTTGATACTTAGTTTCAATATCATGTTAAAAGACCTAAAGATTATCATATATTATCAGATATACTGAGTCATAAATAAATTATTCTTCTAAAGGATGGCTATTTTGAATTATGTTTTCAGATTGTTACGGTCTGAATGTTTGTGTCCCATCCCAAAAATGTATTTGTTGAATCCTATCCCCCACGGTGATGGTGTTCGGATGTGGGGTGTTTGGGAGGGGAGGAGGTCCTGAGGGTGGAGCCTCATGAATGGGTTTAGTGCCCTTATCAAAGTGGTCACAGAGAGCTCCCTTGCCCCTTCCACTATGTGAGGACAGGGCAAAACGGTGTCATCTATGAACTAGGAAATAGGGACTCAACACACACCATCTGCTAGTTACTTATCTTGGAACATTCATCTTCTAGAACTGTGAGAAACACATTTCTATTGTTTATAAGCCACCCAGTTTTGGGTATTTTGTTATAGCAGTCTGAACAGACTAAAACACAAATGTTATCAAAGAAAAGTCTTATTTTGTTTTATATGAATATCTAAACATATGTATAACAGAAATATGTAATAATGTAATATATATATAATATAGTATATATATAAAATTCCTATTTTTTGAAAATATATCATCACATTTAGAAAGAATTTACCCACTGTTCCTTTAAGCAGTCAGTTTTTATAGCATATTTCTAATGGAAAACAGCCATGTGAAATGTAAAAAGCACTTATATTAGTAAGAATGGTTTGGTTTGCAAGCTTTACAAACTCAATGCTAACGAAACAAATATAAAAGCGTAGGCGTAGTGGGGAAAGCGAGTCAGGAATATAAAATGTATTGTTTATGCATGAAACCTTTGAAAGCTTATCTGCTGTATCTTATACTTATCTAGAATACCAGTTACAAGCACTGTAATTAAGGAATTCTAATACAATAACAGAAATACTCAGGAAATCTTACCATCTCTATTTTTCAGTTCAATGTATAATATTACATTTGCATCCACAGGTTCAAGAGTTGCAACCATACCTAGGTGCCTGTCTGTCTCTGTCTGTCTGTCTCTCTCTCTCTCTCTCTCTCTCTCTGTGTGTGTGTGTGTGTGTGTGTGTCTCTCTCTACCTCATTCTCAGCTCTGGATCCAGCTAAGCTGCCTCTGTCGTCAGGCTGGCTCCCTCCACATAGTGGCATTAACACTGACCTTTTTCATCTATTCCCTCACTGTGTTCCTAGAGATAGTGATCTATGGGAAAGACGTAGCCCCTCTTTCCATGGTTTCGGATGGGGAGTTCTACTCCAAGATTGCAAAAGTTCCTTTCTCCGAACTCCACGGTGGTCTCAAGACAAGATATTGCTTAAACTAAGCAGAGAGGGCATGTTATCTTGAGTTATTACTGTGAAGCCCCCATGGAAAGGGCAGTGCTCCAGCAGTGTGGTCACACTCCCCTGAAATTAAAGTGCACGTATCTAAGCTGCACAGTTCATTGGGATCAGTTTGCAAGATATGGGGAGGAAGTGACAAAGAAGAGCAGTTATCAAGCAGGAGGCAGAATAAACTAAGCATATTGAATACACATGACGAGAGATTTGTTTTTTGTTTTTTGTTTTTTTAAAAAAAAACCAAATCACTTATAACGTTGATCGACAAGAGGTATTAAGGTGTTAAGATGCCGGCCAGCACGGTGGCTCATGCCTGTAATTCCAGCACTTTGGGAGACCGAGGCGGGCAGATCACCTGAGGTCGGGAGTTCGAGATCAGCCTGACCAACATGTCTCTACTAAAAATACAAAGTTAGCAGGGCGTGGTGGCACATGCCTGTAATCCCAGCTACTCAGGAAAGTGAGGCAGGAGAATCGCTTAAACCCGGAAGGCAAAGGTTGCGGTGAGCCAAGATGGTGCCATTGCACTCTAGCCTGGGCAGCAAGAGCAAAACTCTGTCTCAAAAAAAAAAAAAAAAAAACAGGAAAAAAAAAAAAGCCAAGACTGGAAAATGAAATAACACGACAAGGAGAGTAGACTGAAAGAACTGATCAGACTCAAAGATTCTGAGATATGGTCCTTTCCCTGGAGCAGAGCTGTGGACAAGCATCCCTTATCCATGTCCATTTCTCCTCCCGTATGGGATACAGAATAAAACCTCCTGGGAGGGAGCACTGGAGAGGAAAGGTGGGGCATTTTGTTTCTGTGCTGGGTGCTACTGCAGGCACCTCCCGGAGCTAAAGGTTTCCTAATCCGTAGCTGGTGTGCACAACCAGAGCATCTGTGTATGGCTTTGCAATACCACATCATCACACTTCTGTAATTACACATCAGATGTCTCCCTACCCACTGGACTCTGCATCCCTGATAAGGGCTGAATTCTTTCAACTATGTATGACCTGTATCAATGTAACACTTGCTATACAACAGATGCTTAATAATTATATGATAAATGGCTAAATAAACAAACCTGTTTGAAACTAAATTACTAAGGAAAACAGATGAGCAAAAATAAGCAAATTAATTACAGAAAAAACATCTTAAAGGGCAATTAAATTACTATATATTCAGATCACAATGGTAATTTACATAAATCCAACATCCAAAACAAATATTTATTGATCATATACTATATGCCAAGCGCTAGGCTTGGTGATGAGATGACAAAGACAAATGTGAATGAATATGATATTCTTCCTTACACTAGAAAGCTGAACTTTTTTCGTCTTTTGTTTTTTCTTTAGAGATGAGGTCTCACTACACTGCCCTGGCTGAAGATGAATTCCTAGGTTCAAGCAATCCTCCCACCTCAGCTTCCTGAGTGGCTGAGACTACAGGCACATGCCACCTCACCCAGCTGGGAGCTCAACTTTTAACTAGTTACATGGAGATACAATACGAGACAGAAGGGAGTAAGGAAGAAATACTAGTTTAAAATTTTAAGAGTTAAATTATGGAGCATTTTGCTGCTCCAAAGAGACTTACCCTTGGTGAGTTCTCACTCTGCCAGGCAGGTGTAGAAATAGTGGATGCCCTTATCTTTCCTTTAAGTGAAAGATCTCAAAGTTGTGGTGTTCATCCAGGCTGCCCGGTGATAAAGTTTTCGTCTGTCTCCTGAATCGACCTGCCGACAGTGTCCAAATGCAGGAAATACTTGCTCTGTAAACAGCATCCCAGATTCTGGTTCTGTGAATCCAGTCTTTCCTTAAACTTCTGATGCCAACACATCACTTTAAACCAGACCACCTGTCTTAATCCATTCAGGCTGCTATAACAAAGTAGCATTGACTGAGTGTTTATAAAAGAAATTTATTTCCCACAGTTCTGGAAGATGGAAGTCTGAGATCAAGGTGCCAAGATGGTCAGGTTCTGAGGAGGGCCCTTTTCCAGTTTGCAGACTACCATCTTCTCCTTGTACTTTTATCCTTACATGGTGGAAAGAGACCTCTCTGGGGTCCCTTTTCTAAGAGTACTAATCCCATTCATGAGGGCTACACCCTCATGACTTAACTCCCAAAGGCCCCACCTCCTAATACTATCACCTTGGGGGTTAGTATTTCAATATGTGAATTTTGGAGGTATACATTCAAACCATACCACAACCAAAGGAGTTAGACCACTGCTTCAGGATTCTGTTAAAATGCAGATGCCGATTCAGGAGATCAGGGATGGGACCTGGGATCCTTCCTTTCTCATGAACTTCCTAGAAGATGCAGTTCTGGGGAGGATCACACTCGACCTTAAAGAGTTAGAGGGTTGTGGAAGGTTTAAGGACTGGAGTGTGCCTGTATTTTCCTAATGTACATTGGGCCTTCCCTTCACTAAATTCCAGTGGAGGTAAAGAATTCTGAGTAATGCAGTCATTCTATGATCAGGCAATAAGGTGTTTTCAGGATCAATTTTCTCTAAAGAATAGTTATGTGAACTAAAAACATCTTCCCTAATCGCCAAATCAAGGACTCACAGGTGTTGCTGGCCAGAGACGACACACCAAAAGAGAAAGAAAAAGCTCAAACCAGAGGCAACTTGGAGAGCTCCAACCCTCCTCCCTGTTTTGCCAAAGGTAGAAGAATTCTCGCATCTCCCAGATGCTCCTTTGTAGCCTCAGAGAAAATAAATCTCTGCCCTTAAACCAGGGCACCTGGAGAGCCTTCACTCACAAGTCAGAGATTCCTCCAGGCTTGCTTATTAAGATTACATAGGGAAAACACTGTTTGGGGAGAGAAAGAATTATCAGAGTCCTTTAAATCTTGGTGGGCATGGCATGCAATCTTGGCGGTCAGTGAGGCTGCTTAAGTCTGAGCCAGTGGTGCCAGAGGACAAAACGGCCACCTGCTCACGGCCCGCTATGTTGGAACAGCTTTCCGGTTTAGCTCTCTCATTTTATCATCTCAATCTGCACATAGGTCACGCGGGAAACTCAGGTTATGCTACCTGCTCAAGGTCACACAGCCTAAGGTCAACTGAGGATATGAAAGTTCCCCAGAGCCATAGTCCAGCCTTTCCTTTAGATAGCACTTCTTAAAAAAACCAAAGGCACGCCTTGAAAAAATGCGGCATGTTCAGCCGCCAAATAGCCCCTGGAGTCGGCCCTAGGGGCAGCTGGACCGCCCAAGCGCGCGCAAGGGTGGAGAGGGAGAAGAACCACTTCCGGAAAACAGACGCGAAGAGAGGAAGGCACTTCCGGGGCACAGAAAATGAGGATTATTAAAGAACAGTAGATTCGCAGGTGAGGGCCAAGTAGCGTTAAAAGATACGCAGGGATTACAACGCCTCTCTAGGGTGTGGGTTAAAATGTCTCTCTAGATACTCGAAGATAACATGACTCTAAACGAGTAAGTCTTGCCTGCGCGGGAGGACGCTCCGGTCTAGCGGCCATCTTGAATCCAGAAGTTTAAATAGAGCAGGCGGGGCCGAGCGGACGCCTGCGTCGGCGCGATGACGTCACATGTCTGCGCGGGAGGCGGTACCAACCCCTGCCGCAGGACTTTCTTGGGCCGTCTTGCGTAGAGCGTAGCTTTACCTTGATGGCGGAAGGGCGTTGAATGACGGTCGGGCCCCGCCAGCTGCTTAAAGGGGCTCGTTCAACACGGAAGTGTCCCGGGGCTGCATTGGTACGGAGCCCTGGGGCCCAGCAAGGGTGTACTCCTGCGGTACTGATGCGGGGACCACCCCGGCCCCGCCGGCCTCTAAGCCGCCGGAGGGCACTGTGCCTGTGCTGGCTGGGCCTGGCCGCCTGGATGCTGAGCACCCAAACCCCTTCCCGTCCCCATTTGCAGAAGTGGAATCAAAACTGGGGCTCGCCCCCGGATCATTGACTGGGATTCAGTCTACGCGGACGCCAGCGCAGCCTGCGGCGGCCGAGCCTCCTGCCCTCACAGGGCCTGGCCGGGTGCATCAGTAATAGGCGGTCTTAGGTCCCTAAATTCGAGGCCCTGCAGTGTGCCTCATCTTGGGGTCCCTGAATGGGGCCCTTGGGCCCCCAAGGAAACCCTGAGGCCTTCAGAATGGACAGCCTTGTGGAGGCACAATTGCATTCACGTGGGCAAGTAGTGCGCACTGAGGCATAGGAAAACATAATTTTCTATTTAGATGTGTTCCAAGTATAAAGTGGCGTGGCTGACATTTCATGGAGCCTTAAATTACCTTCGCCAGTCATGACCTCAGTTAGTCTTGAGATACTTGGCAAAGAAATGTATTGCATTGTTGAGTGAGTGCTTATTGCGTTACTGAGTGATTGTATTGGCGTTCATAAAAATATGGGTGCTCAATAGAAATGGGGAAGGGGAGTAGGGAACTATATTTAAACTTTTCTGATACACTTACCAAGAACAAATGTATTGTTCATTTGGAATTTGATACGGTCTCTAATAATTTTCTGTTTCATAATGGTAGTGCCGCCCCCACCCTGCAAAACGTTTCAAAGGGTCAGGAGAAAAGACCAAATGCCCTTGCCAATTGGAATGTATACATCTGTTTCTTGCCAAGTAATTAAATCGTAGATTGCATAATCTATGTACCGAATAAATGTGGAATGTTGGGGGTTTTTTTGTTTGTTTGTTTTTAATGTATAAGACTTGGGTCAAGGTGAGGAGGGAAAGAAAAGATTTCCTTGAAATATTCTTGTGTTTAATTAGAATTAATTGAAACCACTGTGTTTAAAACAGAGAATGATGTTAGAAGAAAGCCTTGGAACGATGATCAACATAAGACTACACAGTACGTGGGATAAACTATTCCAACTTACAGCATTTTTGCTTTTTGTATTGCCAGTGCTGCAGCTAGAATGAAGCACATCAACCTGTCATTTGCAGCGTGTGGATTTCTGGGCATTTACCACTTGGGGGCAGCATCTGCACTTTGCAGACATGGCAAAAAACTTCTGAAGGATGTCAAAGCTTTCGCCGGGGCGTCTGCGGGATCCTTGGTTGCTTCTGTTCTGCTAACAGCACCAGAAAAAATAGAGGTAATTAAGTAGTAACTTAGACTGTGTTGCTCATCAAGAAATTAAGACCCAAAGGCAAACATGAGCATTGACTCTACTAAGTTAACACGGCAGAGAATTAATCCTTTGCTTGGAAACAGAAAGGATTAGGACTTTTCTTTTAAGATGTAATTATTAGGGATCTGTGCTCTGGTTGTGGAAAAGATTATTTTGCGTGATAGTGAAATAAGGAAATAAAATGACATATTACTCTTGAGTTTTTATTTATCCTTAAGATTCCAGCTCTGTTCCTTTCAAGCAAAGGATATTTCCTCTTTCTATGATGAGAAGAGCATGGGGCCTGTTTTCAAGGCCTTGAACATGTGGGCAACAAGTCTCTACTCACTGCTACGTAGAAATAGACATATAAATTAAAATGTGGGCAAGCAGTTTCTATTAAGTGGGATGGTATAGGAATTTAATTCTTTTTTAATTCTCACAGTGAAAGGAAGCTCTGAGTTCCAAGCAATTTATCCAGAAGTAATACAAATAAGTCTTCATTCAGTATTTTATTTAATGCAATCTGTGTTTTAAAAATCTGTTTTCTGCTATCTAGACAGTGATCAAACATTTGCTGACTGTGAGAGCTGGATTCTGTAGTTGGAGGATATTATATTTGTTAATCATTACATACTTTAGCAGCTTTGAACAATAATGAAATAATAATTTAACACCCTCATGACCAAGAATGAATTTCAGTCACATTTAAAATTCTAAAACTATGCAATTTTAATCATCAAAATCTCACTTCAGATCTTTTGTGAGCTGCTTATCAAAGGGAAGCTAGATTTGAGGCCAATCATTCAGAAATCCACTTATCTTCCTGTCTTTGTATGGTTGATTTACAGGGAACTAGAAAAGTGATTTAAAAACTGCAGAGATTAAACAGGATGAGAACCGTAAGCCATGCAAGGTATAAATGAGGTGGGAAAATTCCCCCTAAACTAGCAGATTCATATGCTTTGAATTACAAGCTACCTCCTTCCCATAACTGTGTTTCATTTTTGAAGCAGAGGACTCTCAGGGTGTTACTTCTTCCTTTCTACTGCAGTCTTTTCTTGAGCTCTGGCAAATCCTAAGCTTTGGAGTTATGTAGACTTGGTTTCCAATTCTCAGCAAATTAAAAAATGTATTATATGATTTAGAATTAACCTGATTTGGAAATACTGCAATAGTACAGCCACTTATACTTAACTGAAATTCTGCCATGTTAAGACATTGAATAATTTACCTGAATTGGAGAGTTGATGCCATCATCTTCTCAGATTAGTTTACCTGTTGTTATTTATTTTTTGCACTAAATGAGAGACTGGGTTGTGTTGTCTGATGGTGCTGGTATGACGAAAAGATGTCTTTATCTGGTGCTCCCATGGGAAGGTAGAAAATAATTTTCTTAGTTTCCTTAGGGCATCCTCATTTGTTCTTGTTCAAAATAGTTTTTCAGCCAAAGTAACCCTTTGACTTAAGGTTATTTTAGTTACTTTATATTTAGCATCTGAAATAATCCACCTGTAGGATAGCCTTGAGTGTTTTTTAGCAAATGTTTCTACCTACTCAGATTCGTGTTCACTTGATTCTTGCTGATGATGTAAGTTCCTCAAGCTTTTTACTGTTGTGACAAATACGTGTGTAATTAATCTTGTTCTGAGCTTATGCATGAATAATTAAGAGGAGCACCTGATACAGGGCATGTTTTAAGTGGTAGGCAAATTTAGACGTTGATATGGAAGAGCTCAATGCTGCAAGTCTTTCCTCTGCCCTCACAATTTGCGAGGAAGGCATGATGCTAGACTCAGTGGGGAACTCAAAGATGAGTAAGTCGATCTTTAATAAGTTTACAGTCTGGTCCGGGCTATGGAGAGTATTGAATATAACTAAAATTAGTACAAAGAAATAGGCTAGATGGGTAGTCTAGTTCAGTAGAATGAACATACATTTGGTGGGGCTACCCCCATTTCTCACCCAGGAGCTTCCTGCAGCCTATATCCATTCAAGCTCCCTACAATCCACCTACCTCATAGCACTTAGAGTGATGTCACCCAAAGGTATATCTGATCACCTCATTACCCCCGGGGCAGAGGCTGTCTGTTGACTTAGGATAATGTGGCCCACGTTTCTCAGCTTGTATCACAAGGCCCTATGTGACTTAGCCCTACTTGTGGCTCGCCTTAGGGACGCATTTCAGCTCTGTGCCCCTCTCAGAGTTGTTCTTGCTGTTGTTTTTACTATCCTCTGCTTTCACCTTCATCCCCTGCCCAATTCCTGTTTATGTTTAAGTCCCAGCCTGGGTGTCAAATTGGAGGGAAACCTTTGGCAACCCACGAGGTTGGAGGTTGACACACACCGTATTCATTTCCTGTTGCTGCTTTGACAAAGGACCTTCAACTTAGTGGCTTAAAACAGCATGTGTTTATCATCTTCCAACTCTGGAGATCTTAAGTCTAAAAGGGTCTCACTGAGCTAAAATCAAAATGTCCTTGCTCACTCTCTCCAGAGGCTCCAGGGGAGAATCCATTTCCTTACCTTTTTCAGTTTCTGAAGGGTGCCCAGACTCCTTGGCTCCTGACCCCTTCCTTGATTTCTAAAGCCATAAGCACAGCATCTTCAAATCTCTCCAACTCTGCCTCTCCTACCTCCCTCCTTCCCTTACAAGAACCTTTTCGATGACATTGGTTCTACCCAGGTCATCCAGGATTATCTCCTCATCTCAAGGTCCTTAATTGGCTCTACAAAGTCCCTTTTAACAAAGGTCTCCTAGTCACAGGTTCCAGGGACTAGAATGTGGATATCTTTGTGGGGAGAGGAGAGACCACTGCAATAATATAGCCACTTAACTGAAATTCTGCAATGTTAAGACATTGAATAATTTACCTGAATTTGAGACTTGATGTCCTCATATTCTCAAATTAGTTTACCTGTTATTATTTATTTTCTGCACTAAATGAGAGCCAAACACACCCTCGTGGGGGCTCTCATAGCCCTCTGTCACCTGCTCTTGGAGGCACTTATGAATGTCATGAGCACAGTTTCTTTGTATCTTGTCCTGTCCAAGTCCCAGTGCCTAGCCAAGTACGTGGTGTCCAGTTAGTTGCCAAATTAATTCATTATTTAATACAAAACAGACTTGGGTGTAAATCCTGGCTCTGAGACTCATTTTTAGTGAGATATTGGGATAGGTACTTGAACTCTCCAATCCTCTGTTTTCTTATCTGTCAAGTTGGATGGTTATACCCACCTTGCAGGATGATGTGAAGATGAACTGACAGTGTCACCTCTGTGGATCCCAGTCCAGGGTAGACAGAGCATCCCTGAAAGACTTTATAAAATACCAGTGCCCAAGATGAATCTCCGAAGACTGGTTCAGTCTGTGCAAACCATAGACGTCACCACTCCTATTTCTGTCACTGGTGCTGTCATTTGTAATCAGCTTTATTGCAGGGTTGTAATCAAACTGCTGCTGAGACCACAAAATAGGTGTGGGAGAGAAGGTTAATTGCGCTGAGGAAACCTTCTGAAGAATGTGCTCAATTAAAATTCAGATTGAGCCTTCAAGGATTTTTCAGACGGGGCAAATGCCATTTAAGGTGCTTTACAAAGGAAAAAACAAAAAAGATTAGGATTTTGAGAGTGTATACCTTGCAAAGGGCCTGAGAGTGGTGGGTGAGGCCCCAGCCAGGTGGAGAATTTGCACACCTTTGATGACACATAGGGTCACTTCTTAATTTTCTTTTTTTAGGAATGTAACCAGTTTACCTACAAGTTTGCCGAAGAAATCAGAAGGCAGTCTTTTGGGGCAGTAACACCCGGTTATGACATCATGGCCCAACTAAGGTATACAGAGTACATTTTGCCCAAAAGTACATGAAGACAGAATGTTGACGACTCTCTGTACAAACTGTGGCAAGCTCAGCATTCTCTCTTGTAAAATATTTACAGGGCGTTCAGTAATTAAAAGTGAATGATGCAGATTGCTTTTTCTTTAGAAGTGGAATAGAGTCGATTCTTCCTCCCAACGCTCACGAGCTGGCCCAGAACCGACTGCACGTGTCCATCACCAACACCAGAACCAGAGAAAATCACTTAGTCTCCACTTTTTCCTCCAGGGAGGACCTCATTAAGGTAATAAAGCCATGTTTCCTATTTGAAGAAATCAGCAGGTGCTGATTTCAATACTTTATATAAAAGTAATGAGCATTACCATGTTCTTTAGATCCTGTATCTCTTATCAGGCCCGATAGATGGTTGAGTGCTCAGTAAATTACATGTTTGATGAAAGTATTCACCAGGATCCCTCCTGAGGCCACCTCATGATGCACTGTCATCCAAAAGCTCCCTGTACTTGTTCAGTGTCTTCCTACAATGTTCAGATCTCACATTGATTATGTGAAGCAAGTCGCTGATGCAATTTAGTAGCAATAATTCCCGAAATCTATGTGGCTAATACTTTGGAGTGTATGTAGGGTTTTTAACATGTACTCTCTTATTCAGTCCTTCAAGTCCTTCTGTAAATCAGGTAGGATAGGTGTTATTGTGACCCTTTTATGTTTTTGTTTTTGTTTTTGTTTTGAGAGGGAGTCTCGCTCTGTTGCCCAGGCTGGAGTGCAGTGGTGCACTTTTGGCTCATTGCAACCTCTGTCTCCTAGGTTCAAGCAATTCTCCTGCCTCAGCCTCCTGAGTAGCTGGGATTACAGACATGTACCACCATGTCCACCTACTTTTTGTATTTTTAGTAGAAACAGGGTTTCACCATGTTGGCCAGGCCAGTCTTGAACTACTGACCTCAAATGATCTGCCTGCCTTGGCCCCCCCAAAGTGCTGGAATTACAGGCGTGAGCCACCGCACCTGATCCCTTTTATGTTTTTAACAGAGAAGTGAATGAAAATATTTTATGTGATGTATGTACCAATGTACCCAAGATTATCCTGCGTGGCAGTGGGAGCCAATTCTGGTACCCAGGTCTCTTAACTTTTCAATCTAATATTCCGTTTTGTTTCTTCCATTTTGTTCTGATGTCTTTCTGTCCAAACACATTTGAAAGTTGGTTGGTTGAGAATTCATTATCTCTGGGAAATACTTCAGCTGATTGATTTCCAAATACCAGTGTGCCTGCTGTGGTAATACACTGAATATTTGTAGGGTGGAAAGGGTGTATTTCTTTTGGAGTTTTTTCTTGTTTTTCCCTCTAGTGCAAATCATAACAAGCTTCAGGTAATAGGGAGAATGTATGTTTTCATACAGCGGAAGGTAATGGGTTGAGAGTAAGTGGTAAAATTCCATATACTTGGATGCTGTCATTTGAAATACTTAATGAAATGTTGAATTGACAAGTAAAATTACTTGGCCACTTAATAGGTTAGAATATTTTTCCTCAATATCCCTGTTACGTCAGTCTGTCACTTACAAGTTAAGAGTCTTTCTATCTTATAAGAAGACATTATTCTATAATCTCATTACAGTATTATGTAGATTTGACAGTGTAAAGGGAAGAGCTGGGCAACCCATGCTAAGTGGTCCTAAGTCATCAATGTCCAATACAGACAGATAAGGCTTGCGGTGGGCAGACATACATCTTCGTGTTTATCTAGGAACAGACTATGTGCTCTTGTGACATAAAATGAGAGGGATTCTGCCCCCAGATCTCTCTTTCTCACAGAGTCCATCCCTGGCTTCTCTGTCTACAATGACAGAACTCTCAGCCCCTGATCTCCCTACATCCCTCCTGATTTACGTATCACTCTTTAGCATGATACCTCTTTACTGCTGTCCTGCTTAGCTTTTATTGTCCATCCTCCTTCACCAGAGTGTAAGCTCCAAGAGGCAGGGCTTTCTCTGGTTTGCTCACTGCTACAGCCCAGTACCTGCCACACTGCTAGCCATTGTGTAGGCACTCTGTAATATGTGTGAAATGAATGGATATGAACCAAGGTTGTATCTGTTACACTGGCTTGATTTAAAACAAAAGAAAAGAAAGAAACTGGGCCCTCCGTACTCTAAGACCCGGGCAAAATCACATAGCTGGCTGGGGCCCAGCTGTGACTGTGGTCCACGCGTCTAGCATTCTTACCTAACTCTACCCCACGCTGGATAAAATGCTCATCCTCCCTATCCATCTCTTTTATGTGGCAGACAGAAGAATGACACCCAAAGCTGCCCTTACCCTAATCCCCAGAACCTGTCCAGATATAACCTTACCTGTCAAAAGGTATTCTGTAGATGTGATTAAGTTTAAGGTCTGAGATAGGAGGATGATCCTGTATTATCCAAGTGGACCCAAACTAAGTACCTGAATCTTGAAAAATGGACACCTTTCCTGGATTCTGTGTACCATGGCTGGTTTGGAGATGTAAGAGCCACATGCCAGGGGAGCACAGAGACTTCTAAGGAAGCAGCTCCCCACTGTCAGCCAGCAAAGAAAAGGGGACATCTGCCCTGTAACCTGTGGAACTGAATTCTCCTAACACCTGAATGTGCAAGGAGACACATTCTCCCCCAGAGCCTCCAGAAAGAGACGCAGCCCTGCTGACACCTGGATTTTCCCAGTGAGACCCATACCAGACTTTGGACCCTCAGACTGTATGACAATACATGTGTCTTGTTTGAAGCAGTTACATTTGTAGTAATTTGTTATAACGGCAATAGCAAACTGTTGCTGTTAAGAAAACATGATGTTTTTCTAGTTCCTTTGTTTTGGATAATAACTATTCAGAGAATTCGTGTAATTAGTTGAGTTCATTGAACAGAAGAGAAATTGTTGACACAAATGTGTAATACTTGTAAGGAGAAAATCGAATAATTGACATTTATTCTGGGTTCTACAAGAAACATTCTACGTGTTTAGGAGGATGTTTTAACCTTTTTCAGAATTAAAAAGAAGGAAGGATGAATAGTTCCATGATAGCAGATGGTGACTGTTAAACTGTGAAACCTATGCCTGGAATACTCAGGAAGAATTTAGCAGAAAAGAGTGACAGTGTGGGAAGACTAGGGATGATGTAGGAAAGGAATAAGCGTGAAGAGGAAGTAAAGTAACCCCCCTGCCAGGTAGGGACATGATCAAGTATATATGTTCCGGTGAAAGAAGAGGATGGTGGGAGAATGTTGTCTGAGGTGGTGCCATGGGAGGATGGTGCTTCTGACCTTTTTGGTTGGGATTGGGAAGGCTGCCTGAAGGTCACCCCACTCCCTTTAGGTGGAGACAGGAGGCTCTGAAGCCATGCGTTGAAGCAGCTCGATGATGGGTAGCTGCAGGTCTCCCAGCGCTTGGTACACCTGGCTCTGAATACACAGCCTGGGGTCTTGATATGGTTTGTCTGTGTCCCCACCCCCAAATCTCACCTTGAATTGTAGTTCCCATAATTCCTATGTATTGTGGGAGGGACCCAGTGGGAGATAATTGAATTATGGGGATGGTTTTCCCCATCCCATACTGTTCTCCTGGTAGTGAATAAGTCTCACAACATCTGCCTTTCACCTTCCACCATGATTGTGAGGCCTCCCCAGCCACATGGAATTGTAAGGCCATTAAACCTCTTTTTCTTTATAATTTACCCAGTATCGGGTATGTCTTTATCAGCAGTGTGAAAATGAACTAATACAAGTCTACTTCCCAGTATCTGGATATTCTTTAGATGGAGGGGATGGGAGACAGAGAGAAAGAGAGAGGTTGATTAAAACTCAAGTTAGAGAAAAGAGCATGGGAGAGCATGAAATACTAAACACTGATGATTTTCACCTCCTTTAAACTTTGCTCCATGTTGTATTTTCTGTCTGTTTTTATCATTAACTCATTTGTTCTGCTACTTAATAGTTGAATTTTTTTTACAATGCCTAGTTTTTCATTATCCACTAGCTGACTGATGCTGTTTGTTACAGACAGTGTGCCTACGTACCTGAAAATCCAACTAGAAACCTGTAGCTTAGAATCTGTGAGAGAGAGAGAGAGAGAGTGTGTGTGTGTGTGTGTGTGTGTGTGTGTGTGTGTGTGTGTGTATTTTGAGGTCTTTTTGAATCTCCTCAAGGATGGTTACTTGTTTTATGAGTGTCCTGGTGATCATGTCTAGGCCTGTCGTTTCCTGACGTCGTCCTCTTGGACTGATTATTTTTGAGTCTCAGTTTTCTCATCTCTGAAATGGAATAATTCGCACAGTAATACTAACTAGTGTTACTGTGCAGAATAAATAAGATAAAACATGTGAAAGTGTGTTTTAAATGGTAAAGCCCTTTATGCATGCTGAATGGAGCCAATATTTCATAAATAATGAACAAATAATAACCCATACACACCCCTGCTCAGCGCCCTTGTATGAATCTGTCATGATATTTTAAAGCCATGTTCAGTCACAACTTTCTTTTCTTCAGGCTGAATAGGACTTACTTTTTCTTATCAATGTTACTCTTTAACCCCTTACTTATCACCTGTCTTCATGAACAATGTGCTAATTGATATCTGTAATACTTCAGGAAATGGTTGCTGCTGAGTTCTTGCCACCTTTAGGCATTTGATTTTACAGCTCATCATCATAAGCCTTCTTTTTTAAAGTAAATAATTTTGTATGATGATTCATACTTAATTTATCTTAATGAGCTTCACCTGTAGTGGCATGGAAAATCACTTGTTTGAAAGCTGCAATGCTAGTTGATTGTTTTCCTGGAACCCTTGCGGACTGTGTGGTCCAACTCTTCATTTTATTTAGAGTTGAATTTCCACAGAATTTTGAATCTTATGTTCATGAGGATTTAACTCAGTCTTTTCTACTTTATAAACCGTTATAAGACAGATGCAGGCCTTAAGGCATTCCTTTGTTCAGAATTTATTGGTGTCAACCATTCCGCTCCTCCCTTATAGTGACTGTACTAACAAAGGGAAACACAGATGGTGTCTGCTGCTCAACTACTTAAAGGCAGCCTGCAGAGGGCAGACCCCTTTATAGAGTTAACCAGAGCCCCAGGAGGCCCCCCTCCAAAATCATATCTTTATTTCCCATCTGAGAGATTGATTTCTGGGTGCCACACCCAGAAAAATGTTCCCTCCAAGGATGACCCTTTATGTCTGTGGGTCACCAACAGATCAAAACCAAGATGAGATCAGTTCCTGCAAATGCAGATAATTTAGGGGATGGAAAAGAGTCATGGAGGGGTGGTACACATCCACCTAACCCTGTCATTGGTGGGCTCTGGGACCTTTGGTGAGTCTCAACTTCTTGGAGCCTTGGTTTCTTCATCTTTAAGATGGATACCTTCAGAACAAGGCCAAATGAAGTATGTATGAAAGTATTTCATCAACTCTTAAGTACATACCAGATGTGCATGGTCACCTTCAAGTGCCTCCACTCTCCAGACATCCATCTCTTCATACTGTTCATTATTTTGCATGATTCCTTCCTGATTCCTCTCCTGGTGTGCCGCTCTACAGAGTATCCCCCGAGTGTCAAGTGTGCGCATTTTGCATACCAACTCATTCATTTCGAGTTCCAGATTTTGTTGTGGGCTGTTTTTCTTTAGAAGCATGCATGCAACTAGGAAATCCAAACACATTTTAATGTTAGCCTTCAGCAAAGCATAACTAGGGAGGTGAGCCCCTAGGTTAAAAGAAAGTCATATGCAACCTCCATGGCTGAGCTAAAATGATGTGTAAAAAAAAAATTAACAGTGCAGTGACGTGGTGGAGTTCCACTACTTCCCTGAATTGGTACGAATCATTGAATTCTTCATGTTTAAGACTGATACACAAGTGTTTTCCAAAAGGGTCTTTTGACACGTGTGAATGCTGTAGGATAGAGGTACCCAGGAAGCCTTTCCTGCACAGTAGTGTCCCTGGCCATCTTGAGAAAATTCTGCCCTGTCTCTATTGCAGTGATGTCCTGAATTTCTTCGCATGTGTGAGAATGCTCTTAACAAGATCCTCTCACATTTAGCCTTGTGAAGGTGAAATAAGAACTGAATTTGAGATTGGTCATTATCTTGGAAAAACTGAGGAAGATAAATTTGAATCTGTCTTTGAATTTCAACTATACCAGCAGGTTCTGTATAAACAGTTAGATTCTCATTAAAGTCCACAGTAAACTTTAAGCATAAATGAAACTTGTTGAGAATTTAATCCCTAAGGAAGCTAGGCCACATAATTTTCTAAACACCTCTTTTCTATAAAATGCAAAATGAAGAGAGTCAATCAGAACGTGTCGAGAATGCGCACCTGGCAGTGTTTTATACTGTTGCTATAGGAAGACACTAGCTCTCATTTTTATCATTGTGTATTTAGTAAGAACACAAATCAGTGGTTTCACATATGTCCAACATTTAAAGTGCTGTACCAAGTGATAGGGTGTGAAAACTACACCCCTGCTTTCCACATCAGCGTTCTCAGCCACAAACACTGCACTCCTGGCAGTAGGGACCCAGATTATTCCCCAGATAGTTATTTCTTGTGACAGCTGTCTATCCTTTGTAAGAATTTGAGCAGCATCCCTGGTCTCTGTTCAGTAGATGCCAGCAGGACACCACCGCCCCCCACCCTCTACCCCAGGTTATGACAGACACATTGATAAACGTCCCTGGGGGTAAAATCACCCCCAGCTGAGAACAAGTGCTGTAGACGTGTTGAAGTTCATTGGCAAGGTGAATTTCACTGGGAATATTGTGAGGTGAAATACACTAAAAGCATATGTTTAGGCATAATATTTTATTATATGACCTTAGAATGTCAGTCTTTATCTCCTTTCTTAGGAAATCCTATTTGCCTGCAGTAAAATGGCAGTAAGCTGACTACAAATAAGAAAAGCTACTTAGCTCTTAACTATCTAAAGCTAATTTCCCCACTAAACTTGGTTTGATATACAAATCATCAGTCCATATAAAGGGAGAGTCAGCTATGACAAAAACAAATACATTTATTTGGAGGAGTGACAAGTATTTTCCAGTTCACTGCACTTTTCATATCATTCAGGAGGATTCTTACTGTTATTATCTGTAGGAAAGTAATTGGATAGCATTTTTCATCAAAATATCTCAAAATAGTTCCAAGCATTAACCTGTGAACTCTACATTTTACTTTGACACGGGGGAAAAGAAAATAAAACAAACCGTAATTCTAAGGTTAGTGATTTTTTTGCAGTTCACATGTCTCTCTGCAGAATAATGAAATAAATCATTATATTTATGGAGTGTTTCTGGTTCTTTAAAGACCTCTAAGTACTGTAATTTCACAATATGTGTGCTATCCACAAATTGCTCTAGTTATTGCTTTGTGGTGTGGCATTTGCTGAATAAGTTCATTAAATAGCTACATTGTGCTTGCAAAACATACCTAGGGTCTGTGATTATTTTTTTAAAAGTATAGCCAATTGCTGATAAGGCTGGGTTTAGTTAGGGTGAATGCAGTTACCTTAACCGTAAACAACCTTTCTCTGAAGCCAATGATGTTATTGCTACCAGTGGGCTGAGAAGGTTGGAGTTGAAGATGCCTGCTTTCTGTCCTCTCTCTCCTATTGATTTATTAAGTGATCTTCACCAAATCACCCAAGGTGCTACTCACTTCTGCTTTGCCTCTTTGTGAAAGAAGCATGATTGCTGTAATGTCACAGTTTTGCATTATGTGGGCCATTTAAAGTTGAGATTTTGAGAAGAATGTCGTGATGCGGGCATGTCCGCAATGACATTTTATAGAGGGTTGACAGACCTTGTGTGAGGTTATTATTATGCCTTGTAATCAATAAATAAACAAGCACATAAAAAATAAATACAAGTGCCTGCTTTCCTTTGAGAAACAGTGCTGCAAACTAGCGTGCTTTCACTATTTCAATAAACAAGCGATTGAGATAGATGTGTATAAAATTGACCAAAAGATGAAAAAAAGACTCATTGTGAGAAATCTGAAATGTTTATGTTGGCTCTGGTAAAATATACATTTTATATTAAAATAAATTGATGCCGGGGGCAGTCTCAACCATGTATTAGCAGAGAGATCTTTGAGCAACTTTATCTTTTTGAGACAGGGCCAAGAAATAATTAAATTAGACAGTATATTTGAGGCAAAGTCTACTTCATGAGTGTATGACCTGTGCATTTGCACATGGCTCCACTATCCAAAGGGCCTCACCGTTGGTTTAATGCTCTGCTGCCAACATCTCAATATTCTCCATACTTTATGAACAAGGGGCCCTGCATTTATTTTATTTTGGACAGGACCCAGAAATTATATAGCTGGTTCTGGCACCTAGTGCCAGCATGGTGCAACAGAACCCTTTCACACATGGCTATTTCTTACCTTCTTTCCTGCTGGAGTCCCTGTGTTGTGCTGTTATCCTTGAATTTGCCACTGCTGAAACCTGAGGCCCCAGAAACTTCTTTGGGCATTTGTCAGGAGCCTGTTGCTATAGGAGCTGTTACAACCAGGCCTGTGCCTTTGCAACCAGCATGCCACCAACAGCACTGGGCAACCTTCTTTAGTCCCACTATTGAGGTAGGTGGAGGAGTGTTGGGTCCATTCACATCACAGAGAAGGGAGAGAAATACCCAACAGATGTTTGTTGAGTACGAGCTCTGCCAAGGGCTGGACATACCAGGAGAGACACAAGTCCCTGTCCTTTCAGTGGGGTTTTTGGTAATGAGGAAACAGGAGACATGTCCAAGGAAGAACCACTGCATAAGAAAGCTATGGAAGTTCCCTGTACATGGTGCAGAAATAAAAATGGCAAGAGTAGGTTCCAGCTGTGTCGGGTTGCAGCTCAAAAGAGGATTTTCCTATGGAAATTGTTATGCTGCTGACTGAATCTGTAATTTAGTTGCCGTTCAGAATAAATAGGCTTTTGAGAGCTGACCCAAAAACCATACCTATAATATTGATTTTTAGAGGAAATGCCTTTTGAGTTCTAAATAATTGTAAATGGATGATCTGCAAGTCAGCATTTGAGCCATAATCCGTTTCTGAATAATGTATGATGAAAAAAAGGTCTCATGAAATCTTTGACAACAAACAGCCAGAGTCTTTCACTTATCAGTTGAAAGATTATAGCTTAAAAAATATTCAGTATCTAATGCTGTATGTTTTCAAATAGAACACTAGTGATTTGGAAACTACACAGCAAAATAAAACATTTACATTTCAGAAAAGCTATCAGAGCCCAACTTCTTATGATGTATGGAATGGTAATTGCCTAAATGACAATCTTTTTCAACTTTTTAAATGGGAGCTAAAGCATAATTGATGTCACTGCTTGCCAGGGTTCTATTACATATCCTGACCACGTCATTGGAACATAAAATATGTCATTCCCTTTGCAAATCCTGGTGACATAAATGAGAACATCTCTGAGCTGTGGCCTAACCTCTCCTGTCGTAATCAGAGGGCGTTGTTCCTCCAGAAAGTAGGAGTGCAACTGCAACATGGTTTTTACAGTATATGGTAGAACATTACAAATAATTTCTCTGTAACCTTTACATACTCAGGAACTTAGACTTACCTTACATTTTGGTTTATAATAACTTGTGTGTCTACTATAAAAATGCTGATTTTTACCCAGGTGAAGTTGATTGATTCTGAGTGTGTCAACTTGTACCTATCTGTTTAGAGTCTTTTCTGTTATTAAAAGTGTTATCTTTTATGTAATTATGTGCAGTGCTGCACTTGAAGTCTGTGGGGCTTATTTATTGAGATTTTGCTAGTCAATACTACATCAACTGTATTGTCTGAATGTTCATGCATGTAGTCATGAGCTGCTTTATTTTATCCATCTAGGTCCTCCTAGCCAGCAGTTTTGTGCCCATTTATGCAGGACTGAAGCCAGTGGAATACAAAGGGCAGGTAAGCTTGTTATAACTGAGGAATTACCTTCCTCCCCATATTAATATGTTTCTTTCGAAACATCCAATTTTATAATTGTTCTGGTGGCTTCAAATCAGTTTATATGTTTTTTTCCTCATAAATAGCTTTGTTTCTCTTTAAGAGGAAAAAAAATACAGGACCAGTGATAACTTATCATCAAGATCTCGTGAATGGGAATGATTGACTGTGGTGCTCTTATTTTCATCATATATATATGTGTGTGTATGTATATATATATATGTTCTGTTGTTGCTGTTGTTATTGGCAGTGAATGATTTTTTTTCCCCACATAGTAAAGTCCTACTCACAGCCCCTTCTAAGCAGAGTTGTACCACCATCAGGGTGAGAAAAGGCTTCAGGGCTCCACACCTTGTCCTCCCCCAGACAATGCAGCATGGGTTCCTTCCAGCCTGCCCTCAGCCCCTCTGCTAGGGGATGACCCACTTCCAAGGGTCTCTACTTACCCAGACACATTGATCACTGTAAGGCCAAAACCCGTTTTGTTTGAGGAGAGTGCTCCTCTCTTGGAGCTGGCACTTAAGACAGGATGCCAGTTCTTTTAGGGAAATTTAGACATGGGCATGCACCTAAAGTCTGCGCTGAGTGTGACCCAGCTTCCTTCTGTGATCTACACAGAGTTTGTTTTGAGTATTCACCATTCTATCCGAGGCAGCTCCCCCATTGCGTGGACACAGGTTCAATATGAGCATTTTATTCTCAAATATGGTGTCTGTTTCACACATGTCACAGATATATATTTTATAACCAAATGTAGTATTTGGTTTAATGTGTTTATTTAACATATGATGGAAACATACATTTTATAATTAATACAATAGCTATTTTACAGACACCAGAGATATGTATTTTCTAATCAAATAGAGTGTCTGTTTAGCACATACCAGAGATATGCATTTTATAATCAAATGCAGTATCTATTTAACACATACCAGAAATATACATCTTATAATCAAATAGAATAGCTATTTAACACATACCAGAGATATATATTTTCTAATCAAATAGAGTATCTGTTTAGCACATATACCAGAGATATGTATTTTATAATCAGTTATCTAACACGTACTAGAGATATATATCTTTTAATCAAATATTATACTTATTTAACACATTCCAGAGATATATATTTTATAATTAGAGTAGATATCTAACACATACCAGAGATATGTATTTTATAATCAAATAGGGTATCTGTTTAGCACATACCAGAGATATGTATTTTATAATCAGAGTATCTGTCTAACATGTACCAGAGATATGTATTTTTTAATCAAATATAGTACCTATTTAACACATGCCAGAGATATATGTTTTATAATCAAATAGTGTAGATATTTAATACATATCAGAGATACATATTTTATAATGAAAGTATTTAGCATATATCTAATAAAGTATTTAGCATATATCAGATCAGGCATATATTCAGGATGAATAAATTACATTTGTTTTATATATATGTAATATATATTTATTTATTAATAAAAGAGTACATACAAAGTGCTTTAACCATCATTCATTCATTCATTCACTCACTTTGAGGGCCCAGCACCAGGCCTGTGCTCAAGGAATTCATGGTCTCTCAACAAAAGAACTGAGTTTTACAAACCCTTTGGCTAATAGGATCGAGGCAGTGTCTCTGTTCTGATCTCATTGGTCCTCATCAGTGTCTTTCCTTGAGCTTTGCTGAACTTTGGAATTTTTCTTTTCTCTCGTGCAAATCATAATAGGCTTCAGTTAATATGGAGAATGTATGTTTTGATAGAGCAGAAGGTAATGGGTTGAGAGTGAGTGGTAAAATTCCACATATTCGGATGCTGTCATTTGAAATACCTAATGAAATGTCGAATTGACAAGTAAAATTACTTTGCCACTTAGTAATTAGAATATTTTTCCTCTATGTCCCTATTATGCCAGTCTCTCACTTACAAATTAAGTGTTTCTATCTTAGAAGGAGAGGCAGGTGGTAGAGGCTCCAGGTTCTCTTCCAATATACACTTTCTTCTTCTTCCTTAGTAACAGAATCCCAATTTATATCTGGACCTATGGCTGTGCAGCTAGGTTATATATCCCAGCTTCCCTTGCAGTTAGGTGTGGCCGTTTGTTTTATTGTTGGGCAATGACATGTGAGCCGAATAACTGTGGGACTTACAGTACAAGGAAAGTTGTATACCTTTCCATTTTTCCTGTTGCCCAGAACTTAGATATGATTACTGGAGCTCCAGCAGCTATTGTTCATCATGAGGTCAAGGATCACACCCTGAAGATGGCCAAACAGTGAACTGGAAATACCCAGGTCCTAAATGATTTGAGGAGTCTGCCTTACCATCCTGCCCTCAATATTCCTGTTACCAGAAAAAAAGAAGTAAAACTTTTTTTTTTTTTGAGATGGAGTCTTGCTCTGTCACTCATGCTGGAGTGCAGTGGTGCAATCTCAGCTCACTGCAAGTTCCACCTCCCAGATTCACGCCATTCTCCTTACTTAGCCTCCTGAGTAGCTGGGACTACAGGCGCCTGCCACCATGCCCGGCTAATTTTTTGTATTTTTAGTAGAGATGGGGTTTCACCGTGTTAGCCAGGATGGTCTCGATCTCCTGACCTCATGATCCGCCCGCCTTGGCCTCCCAAAGTGCTGGGATTACAGGCGTGAGCCACCGTGCCCAGCCTAAAACTTTTGTTATTATTGTATACACCAGAATCCAGTGCTATCTGCTGTAGGGATTCTTACTTCCAATTTTACATGTGAGGAAATTGAGATGTAAAGACGTCAGTCTATTTCACTGAAGTCTCTGAGCTTAGAAGGGGGCAACTTCCCCAAGATAGTCCTTAATGTTTCTATCTTTACTGTGCCTCTTACTCTGCTTTGCCCTTTAGTTCTTTTCAAACAATGCATTCCTTGTTTTCTTCCTGTCCAGCCCCAGTGCCATGTCGTGGGTGTGTGACAGGAAGACTAGCAATGTTTAAAAGGACATGAGTGAGGAATCAGAGTTTCTGGTGAACTTTCCATGATTTGATTGAGTACTTTGGACATGAACATAGAGTGACAGCCACAATTAAACAGCAGGGAACGCACAGGCCCAGAACTGTGAGGAAGATGGAAAGCGACCCACCCAAGCCCCTTGACCCTGGGCAATGTCCCAGGACAGTGTCTTGCTGATCATGTGGTTTCTGTGCATAGGAGGCACATCATAATTACTTGTAGAGTTGAACCTTATGTCTCCTGAAAGCATTCAGTTTTCCTCTGTTGTTTAATGGAGTCTGCAATAAGGGGGCCTCACGCACATGATTGACAAGAGAGCCACAGCGGCCTCGCATTGTTTATAACACCAGAAAGCAACAATTTAGAAGTACCATTCTCTGCTTAACACTAACTCTCCTTAAGCCTGATCACCTCCCACATTCTAATAGGGTTTCCATGCGGAGTTGTTTTCTAGAATCTTTCCTTTCCATTTTCAGGGAAGTGTGAAGGTTGCTTTAAATGCAGTGTTTTAATGTTAGTATAAGCTTTTTATGTGATTTAAATTACTTAAACATTTCAGTCATGCTGAATGCACCTCTCATTTTCTAGATTTTCATGTTTTCATAGAGCTCAGGTTTTGATGTATTTGTTGTCTTTGGTTGTTTTTCTGAAGTGACAAAAGTGGAGGTGGCAGAAGGGGAAAAAGAGACTTAGTGTTACTTATGTTTGTGGCATTGAGTCAGGAAAGGCAGACCAAGTGGGACTCGGGAAACAGGGGCAGAGTCTATTCTCTCCACTTGTGACTTTTGTTAAATACACAGACCTCCTTATTTCTACATTGCAGGTATTGCTGGATTTTATTAAGATATATTTGTGGATCCAATATGTGCATTAAAATGTTTTTATTAATCGCTTAGAAGAATCATACCTTAATAATACATAAGATTAATTTCAACTAGAGCAAACACCAGTATGAGTCCTTTCAAAACCCTCTACCAGTGGTTTAAAGTGGAATGATGTCTTTGAAAATTACTTTTTCTTTTTAACTTGGGAAACATGGCAAAACCCTGTCCCTACGAAAAAATACAAAAATTAGCCAGGCATAGTGGCATGTGCCTATAGTCCCAGCTGCTTTGGAAGCTGAGGTGGGAGGATCACCTGAGCCTGAGGAGGTTGAGGGTGCAGTGAGCTATGATCACACCACCATACTCCAGCCTGGGCAACAGAGCAAAACCCTGTTTCAAAAAAAAAAAAGAAAGAAAGAGAAAGAAAAAACTGCTTTTTAAAAAATATTATTTTAAAAAGTTCTGTAGTTTTCTCTGGCTTCATCTTATGACTATTTTAGTACCTTACTTATAGTACATACTCATTAATAGATGTGTCAGTGAATGAATGGAAATAAATTGAAGTTTAGTCCTATATTTTTGACTAATGATTTTTCTTTACTACATATGAACTCTTTCCAATGGTAGAATAAATCCACAGGAATGTTCACACATTTAGGCCATGTTTTCACAGATTCTTGTCAATTTGGAATAAGAATGAAAATTTTCAAGAGGAATTCTTAACTGATTTGTTTTAAAAGAGAATTAGCATTGGCAGGTGACTAAAATATCAGAATAAAATCATCTCCAGAACTGGCAGATTCAGATCAGAAGAAAAGCTGTAGGATTGACTGGGCACGGTGGCTCCCACCTGTAATCCTAGCACTTTGGGAGGCTAAGGCGGGCAGATCACCTGAGATCAGGAGTTCGAGACCAGCCTGGCTAACATGGTGAAACCCTGTTTCTACTAAAAATACAAAAAATTAGCTGGGCGTGGTGGCACACGCCTGTAATCCCAGCTACTCGGGAGGCTGAAGCAGGAGAATTTCTTGAATACAGGAGGCAGAGGTTGCAGTGAGCAGAGATCACGCCATTGCACTCCAGCTTGGGCAACAAGAGTGAAACTCTGTCTGGAAAAAAAAAAAAAAAGAAAAGAAAAAGAAAAGAAAAGAAAGGCTGTAGGATTTTGCGTTGTTTCCTTTCATCTGAATTGGAATTCAAGTAATATTTTGACTCTGTAGTATTACACGATCACTTCTTGGCCTTTTGGCTAAGATTAAGTGTATACTATTACAGGAACATGAAAATGCACCATTGTATTATCCTAGTCCATGCGAATTTGGCCTTATGGGTCATTTATTCTTTCATTCTTGACACTTCTGTCGGAAACAGAATTGTGGAATACTCCATGTAACTGCTTTTATATGAGGTTGATACTGTGGTCCTTAGGCTCCTGTTTCCTCATGGCTTAGACTTTTAACATAGAAATGCAGCTCTGTCACTGTCATAGCAAACAGTGGTAGCTGGCCTTGTCACCAGCTAGATTTGGCTGGATGGAAACCTGGATATCAATTTCTAGTTATTCTGAAATAGACGCTATTATTCTTCAGTGACTTTTTAGATTTTTTTGGTTTGTCTGTTTAATTTTTGAAACAACCTGTTAGTCCTCTAGGGAAAATTTTCTATATGGTGTTTATAGATGGTCAACTGTTAAATAACCCTTTAGAGCCTTCTCAAAAGTAGGTATCTGGAGTCATCATTTTTAATCATCCTTCACACATGCAAAAACCAAGAAAGCAATGCACCAAGAATCAATACTTAGTAGAGGTTAGTATGGCAGGTTTCTCAACCTCTCTTTTAGAATTGTATTTTTACTTGTCTTTCTTTGATTAAAAAATCTCATCTGTCTTCTTCTCACCATATTTGGGAGATTCTCACCTGTGTCCAAGGAGGTGGGTATCTCGTTGTCTCTTTCCCTCTCCCTTTTATTTTAGGAATTGCTAATCAAGAGCATTGTTGGGCATTGCTATCTGTAGGCTGTCTCATGAAAGCAATGCAGACATGTTTGCAAATATGAAATTATTGTTCAAAGCACATGTTCTTCTCTCTCACCCCTCAGAAATCAATTCTAATTTGCCCTGCCCCATAGAGCATCCCTGAATTTTACAGTGTGTGAGAAAAAAAACCTGAAGTGAAAAGACAACTCTATCCCTTCTTGCCTGTATATTCGGTAGCAATAGATGTTTCATTCTCCGTAAAGTATCAGACAGTAAATACCCTCAGCATTGTCTCTGTCAACACACCTACTCAACTGTGCTGTTGTAGAGGGAAGCAGTCACAGGCAATATCTCAACAAAAGGTCCTGGTCCTGTGCCAATAAAATTTTATTTACTGAAGCAGATGATGGGCCGTACTTTGCCACCCCGTGAACTATAGCAAGGAAACCTGCAAGCCTCAGTTTCTTCTTCTGTAACATGAGGTAACTGAATATACAAGCATGACCTTTCTGCCTTATAGGGTTCTTGTAAAGAGCATATTAAATTATACATGTGAAATCACTTTTGCACTATTAGGCCCTGTGTCATGGTATTTATAATAATTATAGATAGCAACATCTTATTCATTCTTCCAGAAAAGTATTTTTTATTCACTTGTTTTTTTGAATGAAATATACCTTAAGAAAATGGAGCCCTTCATTGAAGTTCTATCACAAACATATCCCCAGCATCTACCACACGTCCAGACACACACTGGATGCTCAGGGATCACTTACTGAATGAATAAACTGGCCCTTTCAGTGGATATTAACTCATCAAGTCCTTTTTTTAAGTTTTCCACCTACATTACATAATAGCAGTTACTTGAATTCATAAGGCATGTTCTCAATAGGTACCCATAACACACCAATGTATAAAGCAAAGTTTAACAAGTACTGCCAGATGAATATTCTAGCCTGTTTAGGTGTAACAGGTAGCCTTATCTCTTTAGAAGTGATTCCACTAATTGTAGTTTTCAATGCTGTAACTTTCAGAGAACAATCACAGTAGATGTCTGCCCCACAATTGGGCATGAGTTTTTTGTTTTGTTTCTGTTTTTCTATTGAGCAGTTGCTTATTTCTATGTCTTAGGACTCAGGCATTGACTTGAATGTGGAACACACTTAGAATATGGCCAAAGATTAGAGAAAAGAATAGTAGGTCTAGCAGTGGGACCGAGAGGTGGTCACTGTACAGCCTGTAACGAGTATGATTTTGAAACTATTTTGCCCTGGAATTTTTATGTACTTGCTCTCCCTTTTCCTTTGAGGATGATGGTGCTATGTGATGAAAACTGACACACGTACAGGAAAACTTTAGACCAGCAGCTATTTTTCTTAAGGACAATTTTGGAGTCACAGAAGCTCATAGAAGTAGCTATCAGCATGTAGAATGCTGCCCATGAAGCAAGAAGATGGGAATGACTCACAGCCATATGTTGTGAACAGCCAGAGAATTCATGGACAGAAGTGTTTACTATGCCAGATTTTAAACTATCAGTAGAGCACAAGATATAAAATGTTTCTACTTTTAATTTGGAGGTTGAAGAATATTTGTTGTTGTGACAGTTGTTTCCAGAAACTTTGCTGGAATCTGCATGCCTGAATGAATGTGTGATTGTCCTGAGTGATACAGCTCATGAGAGCATAAATCAGGAGTAAGAAGTACCACATTTAGTGTATCTGAGTAGTGGGGCTATAGCATCAAGGGTTATAGAAGGAGCTGATATCATTGCAAGTTTAATCAAGTAGTTTGATAAGCTGCTGTACATTTTCCCTTGTCATTTATCTAATCAGAATAAGCTAACAAGAGTGAACAAAATTTGGAAAAAGGATTTTCAATTCCCTGAAACAGCAGTCATTAACCCCACAGTAAATTAGAACACTTTCCAATTTAATGAGCCAGATTGCCCTTCTTTTCATTAAGTTGAATAAATCAGAAGAGCTGTTACTTAAAGTTTCATATCTTTAATTTTTCTTGATGAAACCTATATGAATTTTTACATCATTGATGACAGCTTCTGTTGACAATATGAAATAATTTTGGAAGCTGTCTTTCTTTTCCCTTCTGGGTATTATCCTATTCCAGAATTTGATATTTACACCTAAAGCAATCAGGGAAAAAAGCAAGTTCTGGGACAGAATCAGATATTTTCGAGCCTTTTTTTGCAAACCTCCCTTTTAGATAATACAGTTATATAACCAGCTATATTTTATGTGTACATATACATACATATATAAACACACATACACAAACACATATATACATGCATATACACATATACGAATAAGTATGTGTAATACACATATCATAATCTTTATATTCTTTTAAACATAATGACAATATGCAAATTATACAGGTCAGTTTTATTTTAATCCAATCTACTTATACTCTCTCCTCCACCAAAATGCAATTCTCTCAAAAGGAATTTTCAACCCATTTTTATGTTTTATTTGTTTACTTTTATTTCCTTTGGAGGAGTTCGTGGCTGGCTAGAGCCTTTGTAAATAATGTAATACCACTCATTTTGTCACCAGCTTTAGAAATAAACACAATTGACTGGGTACAGTGACTCATGCCTGTAATCCCAGCACTTCGGGAGGCCAAGGTGGGCAGATCACGATGTCAGGAGATTGAGACCACCCTGGCTAACACGGTGAAACCCCATCTCTACTAAAAATACAAAAAATTAGCCAGGCGTGGTGGCGAGCACCTGTAGTCCCAGCTACTCGGGAGGCTGAGGCAGGAGAATGGCGTGAACCCGGGAGGCAGAGCTTGCAGTGAGCCAAGATGGCGCCACTGCAGTTCAGCCTGGGCCACAGAGCAAGACTCTGTCTCAAAAAAAAAAAAAAAAGATGAAATAAATAAATAAACACAATTAAGAAGGACATGAAAAAGACACATTGGAAGAAATGAGTGCATGGTTTTAAGTGAGTTGAGAACATTTTATTTTGGCCTGTTTTCTCCCTCCTCTTGCCATCTTTATGTTGAATAACAAAGATTTGTTTTATCTGCATTTCATTTTACACATTCAAGCACAACTCAATTTACAAACTTCACTGAAGATTCCTGCATACAGGACTTTCAAGTGTTACCAGACTTTTTGGTTTTTTTGTATATTATCTGAAGGCTATTTTTAATAACAGATAAACTTAGACAGTTTGGACGTTATTTCCATGTGTGTTGTGTTTATTGATTGCTATGGCTGATCATGTGAATACATCAGATCATGGCTACATTGAGACTGTTTGGCCTTGGAATAGACAGCAGAAGGAATATTGTCTGTGTGATTCTTCTGTCACCATTCCTCATCGTGCACTTCTGTAGAGCTAGGGGCTGAGGCTGCACACACCTTGAGCACCTCATTGTCTGTCCTCATTGCCCCAAGACTGTTTCATTTTCTTCCTTGGGAGGCTTCTGTCCTCCGCCTTCTCCATCACTCACTCCCCTTTGAGGTGGGCTTGAGAGCACTGAGTGCCTACTGAGGAATGTATGCTTTGATGCAGCACTCCCACTCCTTATGGCTTCAGGACATGCCCCTTGCTTCAAGAGCACAAGAACCACTTTGGAATTAGAAGCATTTCTAGTTGCTGTATTTACTTTTTAAGTTTGCCACAGAAAATGCCAGTTTCCAATTCTTATAATAAAAATGGAACCTCCTCTGGTGGTGGATGTTTTGTTCAGCATCCACGGTAAATTTGACTTTTTAGTTTGATTGAATAATGAGCCCCAATCTAATTACACATGACTTCTTAGGCATGCACACTCTAATCAGTAAGAATTCAAGTCTTACAGACAATAATCTAGTTAAATTCTGTCCAGAGTTGTTCTTATATTGGTAAGTGATATGTGTACCAAGATTTGTTTTACCCCCAAAACAGATCCCTAATGGGATTAGTCCTCAAAAATAGCAATTTAAAAGCATATCCAAAGCACACATATTATTAGAATCTGCTTTTCTTTGTGCGGGATGTGTTGTTGACATGTGCTGACGTGAGATGTTTCTTTCCACAGAAGTGGGTGGACGGAGGCCTCACCAACGCTCTTCCCATCCTGCCCGTCGGCCGGACTGTGACCATCTCCCCCTTCAGTGGACGACTGGACATCTCCCCGCAGGACAAAGGGCAGCTGGATCTGTATGTTAATATCGCCAAGCAGGATATCATGGTGAGTAATTATGTTCAGTGATATATGAAGAGTCCTGATCTACTAAAAATTTCCACAGATTTCAACGTGTTTCCCAAGCACTGGAAGCTCATTGATAATTGTAGGTAGGGGTTGCATCTTCTCTTTAGTGTATTGTTTAATACTTTACAACATGTATCAGGCATAGGAACTTGGGTTCTTATGGACTGTCAGCATTAAGTCTTTTTGCTGCTTTTATTTTTATTTATTTTTATTTTATTTTTAGCACCCCTCCTACCTTAGCCTGCCATGTAGCTGGGACTATAGATGTGCGCCATCTCGCGGGGCTTATTTTTTTTTTTTATCTTTTGTAGAGACAGGGTTTCACTAGGTTGCCCAGGCTGGTCTCAAACTCCCTGACTCAAGTGATTCTTCCATCTTGGCCTCCCAAAGGATTACAGACATGCACCATGCCCGCCCGTTTTTGCTGCTTATTAACTGTCACTTCTTTTTCACATCAATAAACTTGGTAGGATATCAGAGCAATTTTTTTCTTCTTTGAGACAGGATGTTGCTCTGTCCCCTAGGCTGGAGTACAGTAGCAAGATCATGTCTCACTGCGGCCTCGACCACCCAGGCCCAGGTAATCCTGCCGCCTGAGCCTCCCAAGTACTTGGGACTGCAGGCACGTGCCACCACGTGCCTCCTGCCTTGGCCTCTCAAAGTGCTGGGATTACAGGCCTCAGCCACCACGCCTGGCCCAGAGCAATTTTAAATAAAACCATTTATTCGCTTAGAAAGATGGAAGTAATGAAATGTATAAAAATAGTCGAGAAAAACTTAGGGACCCAAATGAATAATTGACATAAAAATACTGATTGCCTTAATCTAGTCTAATAGTTTTCCACGTGGGATGATATTGTACCCAGACATTTTTGGTTATCATGTCCCAGTTGTGCCCCTGGCATCTGGTGGGTAGAGGCCAGGAATGGTGTTAAACGTCCTACAGTGCACATGACCATCACACAATTAAGACGTCGCGGCCCCAAATGTCAGCAGTACCAAGGCTGAGAAACCCTCCTTTACTGTATCAGTGGAGGTAACTTCTGAAATTTAAATTTTTCCTACTGATTTTTTTGTTACTGCTAATTGTATCTGTGATAAGAAAACCTAGATTATAAAAATAGTGTATATTTTCCTGTACTGCAATATCCTACAGCTTAAATTTCAGTCTTTTTATTCTAGTTGTCCCTGGCAAACCTGGTGAGACTCAACCAAGCCCTTTTTCCCCCAAGCAAGAGGAAAATGGAATCTCTGTATCAATGTGGTTTTGATGACACTATTAAGTTTTTACTTAAAGAAAATTGGTTTGAATAAAATGCTTAAAAGCTTATAATGCAAAACATGTTTCAGACAGTTTTTGATGGAAGTTTCTAATCAAATCCTTTTTAGAAAATCTATCAAGACTCTCAGTTGTATTATTACTCCTTGTAATATTTGTGTTTATTTTTAATATTTGAATTATTACCTAGTGCAAGGATGTAAGAGGCACTTTATTAGAATTTGACAATGTCATTAAGAAGGATACACTTAGGTGATAAGGAATCATTTTTGGTGAATTGTCATGTCCTTTAAAAAATGGAGGAGGATAGGCTCTTTGGGTAAATTGAGGAACATGGAAAATGGAGGGCCACCACTTAGGTGCCATGGAGAATGTGTGGCATGATCTTGACATGAAGCATGGGTGTTTCCATGACTTAGCTGTATCCCTGTAGCTCTGGAACTGAAGGAACTAGGCTCTCAGGCTGACCCAGGCCACAGGGTAGGAGAGGAAGGATTTGAGAAATAGGTGACTCATGGTTAAAGACCTTTGATCAGGACTGGAGGAACAAAGGTTTGTGTATTAGTCCATTTTCACACTGCTGAGAAAGACATACCTGAGACTGGGCAATTTACAAAAGAAAGAGGTTTAATGGACTCACAGTTCCACATAACTGGGGAGGCCTCACAATCATGGTGAAAGGTGAAAGGCATGTCTCACATGGCAGCAGACAAGAGAAGAAAACTTGTGCAGGGAAACTCCCCTTTATAAAACCACCAGATCTCTTGAGACTTATTCACTATCATGAAAATAACATGGGAAAGACCTGCCTCCATGATTTAATTACCTCCCACTGGGTCCCCCCCACAACATGTGGGAATTGTGGGAGCTACACTTCAACATGAGATTTGGGTGGGGACACAGCCAAACCATAGCAGTTTGCTTTCCACAGGTGTGTGCAGTTGCTCCCAGTGCAGTTAAGGGCAGATATCCAGAAACCTAGGAGATTTTGAAGAGGCTTATCCCCTCTCATCTTCCTCCCCTAAACCACCCTCCCCCCAGTTTAGGAGATTATCAGGCTGGTTGTCATTCATTCTCTCTCTCTCTCTCCAAGGCCATACCTCTCTGAGTATTTAGCTATTGTTCTATATATTGGATATATCTATTGTGGGAACTTAAATAGATAAAATACTACTAAACACAAAGAACCAGGTAGCCTAGTAAATAAGAATTAAATCCAGAATAATCATTCACTTCTCATTTTTAAATCATATACTGATCCCAGGTCTTTTACTTTCTGAGTAGTTCTCCATCACTTTGAGGACTTGTGTATGGGCTTGTACTAATTTACTCACACTGTCTTAAATCCTAAATCTGTTTTTATGAGATTTTGCCAAGTATGAACCCTTGATTACTACGAGGCAGTTAGAGACAAACCAATTTAATTCCATGTCTTCAATTGTCATGCATTTTTCCTTTTACCCTTTGAAACTATTTTTGAGTCAATTTTATGGTTCTCAGAAGGCAAAATACACAATTTTTTAGCACATAAACACCAAAGATGGCCTCTTTTTGAGGAGTTCTGCACAGACCCACTCTAGAATAATGATGGTCCCTGTAGTATGTAGTTTCTCCTACTCTAGCTAACGTGAGGTTTAATCTTAATGTGTTGTTTCCATAAGTGACATGAAGTGGATAGATTCTCAATTGTTATGTCCACTTATTCACTAGGTAAATTTTCAGTTTTAATACTTTTATCCTTACCTCTTCATTTGATCATTTTGTGTGAATATTCTGTTTGTATGATACACTGTATTTCAATAAATTCCTTATTGATGTACCCTTAACTTGAAGAAATTTAAGCTGCAAAACCAAATCTCATTGTATAAGACTTTTTTGAAGTATCTGGTATTGACTATATATGTATTTGACCCTGTGGGTGGATGGTACTTTTCTTTTTAACTTTTATTTTAAGTTCAGGGGTATGTGTGCAGGTTTGTTATAGGTAAACTTCTGTCATGGTGATTTGTTGTAAAGATTAATTTATCACCCAGGTGATGGTACTTTAAAAATATTGTAAGATCATTGACATATCAGTCTGCAGCAACTTTCCTGCATGAGAGAAATACAGCGGTGTAATGAAACGCATACTTGGTACACACTAGGCACTCTCTGGGGCTGGTGCACCAATTCTCCTGTGAGCATGCTCCCAAGCACACTCTGCTTATCTTTGCTGGAGTGTGTGCTCATGCAGCCATACTCATTGAAAACAGGCATTCACAACAGGATCTGCCTTACTTGTGGGATCAAAATTTTGAGGCATTGTAGAACTGGCATGTAGAAAATCTGAAAGGACTTTCTGACCCAGATACTGATATGTTTGCAGGATAATTACTGTGATTGGCGGCTTGATACATTCCCAATTCTCTGTGGGGGCAATTTCCTTATATCTTGGAATCTGTCATTAAAAATGTCATTAGTCTTCCTTTTCTTCTTTTCAATAACACGCTTTACTTTGTAACTATGGTAACCAACTCCTTCCATTGACAATTAGAGAAAATAGATTTGGTTTTGAAGTTAAACAGTGCTCTAAAGGAACAAGCCATATATTAAAAAAGGAAAGAAAAAAACCTGTTAATTCTGGGTTGTCAGTATCAGGTGCGGGGTGTGTATACCAGAAGCTTGCAAAGATACAGTCACACCACTCTGGGCATTGAATTTTGATTCTAAACAAGCATGAGCACTCAAAACACGCAGATATTAGTGATTATGCTTTTAATTTTTTTGAGGATTAAAAAAGAAATACAATTACATAAAAACATGTTTATAAATATTAGTTGTAAAAAGTTTTTGGATCCAGTCTGTTACTTTTACAATTGAGGAGCCTAACTATGGAAGATCAGTGTTTTGGGATTTTTCTTGCCTAAATTTTGTCTACATGATAGCAAAATAAAATCAGAAGTTGAAGTAATTATCTAAATAACTCAAAGTAGGAAGGAAGGCAATTATTGCAGTTCATGAAAAGTGTACAGATTTTTAGACAGTTATCATGATTCTGATTTGCAAATTGACAGTTTCCTTGGGCAGAATTCACCATTTATTTGCTTAGTTCTGCACTTCAATTTTTCTCTAACTGCACAACTCGAAGCTCTGCTTACTTAATGATAACACACGTTTATTTTTCCTCGCACATATCCACTAACTCAGTATAATTTCCCCATTTTGACTGACTTAAGAGGGGAAAAATATGATTTAATTTTATTCATACTTTAGAAAGCATGTGTGAGTACATAGTCATGTACAAGTCATAATATCACATCCAACTTAATCTTGAAATAAGATAATTTGTGAAAAACATGAATATGAACATACTTGCACATATATATGTATGTACATATGCAATACCTAAAACATGTCACAGCAGCTGCGTTTTAACTGTGCCGAGATGAAACAGCATTTATGTAATGCTCAATTTCACTGAGTTTATAAATGCTCTTTAACATTTATATAGTCAGATCCACTTTTGTGGGCAGACCTAGTAAAGTGCATATGGGTACTCTACTCTTTTGGAAAGCCCTACAGCTCCAGTCAGTCCAAGAATATCAGCCCTCCCTTGATGGGTTTAATGGCTTTGCAACATGACCTTCCAGCTATGGCCAAGCTCATGACCCTGCAGGTGGGTCCCTGATTCATAAACTGTCCCTTGCAAGATTGAACTTGGGCCATGCAAAGAGTCTACCGGACACTTTTGTGGATCCCTCCCTTCACGGAGTTCACCTGAGCAACCAAGAAAACAAACATGTGAGATAATTCAGACCACACAAGCAATGTGAAAGGGCCAGGAAGCTTGAGGAAGGTTTATGGTGGCTGCTTCTCCTTTTGTCCGACAGTGAGATGTGCCGGTGTCTGTTGCTAGCCAAGACAGGGACTTCACTATTACCCCTCACCCACCACTCACCTGGACACCCATCACTCACAAGAGGACCCCCTGGAGGAAAGGCTCAGGATGACACGCGTTCAAATCCTGAAGTTACTCCAGGAAGAAGGTAAAATGGTCGAAGGAGTGATCACTGGGCTTATCGACACTGCGGACACATCAACCACAAAACTGGGTTCCTGGCAAGGTCATGGAACTAGGCAATTTAGCTCTACTGATTAACCTCAGTCAGAACTATTTCTTGACAATTTCAAATCCAAGGGGGTTACTAGTGCCAGTCACTCCCAGTGAGGGAAAAGATCTGTTCTACTTTGCCATTTCTGGTTGCTCCTTCTACTGGCTGAACAGAATCCTGGTAATGGATGATCTTATTGTACTTGTCAAGGGAAGATGGATTTGCTGCCATGTGATGGGGATAGGGAAGAATGTGCATGAAATTGGGGTAACCCCTGCAGTTATCCAGCCTACAACCAGCACTAGTGCAATAGTTAGTGGGAAACCATTGCAACCTTATATGGCAGAAGCAAGGGCACATATCCCTGAGGACCTAAGGTTTGGGTCATGCCACTGGAAAATGGACTCTGATCACCTGACCCGTGCCTGAAAAGGAAGCCACTATGGAACAGAGAATGAGGAAAGTCAATGTCACCTTAGAAACAGTGGCAACCACAGTGACCTAGGATGGCCAACTTGATGTCAAATAGCTGAGTTTTAGAAGCCCGTTCTCCTACCAGCTGCCAATAATAGGAACTGTTGATATCATATCCTTCCAGTACCTGCTCTGTGTGACTTAACACAGCCAGGGTCTATTACTTGCTGCTAAAGGACCCAACTTAGAGTCGATGTACACTTGACCCTTGAACAAAACGAGTTTGAACTATGAGGGTCCTTGTGGATTTTTTCAGTAAAAATTACACCAAGTGTGCCTGCCTCCCCTTCCACTTCCTCTACGTCTTCTGCCTCTGCCACCCCTGAGACAAGACCAACCCCTCCTCTTCCTCCACCTCCTCAGCCCAGTCAGTGTGAAGATGAGGACAAAAACCCTTATGATGATCCACTTTCACTAAGTAAACAGTGAATATATTTTATCTTCCTTGTGATTTTCTTAATATTTTCTTTTCTCTAGCTTACTTGATTGTGAGAATACAGTGTATAATTCATATAACATACAAGGCATGTCTTAATTGACTGTTTATGTTATTAGTAAAGCTTCCAGTCAATAGTAGGCTCTTAGTAGTTACATTTTGGGAGAGTCAAAAGTTATATGTGAATTTTTGACCACAGGAGTGGTGGACGGGGAAGTCAGCACCCCAACCCCCATATTGTTCAAAGATGAACTGTACATAAATAACTGCCCAACAACTGGTGAAAAAGCAGATGAAGACTTAACAATTATTTCTTTATTACTTTCTTATGTTAAAAAATCCCTGTGTAGGACAGTACAGTTGTGCTTGTTTTAGGGTACCTAGGTCTTTCCTCCTAAAGTAAGCATTAAAAGGAAATATAAAGGGGCTTTGATTAGGTTGTCATTTACAGATACGCAGCTTTGACATGTGTCTTTAAAACAGGAGAGGTTGTCATCTGTCTCCCAACTAGGAACCTGGTGCTTAACTGGAACTTATGTGTGGGGTAAAAGAGTAGGAGTGTTCGCCTTCAAATACATCCTTAACGCTCAGAAACTGAGAGGAGGAGCTGAAGGAGATCAAATGGCTTATCACATTATCATTCCTTACATTTCACCATGAAGTTGTTTTTAGCTGACAGTCTTTGTAAAATCCTCCTCACACACTAAGAACTGAATACATTTTGGTTGCATGTTATAGCCACCTATGTATTCTAATGTTTGGTACAACATTTTCTTCAATGACTTCCAATCTTTCTTGAATATGACCTGTTTTATTTTTAGTAGAGGCAGGGTTTCACCATGTTGGTCGGGCTGGTCTCAAACTCCTAACCTCAAGTGATCTGCCCACCTTGGCCTCCCAAAGTGCTGGGATTACAGGCGTGAGCCACCGCGCCTGGCCTGACCTGTTTTATAAGGTAATCCAATAAATATATGCACATATTTTACACATATATTTCCATATGCATATAGGCATACATATGCAAATATAAATATGTAAATACGTACTCATAAATAAAAATTTTTATGAAACACTTTTATTATGTGTAATGTTTTTTGAGGTTTTTATTCCATTTTTATTTGTAAAAATTGTCATGCTACACTTAAATAATTTCACAATCACTAATGGATAACAGTCTGCAGTTTGAAAACATTCTAATGCAAACTTAGAACAACACAGACACTGAAATTCTCAACTTGTGTTTAAAAGATTTTACAAAAAATATGACATCCAAAAATAATTAGTACTTTATTTTAAATAATTTCCTTTTCTTTCTCCTAAGTCTTAGATATGTTTTATTTAAATTTATGGCTACAGAATATCTCATAGAAATTATTTCTACTCAAAAGCATGATTATTTTCTATGAGTGCTATGAATAAAAATTCCTTAGTTTATGTATTTCATCTATATAAAGCTACTTAAATGGTGATAGTCGTTCCATGATGAAATTCTTTAATCAATTAGTTATATAAACCAAAAAGTATTCTTATTTTTTAGCCACATTGTGGACAATAAGATAAAGTAAATATACCTGTAAGTGTGCAAATACTTTATATCTAACATAGGTCATTGTCACCTTGCAACAATAAACATAAAATCAGTTGGCTAGATTGTCCTTGAACAATTTAGCACACCAGGCTACTAGCATGAAAAAGTGCAATTGGTTTCATTTTCATTTGTTGTTATTTTATATAACAACAGTATACACTATATTATATTTTTGTGTTTTACAATACCTTCACTATCTCTGTCAGTGAAATATAATTAACTTACTGTTAAAAAAAGAATGCATATGGAGTTAGAATATGCAATCAACATTGTAAAATACTTTGCATAAGGATCTTTCTTCAATCCATGTTCCATATTGATCTATCACATTTGCTTAGTGGCTACAATTTACTGGTTAGCCTCCTTGTCATCTTAAATGGTGTAATTAAATTATTGACTATAACTGGGAAGATTGAGAGGGTACCAATGTAGTTTTAATGTACATTTCAAAATATCAGTGATTTGCAAAGTATTTCTATGTATTAGAAGGGTCAGAAAGAAGGTATTTAATCATTGCTTTCTGGTCTATTCCATACATATTTATTGAGAATTTACTATGTGCCAGGATTTGTGCTACATACTTGATATGTAGATGTGAACAAATAAAGCAGGTTCCTGACTTAAGGGAATATTTGTTGTACTGGGCGAGAAAGCAGTAACAAGTAAATGAGTCAATAAACAAGGTTAAAAATGGGGATTTTATTAAATTACAAAATGAAGTAGAATAAAATAGTCTATGGTGCTATAGACTAATGGGGAAGATGGCCTCACAAAAAGCATAGCAGGATCAGTGCCATCCTCACTCCCAATGGTATCCTTGCATTAATTCAAAAAATGAGTTTATTTCCTCAAGAGGTTTATTGCCATTTGCTGGGAAGTTATTGTATTTTTACTATTGTAATGCACATCTTCAATGACTTTGATATGGATTATACCTGCTCAATCATAATCAGCTGCCTTTTTTCTTGTTTTTTTTTTTTAAGTTTTAGAAATAGGATCTTGCTCTATCACTGAGGCTGGAGTGCAGTGACACTATGCAGTGAATGCATAGCTCACTGTAACCTTGAACTCCTGAGCTCAAATGATTATCCTGCCTCAGCCTTCTGAGTACCTGGGATTATAGGTGCATGCCACTACACGCAACTAATAAAAAAAAAAAAAAGAAAGAATTTTTTTTTTTTGGTAGAGATGGGGTGTTGCTGTGTTTTCCAGGTTGACCTTGAACTCCTGGAGGGATTCAAGGGATCCTCCCACCTTGGCCTCCCAAAGTACTGGGATTACAGGATTGTGCCATGATGGCCCAGCTGCTGTTTTGAAGACATTGTTGCAGATATTAGCTCACAGTAGTTTTGTTTTGTCTGATGGTGCTAGTGCTATTGGGACTGATCTTTAGAAACCTTTCCTTTTGGATTAGTTTAATATGCTTTTGGCACAAATAATGTAAAATCATAGATAATAATAAAAATAATAGTAAATTTTAAAAGTCTTTTTTGATGTTCTGAGGACTGTTTGTAATGCTCCAGGTGTTATATCAGAGAGATTGGCATCATCCCCATACAGTTCTTTTGGAGACACAACACTGCCCTTTTCTGGTTTTATTCAGTCAAAGCAGACCATCCTTTTGAAAATGCTCTTCTTTCAATATGCATGATAGATTAATAAAATAGCTATACTCAAGAATAAAAAGAAGTTTCAATAAAATACCTTTTAAAAACTCACAATCAAATGGCAAGCCTCATTCTGGGTCATGAAGCATGGGAGCATTTCCATTAAATCAGGGATAAGGCTCGTGTGCCTGACATCTCTGCTATTCCACACACCGTTCTGCAAGACTTAGAAAATGCAGCAACAAAGAAAAAGAAAAACTAATAAAATGAACAAAATACCGGAATCATTACTGTTGGTCGAAATTGCACCATTTTGTAAGCTCCCCGCAATTTTGCAAACCTTGCAAGAATGTGAGTCCAAACTGCACCTTTATGTAAGCTCCCCGCTATTATGCTGACCTTGATCAAAGTGAAACATTTCGCGGGGGTTCGGACCATGAGAAACATCCTGCCCTGATCACAGGGCAGACAAAGCCCCAACTAAAGAAACGTCCCTATCATATCTTGCTGGGCAAAGATACAAGGAACACCACGATGACATCCCGCCAGAACAAGGACCAGAACCACCTCATTGTGGGAACATCTTATCAATGTCCCACCGGGCAGCAAGCCATACTGCCCAAACCCCTCCCGCCCATACCTATAAGTACCCCCAGCCTGTAAGCAGTGGTGGGCTCTGGCATTAAGCTGATCCCCCACTTCTTTAGGTTTTATACTGGACACAAACCCTGCATTTGCTGTTGAGCCACCCTCTTTCTGTGTGTGTGTCTTTTTTTTAACCCTCAGCTTCCCTTCAAAACCTAACAATTATATTTGTAAATTGTAAATTGTCTCTAGCATCATGCACATGACCTAACACACCACTGGTCCTTAATAATTGAGGAATAAATAAATAACTGAATGCCTAAATATTTCAGTATAATCAATTGAAAAAGTAATATGAGAAGTTAAAGGATTCATTCAAATGTCTGTAAGAATATATTGAAATTAATAATACTTTATATCAGCAGAAATTTTAACAGTAGAAAAATGCAATAACAATAGCAAAAAAATGGCAACACACAGAAAATGTGCAAGATACATACAAAAACTCTGCACATTAAATCTGCTTATGTGATACCAGACATATTATGTTGCTGAATGGGAAAATTCCATTGTATATTGGTATTGAGTACCCATATATAAACCACAAATTTTACAAATGTCAATTGCACTCAGAACCTTGGTTTTCAAAATGTGACAAATAGTTGTTAAAGTTCATCTGGCAGACCATAAAACCCCATAAAAACACAGCTAACTTATTATTTTCCCAATTGTTAAATTGGTAATTTATAAAACTTAAAAACAGTTACTAAGATTGTTTATATCCAAATTTTTCTATCTATTGTAGACATGTCATTTTCTCAGCTATTTTTTTTTTCATAAAAATCTATAGATAAGAGATTATTTATGAGGGATTATTGTCAAAACTTTTTGTTGCATGTGAAGGAAGCCCAGCACAAATTACCACAAGCCACAGAGAGTCAAAGAAAGAGAAAGGAATTACAAGTATATATAGCTGTACAATCTAGGGCTATCTCCTGGCCACCTGAGCACAGCAGCTGAAATGAAGGCATTCAAATGTCATCTGTTTTCACAACAGATCTTCTACAGATGGTGGGTGAGATGGCTGTTCTCAGAGCAAAACTCACATTCTATCATATTAACAGCCACAGAGTATATGCTTTTTTTTTTTTTTTTTTTTTTTAAATAGGCCTGAAAGAAAGTCTAAGAGAGAATTCTGATTGGGCATGATTAAGTCATGTATCATTCCTGACCTGCTGTGGGCATAGGGGCTGGATATCCTTACAGTTTGGTTTTAAATCATGTGTTCAGTTTGTTGACCTGTGGCTCAAACAACATGGAAAGAGGTAAATATTTAAACCTTTTTATGACTTGGTTTTTTCGAAACCACAACATAAATGTTACCCAGTAATGCTATAAGGGGAATCTCTTCCTCCATAGAAGCCACAGTTGTGCCGTTTCATTGTATGAGTAGTCTGTGAATTCAGCAGAGGCAACCAGTGAGATGATGATGAAAAATCTATTGGATGTGACACCACGGAGATGACTGAGGAGAACGGATTGTGTGGAGAGACGCACTTGGAAGACAAATAGCCATGAGTTAAAGAGGGAGAAGATAAAAATAGGTAGACATGATTTTAGGTTTAATCTTCAAATGACAGCCTGTTAAAAAAAAAATTAACAAGACTTTGGGTGATGATCCACTGGCTCTTTACGTTTCAAATTCTGATCCGTGAACCAATCCTGGAGCATCCCTTGGGAGCTTATCAGACATGAAGACTCTCAGGCTCCATCTCCCAGCTATTAAACAAAAACCACGTTTCTAACTACAATCCCATGTGATTTGTATGCACATTAAGTTTTGAGAAGCAAAGCTAAGATGGTGGTTTCTATGGTGATGGGAATACAAATTTATTTTAAAGTGTGTAATAAGTAACAGATTATACAGACAACATTGCTGTATTTTATAAACCAACTTTTCCCAAGATGTGTGATATTAAAAAGATGGAGAGACTTCTGTAAAATTGAAAGTTGGGTGTGTGAATAGAAATTAGTTTGGGTTGAGGACAGCAGGACAATGGGGAAAAAAGAAGAATGAGGCATATTTGTCAACAAATAAAGAAGGGCCGGAGAATGGAAGACAGGAAGAGAATACACCGGCAGTCCATTTGTTGAGCAAGTTTCTGGTGAAAGTTGACATAGGGCAGATCAAAAACACTGATGGAGGACTGAGACAGAACTCTTCGAGAGAAGGATGATCTTAGGAAGAGAGAGAAGCTGGCTATGACAAAGGGATTTGGGAACAGAGAAGAGAAACATGAGCAGGTCTGTTGCCTTTCAGAATAAAAGACAAATCATCTTAGTTTGGAACAGCTATGAAAAAGTGGGGGTCTACCAGAGAAAATGCAAGAAACTAGCTGAGATTATGTATTTTGACAATTAGTGAAAACAGTACCATATTTATACATATATATATGTATAAAATACATATCCTACCACACTTAAATAGCCTGCAACTGCAAGCGGAGAACAAGGATGATGGTAGTGGGAGCTGGACAGGCGGGAGGCTGGAAGGTTATGGAGTGAAGAAGCCTAGGATGGCAACAATGCCTGCTGGTGCCATGGCTGCCTGGGTTAGGTAGTGGTTAGGTAGGTTGATGAAAATGGAAGAAATCAGGGGTGGGAGTTTGGGAGAGAAACCAGGAAATATCCCAATCAAAAGTTTTATTTCTGATATGAAATTCTATGAAATATTCTGTACATAGAATGGTAGTGTTGGTGAGCAATTTCTAAACTCATTAGAGTACACTGCTTTACCATTGCCATTAATAGAAAATGAATATACAAATTCCATTACCATTCCAGGAAAACTATTAATAACTAATAGAGCATTCAGTAGTAACCTTTTCAAAAGATTAGTAATGATAATATTTGTCTTTCTACTTCAGATGATAGAATCACTTTAGGGGTTTGTTAATAATTTGAGGGTTAAGGCTTTATAAAATAATTTATAGGTTATATTTTTATTATACCCACATTTTGCAAAAATCTTAGTTTGCAAATTCCATTGAATTAATTTTAATACTTAAAAAGAGTCAGTAGCCAGTGCTTGCTAGTACATTCATCTTTCACCTTCCCCACTGGGATAACAGTTTTGTTCTTCCTCTCTTCTCGTTATCTATCATGGTACCTCCATTCTTTTTAGAGTCAGCATATTACCTCATCTTCCACACCATGGAGAAAATGAAACACATCTAATGGGGAGTCCTTCACCTTCTCATGATCAATATATCCAACTTCCCTTTTTTCCCCTTTACAAAATGGAGAAAATGTCTCTCCCTCTCTCAAAACCCGAAATGTATGTTGACTTTGTAGCCCAACACCTCTTACCTTTTCGGGGAGCTCTTTCCACCATCTATAGGTGGCATCATCAACCTCTCCCTTTCTCCTTCATACTCTCCACCACTAACAGGCTTCAATATCCACCATGTGAAAAATAAAAGCCTCCCAGGGCCCCACTTTCTTCTTAAGGCACCACCATGTTTCTCTACTCACCTTCAGAGCCAAACTTCTCGGGAATCGTACCGCTGCCACCTCCGTTTACTCATTTCCTAGGAACACTTCTTCCATCCTGGTGTAGGGTATGCCCCCAACATGCCATCAAGATTGCTCTTGCTGAGATACCAAAGAGGTATGAGTTGACAAATGCAGGGGACATTTTTCATTCTTGACCTTACTTCATGTCATGACAGTATTAATGGCATGCTCTCTCCAAACACTGGCACCCTCCTGCCATTTTCCTCCTAAGTCCTTGGGCACTCTTTTAGATGTCTAATGTCACCTTTGCTTCCGCACAACCGTTCAGGGTCAGAGATCTTCAGATGATCTTGTGAATCCTCTGCTTTTCCCGCTCACTCTTCTAATGCTTAGTAATGCTTCTAAGCTGAGTAATGCTGAGTAAGCATCAAATGCAATCCATCAGTCGATGACTCCCAACTTCTAGCTCTGGTCCAGACTTACCATGGCACCAGACTGGTTTATCCAGCTGCTTACAAAATACCTCAAGTTGTGTGTCTCAGAAACATCTTCAAACTTGACATATCTGTAACCAAACACTGATCTCATCCTCACCATCTCTTAAAGCCTCAAAATGGTTTTTTCTCAAGTGGCCCCATACCCCATCTAGATGTATGATAAAGTATATGTAATATATTTGCCAATTTTACATTTTATCATTTGATTTTTAATTCTTTCAACTTATTCCTTTAATTGCTGAATTATATTGCAAGTTTTCCTTTCAGTGTCAAAATCTCTCTTAAGAATGAATTCTAATAGCTAATCAATAATTCCATGGAGTGATCTTCTTTGCTTCCTATCACTCGATTTAAATATGTTAAACCCACAATATTTTCAACTAGTGATTATATCCTTCAGATTTATATAAGGTATTTACCATATTCCAGAGGACATTGCATTTTTAGTTTCATCCTTCCTTTACCAGTATTTCCAGAGTTTAATTTGTACAAGCTATAAACAATGTGAAATACTGAGGCATCTGCCCTTTTTAGTGTTAAGAAATTACTTAATATTCCAAAAGTTTATGCGCATTAAGGTCACCACCATTTTTACTTTTTGATCTGGTTTATTTTTATTTATGTAGCATTCTCCTAAATATCCATATTTATTTATGTAACCAATAAAGCAAAAGCTAATCAATTTAACAAATTAGATTCCCATAGACATTTAAACATTGATTACACACCTAATCAAATTATTTTAATCATTTCATTAAAATCACAGTCTGATAGATCTGATTTTCTTCATACTTTAAGCGCTATACAAAGCAGACAAAACAAGCACATGTAATGTTACAATTGTTTTAATTAGATTGGTTCACTCAGGCTAATGAGGTCAAAAGTGCTAATACCTGTAATTTCATGGTATCTCTTCATTATCTATATTCTTATTCTCTCTCATTTCATTTTTAGAGCTCTCTTTCTTGTACATTTTTATCAGTTTTACTAATTTTACATGTATGGAGTGTTTGAGTAAACTCACACAACCTAGAGACAAAGAAGAAGCATTTTAGATTGCCCAAGGTTGAAAGATCTGGTTTACTAACAAATTTATGGTATGGGTCATCAGAATTTTTTGCACCTTCCAAGGTGATTTTACCATTACACAACAGGTGAAGTCTTACTTTTAGAGTTAACTTTGCCCTTTACATAAGGAATTGTCCATATCACTGTCTCCAACAGTTTGTCAGTATCTTTTTTTTTCTTTTCTTTTTTTTTTTGGTAGCCCTACCTTTGATCCCAAAACATCTATTGGTCTGGACATGTCATCTTAGTACAAATCAATCTGAACTTACCTGTTTCATGCCTACCTTCATTTTCAGACTAGAGGGAGTGTTCTCTGCCATTGCTTGTTCTGAAGGAGACCTGGCCAAAGCTAGTTACATCTAACTGTTTAGTTCAGTATGGCTCTTGAAAATCATTGCTCATCCACCATTTAGTCCTAAGTATTGACACTATTGCCATTTTTCTTATGAGATTAGGAATCTTAGTGTTTGATCTCTTCCACTGTCACATGCCTATGATTATTCCTCACATGCAGTCCTGTACTGTTCATGTTGAAGTATTCCCAGTTCTAGTTCTGTGAGTTTGTCCAAATTTCTTGATGGCAATAAAAAATAAAAGTACAAAGCTTTTGATAACCATCTGCCCTGCTTGAGAAATAGTATCTGAACACCCTCTCAGACTATCACCAGCTGTGACTTTAGAACTAGATTGGTCCCTTGGAAATAAAAACAGGTGTTTTACATACCATAAGTATAGTTAGACAGATGGAATGTTTAGAATAAAGAAAAACACTTGAAAACAAGATTCCATTATCTTGTTCTTCCTGAATAATCTACGACTATCAGTAGAAGGTGATTTATGGGAAAACAGGCTTGGAGAAGTGAAAGAAACAAACTTTTATTTATGGTGTATAACAAAATGTTGAAAACAAGCGAATATATAATGATACAAAGTGGAGTTAATGCAAAGACTGGAATTACTCTACATAGGTATTACATTTTAATATTATACTTAGGTTTTGTACTTGCTAATGTTTTTTGATTATGGTGACATTTTTAGAATTGACATAGCTCCCCATTCTTGATGAATACTCTTATTAAAAGCTCTGTTTGCATTTGGCAGATTTGTCAGATAAGCAGCCTTATTATTATACCATTCATGACACCCAATAATCTGCAGCAACATTCATAGAAATATTATATTCCTGAAATTTTATGGAGAAAAAGTCACTTATTTTTACAATTGCTTTCTACATGCAAAGAATTTCCAAACTGTGATTTGGGCTGAAGTATTTTCTTTTCAGGGTTATTTTAGAATGAATAAGCTTTTGAGCCTGACAACATGGGGCAGATTGGTTTTAGGTGGGTTTACTTCTTCTAAGCAAGACAGGAATCACATATATATATGTCTATATATAGCTGTCAAGCCACCCATTGAGATTTGGATTTTCAATGGGTGGCAGGCAAATACCCAACTACTTTCTACTATGTGGATTGAGTGTTTTTAGAAACTTCACATCTGGCAGCACATTTTAAAAATTCTGTGTGTGTCTTAATGCCAAATGGTGATGCACATTGAAAAACAAAGTGTATATGTGCTTTAAAAAAAACAAAAAAGCACCTTCAAATCAGTCCATCATATTCACATATTAGGGGTATTAACTGTTCTTGTTTGGTGTATATTCCTTTGTGTGTAGGTACACCGACGCAAAAGTGTATCTTTTTTCTTTCTAGTACAAAAATAGATTTGGTTCATACTTTCTGTAAGGTATGCATTAATCTGCAACTTTCTCTTGTGTTTTTTCCTACTACTAGGTAGTACACCACAGGAACCATTAGTTTTAATAGATTGCCCATCTCTGAGTACACTAAAACTCATATGATCATTTCCTACATGTGGTCACTTAGATTCTCTTTGATCTTTGTGCATCTGTCTTTGCACACTACAAATATTTCCATGGGATATTCCTCTACAGGTAGCATTGCTGGCTCAAAGGCATATGCAGTTAAAATTCTGAGACATTCTAGGCAATTGCCCTTCAAATAAGGCTGTACCAAGATATAATCTGTCAGCATTTTCCTCCACACCTTCATTAACTGCGGATAGTGTTAATATTTTCCAATTTTGAGGATCAGGTTGGCAGAAATACACAAACAGAAATATACTGTGCTTAATTTATAAAACATATTAATCTTAAGTTGGGTTGGTTTTTATCATTTTAAGGATCGATTTCATCTATATTCAGAAACTCATGTCTTAAGCTATATCCATTAGTTGGAGTCCTTATTCATATGTTTCTTTGATAGTGGTGGCCGAATTATGTCTTATTATTCCTCTTTTTATTTCCTGTCAAGAGAAGCAGAACTCTTCTCCATGTTTAAGGAGGTATGAGCATTGGGAAAAGACTCTCTCTACATCTTTCTGCTTCCTTCATTCACATCTATGCAAGAGAGAAGGCGGGCGTTTTCTCAGTGGTGATCTCTAGGTATATGGCAACGCACGAGATGGCCCTGGATCTGGACTTGGTTCTTTCTTTCTCTTGGAATCTCATTTTGCGTTCAAACGGAGGCTTCAAAATTCATGCACAGAAGGCTTACCTCCTTTAAGTTTTCTTTACTTTTCATGAAAGATGAAAGGAAGGCTGTGGTTTTTTCATGCATCCAGCTTGGTAACCGGGGTTGAAACTTGCTTTGCTGGTGCCATTTCCCCCAAGATGGACTCTAAAGTCTAAATGGAGGAGAAGGAAAGTTGCAAGGGTAGAAGACCTTTTAAGCCCAATTTATTCTCAAACACATAACACATCCTACAGTTTGCAGGTAGAGAGTTGACACAACTCTTTACATGAGTTCTTACATCTGAGCGTAAGTAACTAAGGAAGAGAAATATGCTGAACTAGCACTCCAAGTCTTCAAACTATTTGTGTTGAGAAAGAGAGTTGGTGTGTTTGTGTAAAATTAATTTGACTTGGGAAATTTTACTTTATGGAATTTCTTTGCTTCTCCAAAGGATATCAGACTTTTGGGAAGTGTGCAGCATTGCTTCACGGATCATGTATATAATTAAAATTATAAGCACAATGTGATATTTGAACTATCATTTCCAATTTGAACTGTATTTCTAAGATGAAGGATAAGAGATAAGTTTTATATGACAAGGAACAGAAAAATTGTCAAAGTTTCCAAGGTTTTTGTAAAATCTGAAGACAAACATTTGATAAGAATGTTAAACTTCCATGTAGACAGATGTTTTTCACAGAATGGGCTAATCTTACAATAAATTTGCTACACTCTCTGCATAATACTAAAACATACAACTCAGAATGAAGGCAAAGTTCGTATGCCAGATGTACACACAGAAGTAAACTTTATCAATATGGATTTAAATATTAGTCAACATTATAAATAATCAGCCTAAAAATTTGATATTTGTTTAGGGTTTTTCTAAAATGAACAACTCATGGAGAAAATTATGAGCAAAATTGAAAAGCAGTGCTATATCTGGGAAGATAATCCCAGTTTCACTTCTAATTTAAACATTATTCTAAGTGAAGGTAGTATCTGAAGAGGCAGAAAGGCAAACAAGAAATTTGTATAATATTCCACTAATCATTCATTCATTCATTCACTCACTTGCTATACATAAATGAAAGGCCAACACAGGAGGGCATTCCAACTGTAATTAATAACCATGTAGAGGACATTTTGGGTGCAAATTTTTAAGATCTGATGGGAAAACAGAGTGATAAAGGCCACACACAAATTTAGAAAATCTTAATTATACTCTTTTCCTTAAAATACAACAAATAAGCTTTCTTCCTTCAGAGCATGTTAATGATACCAAATTAGAAATTAAGAAAATTCTATAATCAATGATCATTGCCTTCTCTTGCTCACTAGATCCATTTACAAATTTTCTTTCCCTATAGCTTTAAGTCAGTGTTTAGAAGTTAGTGTCTTTTATGGGTGTATTAGTCCATTTTCACACTGCTATGAAGAAATACCTGAGACTGGGAAATTTATAAAGAAAAAGAGATTTAATAGACTTACAGTCCCACATGGCTGGGGAGGCCTCACCATCATGGTGGAAGGCAAATGAGGAGCAAAGGCACATCTTTCATGGTGGCAGGCAAGAGAGCATGTTCAGGGGAACTACCCTTTATAAAGCCATCAGATCTCGTGAGACTTATTAACTATCATGAGAACAGCATGGGAAAAACCCACCCCCATGATTCATTTACCTCCCACCAGGTACCTCCCACAACATGTGAGGATTATGGGAGCTACAATTCAAGATGAGATTTGGGTGGGGGCACAGACAAACCATATCAATGGGGAATTATGCTCTTCTGTGGAACAGGTTTTTGTTTGTTTTTCTGTTTTCCCCTGAGCCATATGTTCTTTGTCTTTCTGATTTTATGACTTGCAGTTGTTAATTATGGTCTGCTGATTCCTCCTATTGTCCTAGAAGAGTTCTGTGGATGCTTAAAATGGATGAAAAAGCAGAAACTTTATTTAACCTACTCAGTCTGCAATCCTAAACTGTGTTCTAGGCCTAGCAGTGCCAATTTTGCACTGAACACATACGTTCTCAGTCTCTCTTATTTGGGTCTGGGCTCTTTCCCTTCTCCCAGGCATAGGAAGATAGTTCTAAAACCTGGATTTACTTTACCTTATCATGTGATACCTATTCCAAGTTTTATTCTAAAAGTCTACTTCTGTTCAGACTTTTCTTTTATTCTTTACTTACCCCTCTTATGATTCAACAGCTGACTTGGTTACTTCTTTTTCCAGTTCACTTGGGTAAGAGTGATACCAACTGTATTGAAATTTTTCTCATTGCTAAAAAGCCATGTGTACATTTAAAAAAGATAAATCTTCAGGGTAAGGATGGATTACCTAATGTAATATGCACTACACCAGGTGTAATTGGGTGAGATGAGGGTACCCTAATAGTGATATACCAGTACTTAAAATGTTGAGCTATGTTAAACACAGTCCTGGAATACAAAGTAGCAATACAAGTATCGTTGAAGGTAAAAGAGTCTTGACACAAGGGAATAGGAGAGCTTCTCTGCATGGGAGGCTGGGTAAGCACTATGTGCAATAAGATGCCTTGTAAAGAAGCTGAGAAGATCACTCTGTGCTGAAGAAAGGGGGTGTATGCACAAACATATTTAGAAACAGAAGGTTTGCTAATGTGGAATTCATTTATTTGAAGCATCTTTTAAATGCACAGTGGTGAAAAGAGGGAGATTAGATGAGGGCATGTCCTGGAAACAAACTTGCATTCCTGTGCCTAAGGAATTTGTAATGACTCCTTTGGCAGTGGAACAACATTGACCATTTCTGAGTGTGGAAGGAGGAAGGTGTTAGAACTGTATTGGAGGAAGGTGTCATAACTGTATTTCAGGAAGACGAATATGAATTCACTGAGTGGGAACAAGAAATGACTTAAGAAATCATATTTAGAGAAGATTTTATCATTCTCTGATGGGATTAGAAGGGTCTGAATTGAAGTAATGGTGGAGAAAAGAGAAATCATTGAATTTCCAGGAATGCTAGCTGGGTCATTCAAAACAATTCCCTTTCTGACTGAAAGTAATTTTTAAAAATCTAAATAAAATATCATTTTAAAGTATATTTAAAAGATTCAAGAGTTTGCAAAGACTCTGAAGAATTGCCAGACCAGTAGTTTTGGAGAAAAGCCTAAAGCAAGAGGAATTAGGTAAATATTGGGACTTTCAAGCTGCTTTGGCTCAGAAAGGATTGACTAACACCACAAATATGGGTTTGGATTTGGGTGGAGCTCTTGCCCGGTGAAGGAGACAGATGTCTGGGTGCAAGAGCTCCCCAATATCGCGGTCTTATGGGAGACACTATAACTTTAAGTATAGGCATCACATGAATGCAAACCAGAATTAAACGTCTCCATTCTATCCCCAGCTCCAACCTCAGCACTGTGGAGCGGGCTGCTTTGACCCTATTTGCAGAAGATAAGAGGAAGAAAATGATTAGCAACAGCAAGTCTTTGAGACAGTGTGGCCTAGAGAAGACAGATTTGCTTTTGTGTATATTAAATGTGGGAATTGTAGACATTTCATTGAAAATAATCCAATTGGGAGCTTTGGAGAAAGGTTAGCATTGAGGATGGCGATTTGGTATGTGTTGCCCTGGAGGTGATAGAGCTATGGGAGTGGAAGAGTGGTGGTCCAATGGAGTGGTGGTGGTGGTCGGGGAAGAAGGGAGTGGTTCAGGAGGAAATAAACAGACCTAAAGATGTGATAGTGAATGCAAAGATAGAGACTAATGATGTGATAATGGGTGGAATGATGAGGTCTAAGGAGACAGAGTGTCTGTCTCAGGTTCTTGCAGAACTCACTCCAGCCCAAGGATTCAAGTTCAAGAGATGTAACAAGGAAGCTTTCTCAGGCAAAATCCTGAAGAGACAAGCAGGGAAGGAAATGAGACGAGCAACTGCCAGATGAGGGGATTGATCAGGAGGAGCATGCAGCAATGGAATCACAGAAATACAGTCAGAGCTCATGGAACACAAAGAGACCAATGGTGTCAGGTAAATAACAAGGGAAGTAGCAGGAAAATCGAGTGGGCTCATTTGATGTCAAAGGGGAGGGAACAGAATGGTCAATTCCTTGGACATACCAAAGATGTGAGAATGATGTAACCAGCATAAATTCATAAGAAGCCTCAGAGAAAGCAGCTTCAGGAAAGCACTGGGAGAAGAAAGTGACTTTAAAAGGGGAATAAAAGAAATGGTAAGAATCTTAAATAGATACAGCAAGGCAGAGCTCTCAATTGGACTGTTTAGCATGAAATGGAGTGGCACAAAGGTTCTGTCTTGAGGGGAGATTTTGGGAAGAATTGTTCTCCACAAAGGACACCTGAGTATGTTTGTATACTAGTCCATTCTCACACTGCTAATCAAAACGTACCCTAGACTGGATAATGTATAAAGAAAAAGAGATTCAATGGACTCAGAGTTCCACATGGCTGGGGAAGCCTCACAATCATGGTGGAAGGCAAAAGAGGAGCAAAGGCACGTCTTACATGGTGGCAGTCAAGAGAGCATGTGCAGGGGAACTGCGCTTTATAAAACCATCAGATCTCATGAGACTCATTCACTATTATGAGAAAAGTATGGGAAAGTCCCGCCCCCATGATTCAATTACCTCCCACCAGGTCCCTCCCATAACACGTGGGGATTGTGGGAACTACAAGATAAGTTTTGTGTGGGGACGCAGTTAAACCATATCAGTTTGTCATCAAAGAAGACTGGCAATAGCTTACATGTATAGAAAGCTTCCCCAAAAGTTCACCCATTTAGACTGGAAATAATTCTTATTAAACAGCATTCTGTAAGAGCTATAGCTTCTCACATTTTGTCTGTTCCAGGAACTAGAGTATTGATTGCAACAGGCGGAGGGGGCGTGCTTTGTTCTAGGGAAGTCTGTCAGAAAAATTGTGGGAAGATCTCAAAACATGATGACATCCACAAAACAATTACAGGAAAGGACTCTACACACACTCTGCATTTGCAACTTTGTAAAGTATACTTTTAACTTAAGCATATTGTATAAAATCCATGAATGATGTAATATCTTTATATAACTACCCATCATCTTATCCCACCCAACCTCCTTTCTTCTCTCCCTCTCTGCTTACCTCCTTCTCTCCCTACTTTGCTTTCTGTGCAACAGGACCAAGTTTCCTGTTAGTCACCCAATGGCAGCAGATGGCACATGCCTCCTCTAACCCCACAATGAGATGGACAGGGTATGGTCCATCCTGCAGGTGCTGGAGCATGCCTGCTAGCAACTTCAGCCCAAAACGTTTCTCATGTGATGGCTCTATTAGAAGCCCGGTTGAGGGGAGTCTTCTGAGGAAATAAGTCCCTCAAACCAGGGACCAAAAAGACTAGAAACACATTACCACTAGCCCCTTCTAGTTCTCTAAGTCTGCTGGACTCTTAGCTCCCACATCTGGATGCTGGTTTAAGCTCTGGCATCCAAGCAGGCTGAATTCCTGCTACCCCTATGTCTGTTCGCCAGTGATAGAGTTTCTCTGTACCTGACTCGTTTCTCTGACCTTTGTCACTGGTTGCCTAGTGTTTTTCTCTCTACCAGTCCCTGGATCCACACTTTTTAAAATAACATTAGATTTCAGGTGTTGCTGAGATTTTTGCTTCTGTGCTGAGTTTGGCCCATGTCTAGCTTCAGATCAAGCTTAGAACTCACATCCTCACATGTTCTAGCACCTCCCTTAATAAAAGCAGATACCTCGTTTTGCTTCTTTCTTCAGTTTTCCAGTGTAGCCTGCACTGAAACTGCCTCAATTAATTTGCATTCTTTTGAAGTCTATGAGCTTGTCCACCATTAGTTTTTACCCACAAGTATGAACACATCCTTTCCATTATTAGAACATCCCATTGAAAAGTAATCAAAGCCAAACAACCAGTTTATGTGAATTGTGTTTTTCCTTTTCAGTTGACAAGGGATCGTGACATTCTGTAGTTTTTCCCAGTTTATAATCCACAAAACAGTCACAGTGTATAATACGTTTCTTACTTATTTCTCTACAACCTTGCCTGCAATGGCTATTAGTTGAATTTGCAACCCAATAAGTAGATGGGAGATAGGGCAAGTGTGAACAATTGATATTATTTGTAAAGTTCACTTATCCAAGGTAAATAAAATGCCATTTAACACACAGCTGAAGAACTCACAAAGATTTACATATATTATTAATCTAATCACATCCTTTATCCAGTCAAATAGAGCATGAGCAGATTTATTTTGATTTTATTTGTATTCACTTATTCAAGAAGTATTAAAGTTTCTAGGGTCTGCATGTGTTAAACAAGATGAACAAGGTTCTCATGGAGCTTACATTTTCTGAGAGGTGAGGGTAGGAAGATTTTAGAGGATAAAAAATACGAGAAAAGGGGAAAAAATCTTCTTAATGGCAGAATCACAAGAAAAAATTCTAACATAGTGGTTCTCAACTGGGACAGGGTCACTCCCTGGGTGATATTTGACAATGTCTGGAGTCATTTTTTGTTGTCACGCCTGGAGGAGGACTACCACTGACTTCCATTGGGTAGTAGAGACCAGGGATCCTTCTCAACATCCTTCAGTGCACAGGTTAGCCCTCACCACAAAGAATTATCCAGAGACAAATGTCAGTAGTGCTGGGGGGCGACTCTGCTTTCACACTTGACTTACGTAAATGATCTTTCTCTCTTTTTTTTTAATTTTTATTTTTATTTTAAGTTCTGGGGTACATGTACATGATATGCAGGTTTGTTACACAGGTAATCATATGCCATGGTGGTTTGCTGCACCTATCAACTCATTATGTAGGTATTAAACCCCTCTCACACATATAATATAGATAGTGTCACTGCTTTGTTATTTACACTATTCAATTTGAATTTAATGTATATTGTTCAAATGATCCCTTGAAAAGAATCATTCTTATTTTATGTGATTTTCTAGATTTACAAATAAAAACAATATTTATAACTTTAATTTAAAGGGGCTAAAATAAGCAACATTTTGGCCAGGAGTGATGGTTCATGTCTGTAATCCCAGCACTTTGGGAGGTCAAGGCGGACAGACTGCCTGAGCTCAGGAGTTTGAGACCAGCCTGGACAACACGGTGAAACCCCATGTCTACTAACATACAAAAAATTAGCCAGGTGTGGCAGCATGCGCCTTTAGTCCCAGCTACTTGGGAGGCTGAGGCAGGAGAATCGCTTGAACCCAGGAGGCTGAGATTGCAGAGAGCCGAGAGCGTGCCATTGCACTCCAGCCTGGGTAACAGTGAGACTCCCTCTCAAAATAAATGCATAAATTAATTAATTAAAAAACAGAAGCCACATTTTAAATTTTATAATTTAATACAGTCAACATTAAGTTCAAATCAGTACTGTCTGTAAGATTTAAAATTGTGTGTTTCTTTTTTTCTCAAAAGGAGTCTATCTTTAAGATTTTTTTTTTTTTTTTTTTTTTTTTTTACCATATACAATGATCCTGGTTTCCTTTCACAAAATGCCTTCTTGAAGAAGAGATGTGACTTTCAAAACTTCATAGGGATGATCACTGCCATCATTTAATTGAAGATGGACCAATTCCAAGATGCTATTTTTTTCAGAAACACTCTTAAGAATCTGTCTTTGTGACATTTGAAAGTGGGAGAAAGTCTTAGAAGCTTGCAGGGTCTCTGCTGTGTTGGAATCTTGTATAACTGGCTTTCCATGTCAGTTGCAGTGTCATTTGTATAGCTAAATGAGCAAATTATCAGAGCAGATGCATCAAGGGAAATGTTGCTTTCTGGAGTGTACTGCCAAACATAAATTTCAGATTCATTACTGTCTGCAAAATAGAACTGAATATACTAAGTCTTGATGATGTAGACTGCGATTGAATTATATTAAATTGCCAATAAAATTGTGAAAGTTCCCTAGCACTCTAGACAATATTTTATCACTTGTAGGATCTTCTTGAAGGCTATCCTAACTGTGTTTATCCTTCCTCAATGGCAACCACCTGCCAAGCTCTGCATTTAGATCATCTTTGTCTTCATAAGCAGCCTTCTCTCTTTTTTACTTTTTAATGGACAAGTCTGAAACTAGTGCTGTGTCTCAAAAAGAAGCAACTAATTATAGTGCTGTATATTCATAACTTTTTTATGTTCTGTTCTATCCTTTTTATATCTTTAATTACATTTAAGTGTTTTAGGAATCTGTTCTGTATCGTAATCAAACATCATCTCGCCTCGTGTGTCTATTCCTCTTTTACATCTAGATTTCTAAAATGACTATGCTATTTTTGTGTCTTTATCTCCATCCTCTCTAGTTTTCCTATATGAAGAGATATGTTTCAATGGTTTGTCTGCCAGTTGCTACCAACAGGCCGGTCATATGGGTTACCCAATTAATCACATTTATTCTCCCATAGAAAATAAGAGAGGGAGCAGTCACAAGAGCCCAGACAAACCAAATCCTAATCTCAGCCACTTACAAGTCACTTAACCTCTTGAACTCAAATGTATTTATCAGCCAAATGAGTACAAAACTTACGTGAAGTTGCTAAGAGGATTGCCTACACAGGGAATGATGGCGGCATGGCAAATGTCTGTTTCCTTTCCCACAAAAATATTGGATTCAGGCTCTTCTCCCAAGCAGATACACCAACCACAACAGACCTAGTTTCCTTTATCCATGACCTGTAATCCTATCAGTGCCTCTGTAGATTTGTCAAGAAAAATGCCATGTGGACATGTGGGGACCAAAACACCAATCAATCTCTATTTCAGAACTTGATTAGCCGTATAGATATTACTCTTGAAGTCACCTTGGCATAAGAACCATAGGAGAAGAACTGAATTGAAAAATAGGTTTAAAATTCTTTCAAATATAAGATGATTCATAACAGCAGAGGTTTCTATGAGCCTGCAAAACTCTAATGCTTTTGTTTGTTTGAAAAAATATATGTGTATATATATATGTATGCATTTACAAGTGGTATGAGAGATGAGGGATTATCATAGAGAGAAAGCATACATTTGTATATAAGCATATATTGCTATAAAAGCAAGAAACATCTTCAAATGTTGCTTCAGGAGGTAGATGGAGCTGCTGGCAAACTAGTCAAACTCACTCAGCATAAATACAGGAAACATTTCAAGAAGTAAAAGAGCAACTTTCTTAGGTAAAAAGTTTCTGACAAAAGTCAGAGAAACTGAAAGCACATTTTTCCTTAAATTTTTTGAAAATTTTGCAAGTGGAGATTTCACATAATCCGTTAATGTCTTGTATTACCTTTAGGTGGGTGTTAGCAATACACATTGGGAAATGTCCCTGCTTAATCTTGATTTTTGCTTTTGTCCTCCAGCCCTGTAGAATTGTACCAATTTGCATACTATCCTACACCATGTGTCAAAAGAGATGAAGAAAATACCATGGCTTGTATTACCTGACAAGGCCACTGTTTTGAATCTCAGTGGCATTGCTGCCAACAGGGACTTTTCCTATAATGTAATGGAATGAATCAATAGATTTGTTGGTGTCATTTGTCAAAACTTCAGGTCTAAATAATAATATTCCATAATATAATAAAGACAGCATGCCAATAGGAAATAAGCATGAGGATTTATAATATTTGAAAATTACATAAATAGTTTTGACAGGAACTAATGTTTTAAAACAGCAGACAGGTTGTGTACCCATGTATATGTAAACCCACAGAAGGGAGTGCTTTGCAAAGCACTGCATAAAATAATAAAATTATTGATTAAATGAGAAAACTCAATGATGCCTAAAGAAAGTCATTACCAAGGAGTCTTTCTGCGAACTTCAGACATGTGTTTCATTTCATTACCACTAACGAAAGAAAATAATGAAATACGATGCAAAATAATTAAGCTTTTTACCTTTTATTTCTATCTAGATGGGAAATAAATTTAAGCCAGCAATGACAATAAGCAATGAGTAGAACTCAAAGCTTTTCAAATTATTCTAAAATCTTCAGCTTGCAAATTGGTATAGTAAGTTTCTTTTTAAAAATTGGACTATCTCAGCTGTGTGCTGTGGGTTTCAAAGAAGTTTCAATACAGCTGCATTGTACAAATGATGATTCCACCCTGAAAGAATTATTCTTTTTACTTGACCACACCCATTACTAGGTTGCTGTGTGGATTCTAAAAATATGAATATTAACACGTACCTGTGTGCCAAGTGAAATACATAAATGGATACAACCAAATAAGACGTGCTGTGATACAATGATCTCTAAGGTTGAAGCGCATCAGATAGTAAAATGGAAACCATGATTTGATTAGACATTGAAAGCACTTTGAATATAAAGTAAATATCAGTATTTCAACCAAGGAATGTGCATGCCAGTATGTTTTCTCTTTGTCTAGTTTTCTCTCTTTTTAAAATTTGAACTGGATTATCTCATCAACTTCCTGTCAAAAGTAATATACATTGAATGATAACAACTGCATTTAGTGTTTTGGTTGATATTTTAATTTTTTTAATCACCTTAGGAAAGGTTACTAAGAAGCCTTTCTATTTTTTTTTAACAATCCGAAATTGGTTTTAAGTAGTTTGACTTAGTTTCATCTCTATAGAAATCATATAAAAATGAGTGTTTCAAGTCTTTGCCTAATTCATATGACTAAAGGAAGTTAAGAGTAAGATAAAACAAAACAAAAACCTCTAAAATGGAACAAAGTTTGATTTGCTCAAACATTTGATACTAAAATATGTCAAGGACAAAACTTGAAAGCACTCGTCAATTAAGATAAAATGTCAATGGAGTTATTCCTGTCATGAATATTTATGAAGTGAATGATAAAGCATCCACATGTATCTGAAATGCACTCACAACATGTTTTTTGAAGTACAAAGATACTAAATTGTTTGACATACTTTTTCTGTCATTGACAGAACAAGTCAGCAGAAAGTGACAGAACAAGTCAGCAGAAACAAATAAAAATGTGGAGAATTTGAGCAATATGACCAATAATGTTGGTTAATAGATGCAAAGTAATTAAAGTGCTCTTTCTGTTTTAGCAAGTATATACATGTTGCTTCATCAAAAGGATCATGTTAGGCAATAAATAATTTATACTAAACTTTAATAATAATAATTTTGAAAATACTCTTTCACCTAAACACATGGAAATAGACACACAGGCAAAATTTGATAACATTTGGTAGCAATGATTTTACTGTCCCCACAAGAGCAGCAGCAAACTCTGACAATTGGGAAATTAGCCCCACTTACCCAAATAAGAGGATGTTAAGTACCCTCAGAGAGGAAGCCCAGAACCTATTAAAATTTGCTCCCTCTCCTTCTTTCCTATCATACTATAGAACCCTCAGCCATTTTCTTCAGAAACTCTTATCTGAAGTATCTTTTTAAATTGTTTAGAGTAGTTTTAAGTTCACAGCAAAGTTGCACAGAAAATAGACTTACCTATACCTTCTGCCCTGGCACATGCACAGCCACCCGAACATTGAAACATTATTATCATCCAAAGCCCACACTTTAGATTAGGGTTCACTCTCGGTGTTGTACATTCTATGAGTCTTGACAAATGCATAATGTTGAAAGACTATCTTTTCTCCATTGCATTGCCTTTGCTACTTTGTCAAAGAACATTTGGCTATGTCTATAGGGGTCAATTTCTAAGCTCTCTGTACTGTTTCCTTCATCGATTTGTCTGTTCTTTTGCTAATATCACACTGTCTTAATTGTAAAGCATCTTTTTATTCATGTATGGATTTAGATTTTTACTATTTCCCCAGTCTTATCTACTGTATCTTGTTCAGTGCAGCAACAAATAAATATTTTTAAATAAATAAGTAGGGTTAAAGAGGAAAAGGAAATACCAACTATGTCCATTTAGAAGCATGCTGAAACTGGAGCATGTTGGGCAAACAGGACAGTGGCACTTGGTGGTATTGTGATCAGAAATTACTAAATATTGAAGTGCTCAGAATATGGTTAATGTGTATGCAGAGGCAAGTTCATACTCATAAAAGTTTTCTACATTAAACAAATAAACAAAAATACATTCACTATTCTTTCAACTTACTTGGTTACAAATAGGAAAAGAAAACTGGACAAAACTGAAAAGCACAATGAACTAAGTGTAAATAAATGTGGGAATTAATGAGTTAGGAGAAAACCTGAATCTTTGAAAGGAAACCATAAATGGCAAATTAAAATAAATGTGACAGCTGAAGATATAACATATTTCTCTGCTCCTGACACAAGAAAGCAAAAAATAAACAAGGAAAATGTAAGAAAATCATAAAGATCACTATATATTATACTGTGTGGCATAAACTCTACTTATTGAATAACTGATTTTTCACAGTTTAGTTCATCTAATGCCAAATTCTCCTAAGGCAAAGTATTGCTTTTGCATCTGCCCAGTTTGCCAAATTTGCCAAAAACATGTTTAAGGAAAATTCTTCTTAAATATAGTGAATGAATTTGAATTTATTTTTCTCATTAAGTCTTTCTTAATGAAGGATCTTTATCTCAGCCATACAATATAAAAGTAATTTTAATGATTTTTTTAGAACTAGTAGTGGCAGATGCAGAGAAGAAAAGTCACTGCCATAGGGATTAATTCTCTCCAAGAATCTGTGTTGAAAGGAGCTCCATGGACTTATCCACTTTTCATGGGTATATTCTTCTTCCATATCATTGAAGAATAAATATTTAACCCTAAAGTGTTCAAGTAAATTCACATTAAAACAATAGAATTTTTCATCTATGCAAAAGTGATATTAGAATATCAAGTATTATTTATCATATTAACTATTGTATTTTAGGAAATTTATTTAAATCCTTTTAAATCCTTTAATCCACTGAAAGTACTTCCAAGACATGTAAAAAAATATCATATAAATACACAAAATGCATACTGAGGGATTGAAAAACAATTTGCTTATAATAATAAAGATAAAAACATGGCCATTGACACTGGTGTAAATTTCTTGAGGTGGTAAGTACTTACAGTCACAATCCTCTCATCATCCTTGTGAGGTGGGTGTGATCATCTCTGCTTTCTACAGAAAATATGTGAGAAGAAAGATCATCAGAGTGGATAAAAAATTATCTACATTTAATCTCACAAAGTAGTAGCAGAGTGAGAATTTGAATCCCAATCTCCGCAACTCCATCCCCACTTTCATTACTCTCTATAATGTCAAACTAAGAATAAGTCAAGGATATAATCCAGACTGTCATATGAGACCATTTTAAATACAAATAGGCAGGCAGAGTCTGTACATAAATGCATAGAAGCATCTTTACAGAGAGCTATTGAATATATATAGACTAATTGTCCACCAATAGATGTGTGGATAAAGAAAATGTAGGATTTATTCAAAATGGAGTACTATTTGACCATAAAAAAGAATCAGATCTTTTCATTTGCAACAACATGGATGGAACTGGAGGTCATTATGTTAAGTGAAATAAGCCAGGCACAGAAAGGTAACTATCACATCTTCTTATTTATTTGTGGGATCCGAAAATTAAAACAATTGAACTCATGGAGATAGAGAGTAGAAGGAGGGTTGCCAGAGGCTGAGAAGGGTAGTTGGGGTGGGGGGAGGTAAGGGGAAGATGGGGATGGTTAATGAGTACCAAAAAAATAGAAAAAATGAATAAGACCTAGTATTTGACAGAACAACACAGTGACTATAGTCAATAATAATTTAATTGTGCATTTTAAAATAACTAAAATAATATAATTGGATTGTTTGTAACACAAAGGATAAATGCTTGAGGGGATGGATACCTAATTTTCCATAATGTGATTATGATGCATTGCATGCCTATACCAAAATATCTAATGCACCCATAAATATATACATATACTATGTATCTACAAAGATTTAAAACAAATTTTTAAAAAGACAGTAATAAATATAATTAACATTTTAAAATATGCCTAGGTTGTCTCTGATGACTAGTTTTCCCTTTTCCTACAGATCAGTCTAATTTGTCTATAATAAATTTTAGTTTTATATGTGTTTGTATTTCATAAAAAGAGAAAACTGAAATACATAAGACCAGAAAATTAGTCTTTAAATCAATGAGCAAGACAGTCAAAACTTTATAAAATATGACAAAAAGGCAGAAAAAAATTTAAAAATTAGACATGACAAATTGAATAGGACAGAGAAAAGGTATTAAATGATTTTAAGGCAACACTATTTACAAATCCCTAAGACAAACTGGAAAATTTTAGAGAAATATCATTAGAAAATATAAATTATCAAAATTAAATGAAGAATTAAAGTTAGAAATGTGTATAAATCAACAAAGGAAAAAATGGAAAGGCAAAACAAAAAAAAAGGAAATGATATTCGAGACTCTGGGGTCACACAGATTTGCTAATGAGTGTATTCTAGCTTAAATAAAAATTCAGTCTGTCTTATGCCTTGCCTGTGCACACACTCATACACAGTGGGAACCCATTGTATTGTCAGACACTTGATCTGATGAATACAGAGGGGAAAGGCATAGTACATTTCGGTGCATTTAACTCTTGCACACTTGCTTTTAACTCTTTTCCAGAAAGCTAAAATGTAGAACAGATGCAAAGGGAGCTGTTGTAGATGGAAAGGAGAATTGTGGGTGGGAGAGAAGGCGAGACAGCAAGTGGAACATCACCTGCTGTTCTCAGTCGTTTGGCAGAACCTCAACCCTCATTAAATCCACTTCATTGCCTCTTCCACACCTGCACCTGAACAGCCATATATAGCTGGAGAAAACTCACAGCCTAGCAGACTGGTCTCTTTAAAGACAGGATCATTATCCTCAAGGGGGCTTTCCCGAGTTTATTTACTTGTTTAAATAACCAGAGCATTCAGTCATCAAAATTGATTTCATGCTAAAATCACCTAGGTAGCTTTAAAACCTACTGATGCTGGGGTCTCAATCCCCAAAATATTGTTATGAAATTGGTCGTGGGTGTGACCTGGGCATGCAGATTTTTAGAATAGTCTTGATTCATTCCAGTGTGCAAATTTGAGAAAAGCTGGCTTTGAAATCACTTGGAGATCTTAATAAAGTGCAGATTCTGGTTTGTTTGTTGTGGGGCGATTCTTCATTTCTAACAAGCTCCCAAGTCACGCTGATGCTGCTGGTCTATAGACCACATTCTGAATAGCACAGACCTAGAGTCTTATTTCTCACCTGTTTCTGTGTCCTCAGAAATGTCCAATAGTGCAATACCTTCTTTCTCCTGTCCTCACTTTCCATGCATGACCTTGCTTCCCATTTTACTAGGAAAATCCAAACCATCAGTAGGGAGATTACACAAGCTCTGACCTCAACTCTACCCACCTACATGCCATCATGCCCACACATTCTTCCCTTCACTCTTGTGATTTCAAACCATCTTTGTTCCTGTCTATTGAAAGCACCCCACATTCACACCAGAGTGGACCTCTCTATCCCTTTGACAAGTCTTCCTCTCTGTCGTTATCAGCTCGTCACCAAGGACTAGATCACTACATTCAGAAGCAGGCCAGACAGAACTCTACAATACTAACAGGAAGAAAGGAAGGCAGGCAGGAAGAGAGGGAGGAAGGGAGAGAGGAAGGGGGCAGGAGGGGAGGAGGGAGGGAGGGGGGAGGTAGGGAGGGAGAGATGGAGGGATGGAGGAAGGAGGGGAGGGGAGGGGAGGAAAGGGAAGGGAAGGGATGGTCTCTTTCTTATCCCAATTTCTGCTTCTAAACCAGGTTTTCTTCACAACTGACCAGTGAACATGCTGTTTTTCTCAATCACCAATGATCTTCATATTGCCACATGCAATGCCAACCTCAAACCTCAGCTGAGTGAACCTACAGCCTCATTTATTTGACAGAGTCATCATCACTCTTCTTACCTTAGGAAACTTTCTTGGTGTGGATGCCTCACACTCCTGGTCTTTTCCTTCTACCTCCCCTGGTGTTTCTTCCTAGCCTCCTTTATTGATTTATCCTTATCTACACAACCTTTAAACATGATTGTGGTACAGTCTTACCGTTTGAATGTTTCAATTTTCATATCTATACGCACTCCCATCCTGGTCTTATGTAGACTAATTACTTGAAATCCTATTTGTCTGCTGATAACAAAATTTTTATCTCCAATTTATACTTCTCATCTGAACTCTAATTTTGTGCATCCAACTCTTCCTTAATAGTTCTACACAGATGCTAATATTCGCCTCAATCTAACATGTCAAAACCAGAAGTCATCACCACAACCAAAAATTAAAACAAAACAAAACAAAAATGGAAAAAGAAGAAAGTAAAAATCCCTTCTTCCCTTGCAGTGTTTCCCATGTTAATTATTGTCAATTACTCAACTGAAGACTCAGGTATTATTTTTGAGCTCTTTCTGTCCTTCCCAACCTACATCTGATCTTTCAGGAAATCTTATACAGTCTGTCTTCCAAGTACAAGCAGAATCTGACCACTTCTTCCCACTTTCTCTCCTACCTTCTCTAAACCATTTCCATTGTACCCTGGAGGCATAGCATTCACATTTTAACTGGATTCCTGATTCCAATGTTTTCCCTTGTAGACTACTATTAACACATAGGCAGAGAGACACTGTTCTATGATAGAATGGATCATGCCAGCTTTGGCTCCAGCTTTCCAGGAATTCCCCATTTCCCTGGCAGTAAACATCAATGTCCTTAGAAAGATATGCAAGGCCCCACATGACTTCCCTCCCACCACTTTATTACTCTTTCTCCCTTTATCATTCTAATGCGGCCAAAATAAGCTTCTTGCTGATCCTTGAACACTCCAATTGCCCTTCCAAGGCATGGGCAATACCTGCTTCCACTTCCTCTTCCCAGAATACTCTTCCCCCAGGCAACCAAATGGCTGGCTGTTTCACCATCATCAAGGTTGTGTGAAAAATGAACTTTTCAATGGCTCAGTCAAGTAGGTAGTAATACCCTTCCCCAAGTATTTCTCAATACTTGGAATTTACATTAAGAAAACAAAAAGTTAATGACAATATCAGGTACTTTTTTAAAAAATGGAGAGATCCATTTTATGAGTTATTACAATGAACTTTTTTAAAGTAGTGCTTCTCAAACTGAATTTTGCATGTAAAAACACCCAGGGATCTTGTTAAAAATGCAGATTCATATTCAGTAGGCCTGGAGAGTCGGCTGAGGATTTTTGTTCCTAACAGGTGGCCAGGTGATATCCATGATGCAGCTGGTCTTTTTGCCACAATTTGAGTAGAGGGTCCTCAGAGGATTTTTAAGAACTTTTAGTAATATACAGAAATACCAAAAGTAAAAAGAAGAAAAAGAAATCATCTGTGTTTTACCTACTCATAAATTGTTATATGTCTTGGTCAGTACAGGCTGCTATAACAAGTCACAGACAGAGTGGCTTAAATAATGAATTATTTTTCCTCACAATTCTGGAGATTGGGAAGTCCAGGACAGAGATGCCGGCACACTTAGGGTCTGATGAAAAGAACCCACTTCCTGGTTTGTAGATGGATGTCTTCTCTATTTATCCTTACATGTTGGAAAGAAGGAAAAGAAGAAGGAAGCTATTTTGTGTCTCTTATAAGGGCACTAATCCCATCCTGGGGGCAGCACCCTTATGATCTCATCACCTCCCAAAGGCCCCACCTCCAAATATCAGCCACTGGGGGTTAGAGACTTACGTATGATTTTATGGGGATATAAAATACGGTTTATAACAAATTATAGCATGTTTAGTATCACTGGGTTTTCTTCATCTATAGAGATTGCACATTCCTTTAGTGCATTTATTCATTAAAATAAGTGTCAAGGATATACCATGCAACACACAAGTAGTGTATTGGAGGCTGAGCATACAAAAATAAGGAGAGGATTGGCACAGTAGCTTATGCCTGTAATCCCAGAGCTTTGGGAGGCTGAGGCAGGAGGATCACTTAAGGCCCAGAGTGTGAGATCAGCATAGGAAACATGGTGAGACCCTCATCTCTACAAAAATTTTAAAATATTAGCTGGGTGTGGTGGCATGCACCTGTAGTTCCAGCTACTTGGGAGGGTGAGGTGGGAGGATTGCTTGAATCCAAGAGTTCAAGGCTGCACTGAACTATAATCATACTACCGCACTCCAGCCTGGGTGACAGAGAAACACCTTGTCTCTAAAACACAAAAAATAAAACAAGTGAAGACTCGGCCCTTCTGGTCAGAGATTTCACAGAAATATTGGACTATCTGTCTTTTCTTTCCTTTCATCTTTTCTGAAGACAGACAGGTAACAATTCAGCATTTGAGGACAGACAGAAGGTAACAATTCAGCATTCAGTGATAAGGTGAAGAGAAGCCAAAATTCCATGTAAACATGTGGACACTGTTTAGAAAATACTGCAACTTAGCATTCCCTTCTGGACACTAACAATCAGAAGTTTAAAAATAGCTCACGATTAACTCAAAGAACTTTGCACATACTTTCTCTGTAAAATTCAGGAACAATTTCTATTACTGATATTTCATCTCAATAATATGTAATTATACAGTGTAGACAAATTAAGTGTGAGATATAAAGGTATTTCAAGAGAAGTACTTCAGAAAGTTCATTCTGAGTGAACAAATACATATCTTATAATATTTTGTTTGATTTCCTTTCTAGCAACAATTTTATTCTGCTGAGAGACACAGTTACTGTAAAACTATCTCATAATATTATATTTGTACATAAAGTTGGATGTTTTGCAAATTGATAATCAGCTAATTCACTTCTGTAGTTCATAAAAATGTAGTATTTCAACAATAGTTTGAATTGTTGTAGGTTAGTTTTTGATATTTGTTTTGGGACGCTGCATTCAGTTGCTCCTGGCAGATTTTACATGCAGAAGAGGAAGAATGACTTACACTTACACTGCACCTCTGCTGGTCATTCCTCCACTGACTTACTCACAACGTGTTCATTGCCTGCACTTCTGCTGGGAGCCAGCTAGTGTGCTAGTCCAGCCCAAAGGATGTAAAGAGGAATAAGACACGGTCTCTACCTTTGAACATCTTGGTTCAGAAAGAATGTCATGTGAATAAATAAGTATGCTTTCTCAGGAGAAAGGAGAAAGAATGGAAATAAAGTATTGTGGGCAGAGGAAGGTAATAGGGAAATTGACTGCCTCATCTGAAAGGAACCTTAGTTTTAATTGGTCTTGAAGAATTAAAAACTTAAAACAACCTTATTCCAAGTTTTTTATTCTACTTGGGGCAGGTGAAGGAATTTGATATTAAAAGGTGCAGAGCATTAAAAAAATTGGGGGCAGTTTCATCTTGGCCAAGGTGAAGGAAACAGGAGAAGATGGTTGAATGAAATCTGAGAAAGAATAGGCCAGATTTTGACAGACTTTTCTCCATAGAGGAGAAGTTTAGCTAGAAAGAAAGGACACAGCTTTGCCCAATGATACCAAAACTTAGAGGATGAAAAATATTTAAAGATTATGCAAATTAAACTGATATTTGCATGTAACAATGCATGTATTCCTTTAGCAATATAGGGGAAAAAATCTCAGGGCATTCTCAACCTTTAATTTTGTAAAAATGTTTAATTTCAATATAACTGAAGTTTTATATATATTTTTATATATATATGTAATTTATTTATGTATGCATATTGTAATGAAATTGTCCTTATTGGGCTACAATAAAAACCAGTAGTTCTTTCCATCACTCTTCTCCATTTCTGGCATTGCAAATACATGCATTTTTAACTGTTTTAGTTGTTTTCTCAAGATATTTACTTCCTTTTTTTAAATAGCAAGCTTATGTTTTTGTTTGTTTGTTTGTTTTTTGGATTTAGATATTATCCACCTATTACTTATTGATTTATCTCTTTTATCACTTCCACTACCATTTTACTTCTTTCACTTCCTCTCCACCTATAATGAACACAGGAATTGGCTAAATCAAGTATACTTTGTTTCTGTTATTAACACTATATTTCAGTTATTCACAGTCAAACCATATGATGAACAATGATTGTATTCCCTTCTAATACATCTCTTTGGTTTTCCTTGGAGTTAGTAATTGCCTTTTGTTTACTTGTCTAATTTTTATGTAACTTTTCTTGAATTGTCTCTGACTCTCCCACAGAAATATATGCCTGTTTTCAAAATAACCAGAGACATCTGTATGTTCTTGAACCACTGAACTCATTCCCTCTGGACATGCTGCATAGCTTTGATATTGGAATTTCTTATCTCCATTGCTCCTGTAATTTATTTAGTTTCTCTCTTGTGTTGCCACTACTACTTCTTTACTCTCAGTCCTTTTCTGTTTTGGTAAATCACTCCCTTTAGTAATTTCCTCAGAAAAGATGATACATTTTTCAGACTTTAAATATGTGAGGATATTTGTGTTGTATGCTCACATTTGATTGGTGACTTTACCTGGCATTATATAATGTTCTAGGTGGAGAATAACTTTCACATAGTTTTTTGAAGGAATTGCTTTATTGGCTCCCACCCTCAAGCATTTTATTGCAAAATTCCATATCAACATTATTGATTTTTTTTCAAAGTAAACGTTCTTAACCTTGCAAGTTTGAATTAGGTTAAATTCTTTACACACAATCATTAATTGTTTTTTTTTCCTCTTATTCACCAACTGCTGACAGCCAGAATTCCTCTCTCAAGAAATTGACCAACCCAAAGTAAAAAAAAAAAATCAGATGCTGAGAGTGATGGTCACCCAGTGAAATAGCAAGGTCTCTAGTGAGTTATTGTACTGTAAAGGTCACCATTAGAAAACAAGAGCTACCAATTGACATTTTAGTGTCACTCTCAACATGGATTGAGCAGTCCAGAAAGACCAAATAGTTGACATAGGTTTTAACATGATATATAGACTAAGGCAAACAAAAAAGAGATTAAAAAAAGAGACTCAGAGGAAAGAGGAAAGCTATCCTTAAAGGAGTATATCTCTACTATTTCTTCTTTTTTTCTTCTGATGTTAGATGCTTAGTGCATTAATTTTGAGCCTTCCATCTTTACAAATAAATATGACAAAGATAGTGAATGTTATGGCATAAAATATTAAAGTATAAAATATATGTTTAGGGACAAAGGTAAGGAACGTCTTCTAAAATAAAATCAGCATAGAGCTTAGACATATTGGACTATTGAATGAGCCTCACTCTGAAATCTTGCCCAGTGTCAAATGCTACTAATAATTTCACACAGCCAAAGCAAAGTCTGGGACCATCCACACTCCTACTTGAATCCTTTCTTCTTTCATTAGGACACGTTCTGACCCTGGGTTCCAACTATGAGTTCTCTAAGCAGTGCTTGTGGGAGCACCCCTTATGCAGAAGGGAGATGCTTCTTTCATGAGACATTTCCAAGTAGACTCAATTACACAGCTTATGTAACATTTTTCAGAAATCCATATCCCTAAGTCTATAAACAATACTAACCAGACCAGTTACAACAGTCTGCTAAAAGTGGATCGTAAAAACTTTGTAATGGTATTTCCCACTAGGAGATAAAATTAGAGTGTTTTCCAAGAGGTCCGACATTTGCAAGCTTACAGGTAAATTGCCCAAGTCATCTTTCTTTCTTTTCCTTGGCATCCCCAGTAAACAAGAAAAAGAATTCCTAAACTGCTGTTAGCCCTTTTTTTACCAAAGGTTTTAAGATTTTGGCACTAAGGTATTTTTTTCTCTAAACTGTATTTTATTTTTTAAAAAAATTAAACAAAAACATAAAGTATGAGGAGATATTTTGAGTGTTCATGTAATTTTAGGAAGTTAGGTGAGCTAATATCAACAGTTAAGATATGCACACAAGAAAACAGTAATAAAGGTGTGCTGTGAACTGCTTAGCAAGAAATAGGCACTTCTCTAATAGAAAAAATATTTAGAGACTGAGTGGTAGTTCTGAATGAATCCTGTGTCTTTGTTTATCACTATTGTTGAAAAGTCTGGAGATACGGTTCATATTGCCTTTAAATTTCTTCACATTGGTAATAGCATGATTTCTGACTTAGGGTAAGTGTTTTCACTTTAATAATTGTTGCAATTTATTTTGAACTATTACCCTATTCTTAGACAATATTCCCAAAATAGTCCTCATATGTTTCAGATTGTTATACCTGCAGAGAGTTATTTTGTGGCTAAACCAGATGAACCCCCCTGTAATAGTTGTATGCATTGGGAAAAGGTATTCTCAACAAATAGAAACTTTCCCTGCAGTTAAATTGAGTATGGGGCCAAGGAATCACTACCCTTCTGACTGAGGAAATGTATAAATCAATGGTACTCTCTAAATAGTATATGAGAGTGGATACTCAATCTGTTTCACATTGAGTTTGCAGGGGAGTAGGTTTGGGTTAGGCAGAGTAGAGATTAATGAGACCATGTGTATTTCCTGCTCTGTGGGTAAATAGCTCAATATTCACCAGGGAAGTCAGTGAAAGAAAGCAGTGGACCCTGCGTGTAAGTGTTAGATATTTTGAAACCATGCTCAATGGAAATTAATTAGGTACTCCAATGTCCATGATTAAATAAGTCTTTTGGGGGAAACTAGAAAACTCACTGAAAAGGAAATGGAAGAAAAATGAAATGAATTCTAAGCAGCAATGACAGAAACAACTGTAGACTATGTTGTGACCAGGGCTTGTGCCAGGTGTGGCCAAAATGTCTCTGTATCCTTTATATATAATAGTTCTCACTTGCTTGTGTCATTCAATCAGTATTTGTCAGGGCTTGTACCTATAAAGAATGATACTTGAGTCCTCAAATAGGAGAGTAAATTAGTCAAGAGAAAGTCCAAGGCTGGTGGGACTGGGGTCTTGGAAGCGAGAACAATGAGGAGAACTAACTGGAGAGATGGTAGAATTATGGGAATATGATGGTGAGCAACGGCAAAGCCATCCCTGTCTTTATTGCGATGGCAGTCATGTGGGGAGAAACAGACATATTTTCAAAAGCTACTACAACGTAGTATGATGAGTGTCTGAAGATGTAAGTACATGTGAGTTTACCTGAAAGATCCCTGATACGGTTTGGCTCTGTATTCTTGCCCAAATATCATATTAAATTGTAATTCCCAATGTGGGGAGGGGGGCCTGGTGGAAGATGATTGGATCTTGAGAGTGGATTTCCCCTTGCTGTTCTTATGATAGTGATGAGTTCTTGTAAGATCTGGTTGTTTAAAACTGTGTAGCACTTCTGCCTTTGCTCTATCTCTCTCTGTCTCCTCCTCTGCCATGGTAAGACATGCTTGCTTCCCTTCGCCCTTCTCCATGATTGTAAGTTTTATGAGGGCTCCCAGCCATGCTTCCTTTACCGCCTGTGGAATTGTGTGTCAATTAAACCTTTTTTCTTCATAAATAACCAAGTCTCAGGTAGTTCTTCATAGCAGTGTGAGAATGGACTAATACAGTTCCTAAATCAATTACAGGTGGAAGTCAAACTTCATGAAGAAAGTAGCATCTATCAGAAACCAGGAATCTGAAAGGGAGCAGATGAAATGTGGCAGAAATTTTTTTTTTTTAAAAAAAGCTTCTATCTTGGAAAAGATGTGTTTCCTTGAAATAGGAGTTGACATTATGTATGTGATAATCCAGAGAGGAGAATAGGGAGAAAATGGATGAATATACAATAGCAGAACATCCAGACAAAAGAAGAGCACATTCAAAGGCCTTTGCCCTTTAGAGTAAACACTAGCTTTAATTAAATATGACACTTGGGGTCTCTATAAAATAGACCCTGCAAGACTGTCAGCATCATCTTTTATTACCCACTGCAGCAGACTGAATGTTTATGTCACCAAAATTCCTTTCTTGAAATCCTAACCTCTGGCTGGGTGCAGTGGCTCATGTCTGTAATCCCAACACTTTGGGAGGCCAAGGTGGGTGGATCGCTTGAGCTCTGGAGTTCAAGACCAGCCTGGGCAACATGGTGAAACTCTGCCTCTACTACAAATACAAAAATTACCCAGGCGAGGTGGCGCGTGCCTGCAGTCCCAGCTACTTGGGGGGCTGAGGCAGGAAGATCACTTGAGCATGGGAGGTCGAGGCTGCAGTGAGCCATGATCTTGGGACTGCACTCCAAGCTGGGCAACCAAGAAACCCTGTCTCAAAGAAACAACAACAGCAACAAAAAACAATAAAGACAAGAAAAAGAAAATCCTAACTCCACCAGATGGTATTAGGAGTTGGGGGCTTTGAGAGGTGATTAGGTCATGATGGTAAAGCCTTCATTAATTAGATTAGTGCCCTTATAAAAGGGATCCCAGAGAACTCCCTTGCCCCTTCCACCTTGTGAGGGCATAGCAAGAAGGCGCCATCTCTGTGAACCAGGAAGTTCGTTCAGCAGACACAGAATCTGCCATGCCTTGATCTTGGAGTTCCAGCCTCCAAAACTGTGAGCAATAAATGTCTGCTGTTTATAAGCCACCCAGTTTATGATATTTCATTATAGCAGCCATAACTGACTAATACACTACCTTGCCACCTGGGCATTCAAAGCCATACAGCTACTCTTGACTTTATTTCAGATCAGATAGCAACAGCTTAACAGCTGGTTGGATATGGGCAGTAGGGTAGAGAATTCAGTGGAATTATCAAATGGTAATGGAAGATTGTAAATTGCTACAAGCATTTCGAGGGACAACTCACCTTATGGTCTGCTAAGTGCCTTACAATTATTTTTTCCAGGTATTGTTGTCTCCATCCTACATAAGATGGAACCACAGCTCAGAAAGGTATGGTGATCAACTTGAAGTCACATGTCAGAGCTTGGTTTAGAACTCACATTTGCCTAGTTTCGATGCCCTTCTTCCTTCCATTGTATCTAACTCTCAGCAAAGCCAAGATACAAACATAAATTATGCAATGTTACGGTGCTCATTTTGCTTATGTAAAAATGAGATCTTTTTATTATGCAAAGACAAGACACCAGAAACTCATATCCATGATAGAAATGGCTATTTAATATGAACATTGTTTGTATTCATCTAAGAAATGACATTGTGATGGGAAAATGGATTTAGTCATGGTATTTTGATTCCATCATAATAATGCTTTATGTTTTTAAATGTGTTTGTATTTGTGATGGATCGGGACTCAAGTAACCTGTGAGGAAGTTTAGACCAACAATGGGCTTCATATATGTTCCAAATGGGTTTATTTTCTATCCACTTCTAAATCCATATTGGATAAGAAAAACACAAATTCTAAAAAATGAAACTCAATTGGTTAGTTCTCCCAATATAAAGACCGTGATAAATGTATTTGTACTTTTGTAGGATTTACTTCTTCATCTAGGTAAATTAATAAGACCAAATCAAAAGATGTACCAAAAAATGGCACAAAGGAGAAGCCCAGTGAAAACACAGTTGGAAACACAAGAAGAGAATGAATTTAGCCACAAGTTGTCAATTTCTACAGTTAGAATCTGATTAGTCAGTGAAAATGAAATGCCAAATTAAAAATAATTAACACACTTTACATGAACCGGGACAACAAATTAACCACACCACACATCACATACAACTCAGATTAAATATGTTGTGTCCGTAGACTGGGGAAAGAGTCTAAAAAAAATACAACAAAGTAACAAAGTTTATAATAGTTTTATCTCCAAACCACAAAAGGTTAACTCTAAGAATTTTTATTTTGATAGTAAAGTCCACTAGAAAGGCACATTATTAGATTCAATTTTTATGTCACAATCTTTGAAGTTGTGTCTTAAGATATAATATGTTATTCAAAATTGTTTTCAATATATTCATTTCTCTTATTGAATAAGCATATTTGTCTACTGTAAGAAATTGGAAAATAATTTGTTTATATAGTCAATAGCGAGGCAATATTAGATTCACACACAATAAAAAAACCAATAAAGCAATTATAGAACATCATCTTCATGTTAATTATCTTTAAACATTATAGATGACACAACAATGTGAGTATTGTAGCAGTATCATTACTGCACTGAATAAATTAAAAGTAGAAATGTATGTTAGCTATCATTTTAACATTCATACTTGCTGGTAAATCCACCTGAAAGATATTCACCTTCAGCTTAATTATATATTTATGTGGATTCAAAATTCTTATGAGCGTTAATGTGAACTTTGACACTTTAATAAATGAAAAAGTAGGATGTTAGGATGAGATATTGGATGATATATTCAATTTATTCCTAAAATATATAATACTGCTTGCTGTGACTCTTTCAACTGGAGTAATTGGTTGCAATTAAAATAATGAGATATTCCAAACAGTGATATATGCATTACAAAGGTAGAGTGATAAGTAATTTGTAATTCCTATATCATTTTTATGCTGATACATTTCTTTCTAATTATAATAATCTTTTGAGCTAATAGGAGTATGTTTTGTCATATGGATTATATTCTGGGATAATTACCTTTTTGTGATAGCTAACTTGAAAAACTTTTGACTATACCTAAAATATAGTATAAGTATGTATTTTGGAAACAGAACTTTGGGAAACTGTTCAGAAGTATCTACAAGCTGAATACATGCATGCTCTATGACCCAGTATTTTCATTCCTAGGTAAATATCCAACGTAAGTGGGTACTTGTGTTTACCAAAGACATGTGCAAGAATGGTTATAGTGTCATTGTGTAGTAATTTTAGCTATATACTTTTAAGCTTTGGCCATCTGACCTGCTTGAGTGTGAAGGCAACAATGATGATTTGAAAATTGGATATGGGCACTTAATGGCAGAATTAATATTTAATTATCATCTGTGATTTAAAACAAGTTAGTTCATATCCTGAATAATATGATAGTTAATACTAGTCCAACATTTACTGACTGCTGTGTGGAAGAATAAATTGATTGCTTCTGTGAATATTTACTCTCAGCACTTGATGTGTATTAACTCCTTTAATACTGAAATCAACTTCATGAAATACGCTCTTTTTAAAGGCCTAGAACATAAAATGTAAAAAGATGACTTATTCAAAGTCAAGTAAATAGTAAGTAATAAGTTGCATGAAAAAAATACATCAGGTAAATGTTAGGAAGACTGACTGGTAGATGGCTTCGTTTTGTAGTATCAGGGCTGGCTTTATTTATTTATTTATTTATTTATTTATTTATTTATTTTTGAGTAGATATATAAACTGCAATCTAAAAGATGAGAAGAACTCAGACATGTGAAGATACTGGGGAATATTATTCCAGGCAGAGGGAGCAGCTTCTAAAACAGGCTGTAGGCCTGAGTGTTTAGCCTAAGTGTTTAGGCCTGAGTGTTAGCTTTGAGTGTTTAAGGAACGGAAACATTCAGCTAACAGAACTGAAGCAATCATGATTGAGAAGAGAGTGAGAGGCAATGAGGTTGCAGAAGGGCATAAGCCCTAGTCACATAAGAACTTCTTGGCTAGGTAAGAGTTTCACTTCCATTTTAAAGTATGTTTGGAAGTGCCGGAGAGTTTTGATCAAAGGAATAATATTTTATAACCCAAAGTATGGCGGTTTTCAGCTAATGGTGGCTGGAAGACCACTTAAGAAATTCTTGCAAGAATGAAGATGCAAGATGATGACTGCATGGAATAAGGTGACCCTAGAAGAAATGAAGAAAATTGAACAGATGTGGAATATAATGTAAAACCAGAACTGACAAGAGTTAATGGATGTAGGATGAGGGAAAAGCAGAACTGACAAGAGCCTGTTAATGGATGTAGGATGAGGGAAAGACAGGAATCACGTGTATATACCTGAGTGCACATGCTGTTCACTGAGACACAGACACTGAAGAAAAGAGTTGGAGTTTGTGTGGGATCTAGAACCAATAGCTTTATTTTGGATGTGCTGATTTTGAGTTGCATTGTAGGCATCCAAATGTAGATATGAATTAGGCAGTTAGATTTAGGATTTAGGAATTTAGAGGAGAAGTCAGAGCAGGAGATAAGAATTTGGGGTCATCCTGATACAAACACTATACACAACCATGGGAATAGATAACATTACCTGCAGAGACAGAAGAGCTGGAGGAAAAACAGGTGTCAGGAATGGGGCCTTGGGAGAGTTCAACATTTGGAAGAGGAGAAGATGACCAAGAAGATAAGAAACATGACTAAGTGTATGCTATCTTTGGAGATAAGAAAATGTGTTTCCAACAGAAATCGTTTAATACGAGTATTAAAACAAAAATAACAGCTAAATAATTTAAAATGCTTTTTGAAAATTTTCCAAGATTTAACATAATAGCAATCAAAATTATAAAATTAAAATATATACAAGTATATGCTTTGTGTACTTGTTTGTGTGTGTGTCAAAGAAAGAAATCTCAGCTATCTGAAATATGTCTGAAAAAAATCTCTGTCGTGCTGCATGAGGAGTTTAACTATCCTCCTGATAGCCAGTGTAAAGAGAGATCTAACAAGAAATATGCTTATTTTCTTGTGCCAACAAAACTAGATCAAAGACAAGATCTTTTTCAAGTAACACTACTGTAGGCTCCACACCTTTCAAGCTCATCTTTCTTTGGTTCAAACCCAAAGTGGCTACCCGATAAAGGATGGTGCATGATTACCTGATTCAGGGATGTTATGTTAATTTAGGTTTCCCAGGTGACCATCTCAAATGAATGCCAATGGAACCTCAACCAGTTGTCAGACCACACAGAGCAGTTGGAACGGCATCTGCCTGGCACTCATGCCTTTGTTGAAGTACAATCAGGATCATCTAAGTTTCCTACTAACACACTACCTTGGAGTAAGAATGCTCTGTTTTCAAAAATTGTATTCATTCGCGTTCATTTGTGTAAAAGCACAGTTCTTTGGGTGCGTGCCAAAGCTACGGATTTAACAATTTAACAATTATTTTCTTCATACTTGTCCTAAATGAATAGTGCCATTCTCTCCGACTGATATACAGGACCACAGTAATTTGTGGGGAAAAGGTAGCAAAACAACATGTCTTCTGTCTATAGGACAATCACCTTCAGAGTAATGCTTACTTGCTTTGAGTACACTGTGCTTCCTGGTTTAAATTTAGTCTGAGTGGTATTACACTATGGGTAACTTACAGTTTGACACTTCCATGCCTTGAGACTAAATAAAGGGATCTTGCTGGGGATGCAGTGGCCATGCCGAGCCCACAGAATTGCTTAAAAGGAAGCCTCTTTATGCTTAACCTTGATTCTTCGATGCAGACATTTTCTTGTCCTCTATTACTGAAAGTAAGGGCAGAGCCTTAAGCCTGATACTCACGTTCTTCTGTGTTGTGTTCATCAGAAAACAACCAACACTAACCTCATGTAATGCTTGGGGCTTTGTCCCTATTTTTTTTTCCTAATAGCAGGTTTTGACTCCTATGCATCATGCTTTTCACAAAATTTGGGGTTTCAGCTTTGTTATATACTCTTAATTTTATAAAGTACAAGTTAAGATATAGTTAATGATATTTTGGAAATCTTGAAAATAAAAAACAGTAAAAGTTACTATAATGTTGTCACTTAGAGAGTCGTTTGTTAACGTCTCTTAAGATTCTATTTTTCCTCCTCCTTGTCATCTTCATCTTATCCTCCTTCCTCTCCCACTCTTCCTTTTCTTCTTCTTTCTCCTCCTCCTTCTCTTTCTTTGTCTCCCTTCTCATCCCTCTTTTCTTCTTATTTTTCTCCTTCTCCTCCTTCATCTTCTTCCTCCACCAGCAAGATATTTTGTTATACCAGCCTGAATGGACTAAGACAGGAAGTGATCAACTCAACCTTCATTTCCTCTCCCCTTCCTAGAGGGAGCTCTAACCCTCTAATGACATGGTTGGTTTCCCTGGCAATCAGCTCCCATCATGAGGCTGTTCAGGAGCCCACCAGGAGAACAAAAGATGCTCCTATCACCCAAAATATTCCTAGGGATTTAAGAGCTCTGTGTCAGGAACTGAGGGTGAAATACAAAATATTAGAACAAAAGATTCTCTTAGCACCTCTACCTAGAGGATTTTAGGCATTCCTGGCAAGTTCCTGTGCAAGAAACTGAGGACCAGAGACTAAACATGTATTTCTTATTATGTTATAATACCTGATATGGTTTGGCTGTGTCCCCACCCAAAACTCAACTTGAATTGTATCTCCCAGAATTCCCACATATTGTTGGAGGGACCCAGACGGAGGTAATTGAATCATGGGGGCCAGTCTTTCCTGTGCTCTTCTTATGATAGTGAGTAAGTCTCATGAGATTTGATGGATTTATTATGGGTTTCTGCTTTTGCATCTTACTCATTTTGTCTTGCTGCTGCCAGGTAAGAAGTGCCTTTTACCTCCCACCATGATTCTGAGACCTCCCCAGCCATGTGGAACTGTAAGTCCAATTAAGTCTCTTTTTCTTCCCAGTCTCAAGTATGTCTGTTATCAGCAGCATGAAAATGGACTAATACAGTAAATTAGTACCAGTAGAGTGGGGCGTTGCTGAACAGTTACCTGAAAAATGTGGAAGCGACTTTGGAACTGGGTAACAGGCAGAGGTTGGAACAGCGTCTTCAGCTTCAGTTCCATGATGAAATCATTGTCTGCCTTTACCGTTAAGTGAACAGCGTTAGAGACCAACGTAAGCTCACACCATTGTGAGGTCAACATTAGCACATGGACAGGGTGGGAAAGAGCCTTTCAGTGGCATATATCACATCGCTAATATAGATCCTCACTGAGGTTACCAAAAATGTTACTCTCTATGTGCTTCTGTAAGGCTTGAATAATTGTTACCCAATCTTGGATTACTGTTGTCACCAGGGAAAAATTGAAGAATCAAAACCATCTGACTTGAGGCAAATTCTTAAACACACCCAAGTCAGTTTCCTTAAAAAGTAATCTAGGACTTGCTTTAAAATAACTGAGTGGGGCAGGGGACAGGTCAGGTTTAGAGAGGGTAACAGGTAAAATGCAATTAGCTGACGTTTGTAGTGGTTGGAGCTGCATGATGAAAACATGGTGATCACTATAGTAGTCTCTCCACCTTTGTGCATGTCTGACAGGTTTCAAAACCCTCTCAGTTTGGAGGTCATCTGTGGATTCTCTCGGTTCCCATGCCTTGTCTTGAGGTTTTTGTTGATTTGGGATTTCTTTCCTGCTTTGTCCAATAATTCCACCAGATTCTATATAAATGTAAATACATAGAAATAGATATATAAATATATAGAGATTATATATTTATCTATAAATAAACATATAAATTATATATATACACATTAGAAATACACAGGGCTTTTCTAAATATAGATATAGAAATACACAGGTCTTTTCTACATATATTGTAAATTCAACTATATAAAATTCTACTATATATAGAAAAGACCTGTGCATTTATATAATTATATATGTAAATGTACATTACATATATACACATTAGAAATACACGTTTTTTCTATATATAGCAAGTTCTATATTATTCTCTCATTGTAAGTATTGACAACTGGGAATTGAATCGTGATAATTTTGTACTTTAATTTTCTTAAAATGATAATTTCCTTTCTCTTTTTATCTGTGAACGATGCTTCAACAATCACACCTTACCTTCTAAATGATCACATATAGAATATATATTTTGTATATATTTATATTTAGATATCTATTTTCATGTATTTATAT